>NC_139950.1:15976831-16486831 GCF_963454915.1 Gymnoscopelus microlampas
TGTTTATTATGTTGTTATTTCTGTTTTCAACTCTCTTTGTCTTAAAAGAAAGTTACAGCTAATGAAGACTTCAAACTAAACAAGAACCTGGGGAGCATGGGTAGAGAAAAGGGTTAGGCCTATATACATTCTTGTGATGTATAGGAAATGAATAATTGCAAACTTCAAATTCAAATGTTTATGAACAAAGGCTGTGGATAACTGGCTTCTGGGTCGGGTGTGGGCGGAAGTAAATAATGAACGAAAATGGCACGACACTGCAAATGACACTGCTGCCGGCGTTGCTAAGATAATTTCCTTCTGTGAAAAGCAAGACTGGGAGCAGTGATAGCCTATAAAGGGCAGAGGACCACGCTTGGTGTCCAGAAGGTTACCGGTTCATTCCCTTCAACCAGCTGGAAGAATCTAGGTGGGGAAGTGAATGAGAAACACTCATCTTTCCCTCGTTGAACTGCCCTTAAGCAAGGCACTTAACCCCCCCCCCCCAACTGTTCCAACATAGAGCTACTTATCAACGGTATGAGACAGTGGTTGTACTGCATGGGCAGCTCTCTGGTGTGAAGCAGGATGTGATCATCCAAAAAGAGTGGGGTCCCGGGACACCCAGGGGTCCTTGGGGGGGTTCCAGCGGGTCAATGTGACCCGTTATGAGCATCTTTTTTTACCTAGAAAAAAACTGAAATTTAAAAAAATATTTTTAAAAACTTTAAACACCACAAATCTTGTATGGGGTCCCTGGCACAAACATCATTTCAGATTTGGATCCAAATACAGTACATACATTAATTTGGGGGTCCTATTAAAAAGTTTTTTTTTAGCGACTTAAACTAACATTGCACATATTAACACATTGATTGCCTAGAACGAGTTAACTCGTTTTTCAAATCCATCACTTGATTGCCTAGATCGAGTTAACTCGTTTTTTTTTATTTTTTTTATTTTATTAAAAAAAAAAAAAAAATTACCCAAAGACCAAGGAGATATGATTTTTCGAAGATCTAGACTCCTATCCACTTCCTTGTTAACTTAAAATTAAAATTAATTCTGTATCTCGGCTCCTGAGTACTTTTTTTTTTTGTTCAATGAAAAATCTCTGGCATAAAACTGCAAAAAATCTGAAATAATTCAGGCAGGTTAAGTGTTAAGTTGGCATTCATCTCGTGCTTTCTCAGAAAGAAAGCCTGGGGATCTGTTGAAGTGAAAAGTGGATAGAAGGGGCCGAGGGTGTGTGCAGACAGTAAAGGGCAGTAATTTTGCATCGAACCCGGTCAGAAAAACTCAGACAGATTATTGTCCTGTCACCACTTTAACCCAGTGAGTATGAGCTGCTCAGACCTCCTTTCGGAGTTGAGCGAGATTGGAGGGCTGGCCAAGACTAAGTTGGCATTAATAGGACTACATAATAATAATAAACTTTATTTGTATAGCACCTTTCATGACATGAAATGCAGCTCAAAGGGCTTTACAGAGAAAGAATAAAGCACAAGTGCTTTACAGAAAAAGAAAAAAAAATATTTAACAATAAAGCATGCACTGCAAACATCAGGCAAAACAGTGAAGACCTGAATAACAACACAGAGATCTTTTTTTAAATCAACTAAAAGCACGAGTGGAGAAATAGATATTGAGTTGTGCTTTAAAGCTTTCTACAGAGACTGCCTGTCTTTTTTAATATGGTATTTTAGACACTTCGAGCAGGTCAGCACTAGAAGACCTGAGGGGGCGGTTTGGAACATATCTAGGCAGGCAGTCATAGAGGTAGGAAGGTGCCAGACCATTGAGAGCATTATAAACAAGTAAATCAATCCTAAAAACAACCGGGAGCCAATGTATTGAAGCTAAAACTGCTAGTATGTTCTCTCATCTTGGTTTTAAAACTCTGGACTGCCACATAGGCTTACAGTACTGGAATGCTACTGTATGGACACAGAAATGCAGGGCTTTTGTTGTCATGATGTCATGTGAACGAGACCTACAGAACAGTGAAGTGTATCCCTCCCACATTGCTTAAAGGGATAGTTCACCCAAAAATGTTGTTTTTTCTATAGCTTAGTAATCCCATGGAGACTTTAATTCATGGATCCATTTTTTTGCCACTAATTTGATGACCAGCGGACCGGTAGGCAGCGGTTCCGGTAGGAGACACAAAGGAGAGTCTTTGTGTCTCCTACCGGAACTACTGCCGGTCATCAAATTATTGGCTTAGGAATGCGACAAAAACAAAAAGAATATCCATGAATTCAAGTCTCCATGGGGTGACTAATCGATAGAAAAAAAGGCATTTTGGGGGTGAACTATGCCTTTAACGCTCATCCTGCTTTCTTCCGCCTTTTTCTGCAGCCAACACAGCGAAGGTGTACATCGAGGTGATGGACGAGAACGACCACTACCCCGTCTTCACCAGGCAGCTCTACATCGGCGGGGTGGCAGAAGACACCAGGACCTTTTCCTCCGTGCTCACTATAATTGTGAGTAAAAAAAGACAAACATGTTTTCCTCTCAGTGGTCGGTCACCATAGTGGTGAGTGAAAAGCAAACAGCTCTGGCCCTGGCGTCTTTCTTTGCGCACCATCTGCCTGACAATCTGCCTGATGGACCGTCGTTCTGGTTGGTGCGTTAACCAATTCCATCCGGGAACGCATCTGTGTCATTTTAGATTTGATTTATACTTTGGCTAATCAAAAATAGCAGATCTACAAGCTCATAGCGCGGCACCGAGTGCCGCGCTATGAGCTTGTAGATCTGCTATTTTTTTTAAACCGTGAACATTTGTGCAATTTTTTGAATATATATATTTTTTAAAGCGAACATTTGTAACTCAAATCTTTGCCTCTGGAGGTCCCTGGGACAAAATATTTTACAGATGTTCGCTTAAAAATATGCATATTTGAAGATTTGCACACATTTGTACGAAAATAGCAGATCTACGAGCTCATAGCGCGGCGCTCTGTGCCACGCTATGAGCTTGTATATCTGCTATTTTTTAATCGCCAAAGACGTCTAAAAATGACAGAGACGCTTTCCCGGGAATGAATGGGTTAACAAAGAACACATGGACGCGTGCGGAAATCCAAGTGCCTGTTTCCCCATCCGCCTCCCCTTCCACCCCCCCGCTCTGTGATTACCCTGCAGCCACAGTGAAGGAATTAATCTGATACGCTTTCTGTGGCATAGCTTCATCTGGACGCACCCCCCCCCCCCCCTTCACCACCACCCACCCACCCTCCCTCCCTCCTGCCCAGCTCCCTAACATCAGAGAGGAGTGGTATAATCCCAATTTGTGCACAGAACCATGGCAGGAGATCCTGTTTGATTAGGAGGAGCCCGCTTTGCCTAGGAAAGATTGGCGCGTATTGTGTGTGCGTGCGTGTGTCTGTCTTCGTGTGTGTGTGTGTGTGTGTGTGTGTGTGTGTGTGTGTGTGTGTGTGTGTGTGTGTGTGTGTGTGTGTGTGTGTGTGTGTGTGTGTGTGCGCGCGTCTGTCTGTCTGTCTGTCTGTCTGTCTGTCTGTCTGTCTGTCTGTCTGTCTGTCTGTCTGTCTGTCTGTCTGTCTGTCTGTCTGTCTGTCTGTCTGTCTGTCTGTGCGCGTCTGTCTGTCTGTCTGTCTGTGCGCGTCTGTCTGTGTGTGGCTGTGTGCGCGCACGCACGCGTGTACTTGTATTTACTAGTGAGGGCCGTTATGTCCCCACAAGTATGGCATAATTTGAGAAGTAGGTATTGTGAGGACGTTGTTTACATTGTCATGATTTTTATTTTTTTCCTATTTGCATGACCTTCAGTAAACACATAACATGGACATGATGACAAATGATGTTTTCCTACCTCTGTGTATCTCATCATGGCAGCAGCTGGGACATGATGTGCTTTTCTTATTTACCCACATTTCCTTTTTCATAACATCTGGTGTCACTCAAACAGTGAATCAAAATCAATCAATATAAATGTATATATACTATATAGTATGTACACATTGTGTAACACGCACAATGTGCATTACATTCACCCATGCACACATACTGTGCATTCACACATCGACGGTGCAGGAAACTATGCAAGGCATCATCGGGAGCAGTTAGGGGTTCAGTGTCTTGCTCAAGGACACTTCGACACTAACCCAGGGGAGCCGGCGGGGATCGAACCAGGAACCTTGCCTTTCCCCAAGCGGCCGCTCTACCTCCCGATCCACTGCCGCCCCCATTAGTAATAATTCTATTACTGTGAGTCTTCAGACTGATTGCAGTGGACTGAAATCTTCTGCTTGCAACGTCCTGCTTTGGGTTGCAGTCTGTTTTCATCACCGGCGACATGCCAGACGACTCAATGAGTTATTAAAACTGTAATTTACCTTTTTGAAATATGCAAACCAGCTGCTGCCAGCAGGTCTGCACAACAGCAGACTGATGCTTTTTCATGCTGGTGTTATGAAACGGCAAGGGGAGGGAGGGAGGAGGTCACAAGAAGTGGGAGAGCTTCTGGCTTTCTTTTTGTCTCCGCCAGGCCAAAGGCATGGCCGAGACTAGGTTTGCACCCTGTACGTCCGTGTGTGTCCGCGTGTGTGTCCGTGTGTGTGTCCGTCTGTGAACCACTAATCTCCGGCAATCTCTCTCACAGTTGCCCCGATCACAGAGAAACTGTGCACACACACTCTCTGGACGCCAGAACGGAACCCCTGCCCCGAATTCTTCAGATCGGCCTGTTTTAGTGCCACCAGGAGGACGATTTTTATCTAAAGTTTACAGGAGTGGCTTGTTTTGAACAAAATGCCTCAAATCATAAATGCAGCGTCCGATTGCCGTGAAACTCTACACACACATTCCCACTAGGCCGAGGCACACATGCCCCCTTTTCACATTGTCCTGTAATGGCGCCACCAGGAGGCCGATTTTTGTTAAACATTTTTTTTATATTACTCCAATAGATTTTGTCCAAACATCACTCAAATCTGTACACAGTATCTCTATAGTCATGTGATCAAGACGGATCTGTCTGATCTTTTATATCCTAATTGGCGAATTTCGAACATTGCTGGTCCACAATAACCTACATGACTTGAGCACTTTTTCTAGTTGATTTTCTTTTTGTCCCCCCAATAAAAAAAATAAACTGCAAACTGTGACATGACCCATAGTGTGATCGTTGTGCACAAATACATTGAGAAACTAGCGCTGGAAGCTGCTTACTAGCCTCAGGCTAGCATTTTTCAGATGAGGAGAGAAATGCAAATATATCCTAATTAGCCAAATTTGAATGATGCCTGCTTGGAGCTGGTACAGTAGTTGAAATAAATAAACTCATACATAAATCTACAGCTCTCTATTCAAGTGCCCCGTAGCAGTGGTGGAAAGTAGTAACTAAGTACATGTACTCAAGTACTGTACTTTTTTGCTGGAGTCTCTTTCTCTACTCCGCTACATCTCACGTGTGTTGTAATTGTCACCAGACAGACATCGACTCAGAGGAACACACGCCTTGCCCACACATACCTAAAAGTCTGCAAATATTTTGAGCGCGCGCACTCTGCGCTCATCTGTTGTGTGGCCTCTGTTGTTGGATCACGTTTGTCATTGAATATGTATGCCTATATTGTAGACTTAAAGGGGCTACACCATGAATTTCATTTTTTTTTAGGTTTTTAGTATTTTTTGGTCTCCCCAGTGTCTCTTGTACCCAAAAAAATATTTTTTTTAACATTCAGTCATTCATGCTCATTTCATGGATTTCCTGAATGGGCGTGTCTGAACAGGCCATTTCAGAATGGCTGTGCAAGTGATGTCACTTGCACAGATTTTGCATTGACGATGGCCAGACAGAATTGCTCAGTAGCTCCCCCCTGCCCAATAGGACGTTTTGGTATTGCAGCTGAAAAAGCTTGGAATGACAGACAGTCAGATTGTGAGAAAAAATATCTGGATGTTTTTTAGGCTTACAACCTGTTTAAAACGTATTAGGGGGCAATATTTATATATAATATATATTTTTTTAATTCATGGTGTAGCCCCTTTAAGATGTGAGTTTTATACATTTGAAAACTTGTGAAATGGAACCTTCTGCATAATGAGTACTTTTACTTTTGGTACTTTGATGCCAATACTTTGGTACTTTTACTCAAGTAAATTTGTAATACTGGACTTTTACAGAGTA
This sequence comes from Gymnoscopelus microlampas, assembly GCF_963454915.1. Taxonomy (NCBI): domain Eukaryota; kingdom Metazoa; phylum Chordata; class Actinopteri; order Myctophiformes; family Myctophidae; genus Gymnoscopelus; species Gymnoscopelus microlampas. Next base: position 15,982,971 of record NC_139950.1, read on the forward strand.
CTTCTACATTGCAGTATCGATACTTTTACTTAAAGTAAAAAAAATGCTCCTTTTCTTGAAAAGAAAAAGAAAAGCTTACAGTTACTGTAAGGTCAACTACTACTGTATGGATAATTTCCCTTTAGGCCAAATGCTTTGGAGAAACGGCATAAGAACAGCTGTGTCTGAGCGAATTAAAACTGAAGCAGAAACCCTTTTATCCGTGTTCATCACTGAGGAAGAAATCATTAGACATTTCTGACCCGCCGTTCTCTCTCGCTCACAGCATTGTTTTTGCCTTTAACCAAAATAACAATAAGAGATATCTGACTAATTGCTTTATTTATTGCTTCTGTTGGTTCTTGTTAATGAAATGAAATCCACAGAGCCAGATAATGCTGGCCTGATGCATAAAAGTACTGCAAGTGTTGTGGAGAGTCGAACAAAGGCAAAACACAGCAGTGGTGGAAAGTAACTGAATACATGTACTCAAGTACTGTACTTAAGTACAATCGTGAGGTACTTTTTCTTTACTGGAGTATGTCCAAATTTCAATGCTTTTACTTCTACTCCACTACAATTATTTGAAAACTTTAGTTTGTAGATTTTGATTATTATTACGAAACATACGTTAACCACTTCAGCCCTATTTAGACTTTGGCTATTTGAAAATAGCTGATCTACAAGCTCACAACACGTCGCAATGCGACGCGTTGTGAGTTTGTAGATCGGCTATTTTCCAAAAAAAATTACATACATTTTAGACATATGATATAACTTGTGAAACAGGACTTACTGCATATTGAGTACTTTTTTTTTGGTAACTTCAAGTACATTTAGATGTCAATACTTCTATACCTTTACTCAAGTAAATTATTACTTTTCCCACCACTGAAACGCAGTAGTAACAAGATACAGGCAGTACCGTGGGAGAGGAAGTCACAACACAGCAACTCATCTTCTCTATGACTCTTGGATGACTCCATTCTACATTTAGCTCCATCATGTTATTCATTCAGGGTTTTGTCTTGTTTTTCATTTATATTTCCTAATCAATTAGAATAGTGTGAACTGTAGCCGTGTTATTTGTATTGTTTATTTTCTTTTTTTGAAAATGCAACACAATTGAATCACATTTTCTCATCATTCTCAGAAGAATAACAATCAGTCACATTAAAGTGTGAAACTAACAGTACATGGCAGTTTGTGAGGAAATTTCAATTAAGCATAATTATTTCTGTGTATTAGAAGAGAATGGCTGTGTAATTGAAGTTTTTCCTTACTGGCAATTATAGCCTACAAACAGCCCAACACAGAAAAATGCAGATCTCCTACTTGCAAGTACAGTATGTTGCGTCTAGCTCAGTGGTTCTCAAACTTTTCCATGTCAAGGATCCCCAAATGAATACGTATTTGGCCACAAACCCCCATCTGAAATGATGATGTGCCAGGGGACCTTCATAAATATTCCAAATCTTTCAAAAAAATATATAAATAGCATATCTGCAAGCTCACAACGCGTCACAACGCGACGCGTTGTGAGCTTGCAGATATGCTATTTTCAAATAGCCGATGTATTGGTTAAAAATGGTCGTGCTGATTTTGATGCTATACTTACTAATTTAGCTGGGGACCCCCCCTGGCCTTGAAGCCCCTCAAGGACCACTTTGGGGACCCCACTTTGACAACCACCGTTCTAGCCAACTGAACTGAACTGCCAGAACTGCAATCTCTCCCTTTCAGAGGGGAGAGATGGGGAAAAGCCTTTGCTGTCACAGGACACAAAATACAACCCGAGTTAATCACCGTAATGAAGTGTGCTGACTAACACAGCAGCAGTTTGTGACTTGTTTCTCTTTGACAACAATGGCGACCTGTGACTAATGGATACGAGCTGTTGGCGACTGTACATGAAACATGCTTGTATAAGGAGATGGAATGTTTCGGTTTGGGGCTTTTTGCAGGCTATCTACTGCATCGATAATGTACATTGAAGTGTGTGTGTGTGTGTGTGTGTGTGTGTGTGTGTGTGTGTGTGTGTGTGTGTGTGTGTGTGTGTGTGTGCGCGTGCGTGCGTGCGTGCGTGCGTGCGTGCGTGCGTGCGTGCGTGCGTGCGAGCGCGATTTGAGGACCCCGAGGGAGTGATGCGCCAATGGAAAGCTGGTCCGATAGGTGGATCTCCCAAAAAATATTCATAAATCCGCAAATCCCCTCACACAGTATATGGAATTCTGTTTGACATTAAACTCCATTATGTGCGCAGACACAGACAGAAAGATACATAAATCTCCATATATGGGCATAAAAGGGACACAGACAGGCAGACGGATACAATAGGTACTCTGACAACGGGTACCGGTGAGTATCTAGTGGTTCCAGGGAAAGCATCTGTGTCAATTTAGATTTTAGCTGTATACCAACATACGTTTTTCAAAAAACTCGCAGGATTTAGAACAGTGGTTCTCAAAAATAGCAGATCTACGAGCTCGCAGGGTGTCACTTCGTGCCGTGCTGCGAGCTTGTACATCTGCTATTTTTGAACATTTTTGAAAAATCTTTAAAGTGCTTGAAAAAGTTTGAATAATTATGATTTTTTTTAACATAAATCTCCTCTTCTGGGGTTCCCTGGCACAAAATATTTTCAGATGGGGGTCAGCTGACAAATACATATAATTTTGGGGGTCCTTGACACAAAAAAAGTTGGTGTTTTCAGAATCGGCCTCAGGTCTTAATAGCTTAATAAAAACCTAAAATTACGGCGAAAGTATCCTGTCATGTTTGCCGCCCTGATGGCTGTAGCCACAAACATGTCCCTTTAACCCATTAAAACCGGTAAAGCATCTGTGTCATTTTAGATTTTAGCAGGGCCTATATATCGTCTCTGTCGGTTGGAAACCTCATATGTCCAAAACCGTTACTTTTCAGGATTGAAATTCAAAAGTAGCAGATCGACAAGCTCAAAACGCGTCGCTTCGAGCCGCCTTTCGAGCTTGTATCTGCTACTTTTGATGCTTTTGTGTGACTACTGTATGTGGTATGATTAACTCTCTCAGTGCCAATGAAATGAAAAAATTATTGCGAACTGTGCCAAGATTTTTTTTGTTTTTTTCAAAGTAAAAAAAAAGTGCTTAGGAAGCGAGATACAGCCTTTTTCAGTTGTAAGTTAAACAAGGAGTGGATGGAGCTGCAAATCTTCAGATAATGATATCTTGGGTTCTGAACACTTTTTTTTTTTTTATTTTTTGTTTTTTTAAATCATTTTATTTTTTATTTTTTTAAACTCGGGATTTTTCGTTCTGGCAGGGAGGGTATACATTAAAAACTCGGGATAACTCGGGGTCTGGCACTGAGAGAGTTAAAGTAGGGCATTCATTTACGAAAAAACGCAAAAAGTTTGAACATGGAGATAAGAGGTTTCTGCACGACAGCAACGATAGACAGCAACATAGGTTTTTCAGAGAAGGCATTTGTAGAATCGGACTCAGGTTTTAATGGGTTAAGCAGTGAGAATCAGGATGTCTCACTCTCTCAGTCTCCGGGCAGCCTTGTCCTTGTCGTCTATATTTTACATCCTTCCATCTGCCAGGACCCGTGGAAGAGAAAGAGTCATTGTACATATTCATCAATGTCAGCGCGGACGGGCCGCGTGAAAATTGATGTGCATGTGTGAGAGCTCAGAGGACACTGTCAAAGCCTCTGATAACCTATGGTAGTTCGTCGGCTGTCGGGCAGAAACCTCATATCTCCTTATTGCAACTTTTTATGTTTAAAAAAAATAAATAACAATAATGCTCTATTTTGTCATACTAGAGCAGTGGGATTCCCAAACTTTTTAGTTGGAGACACAAGTGAAAATAGCAGATCTACACAAGCTCACAACACGTTGCTCCGCAACGCGTTCTACACTGTACACTGTTGGGAAACAGTGTAGACTGTCGGGCGACAGTAGCAAAAATAGCCGATCTATATTGTGACACGTTGTGAGCTTGTAGATCGGCAATGTTTTGCTACTTTTGAACATTTTTGACAGTGAAAGTGGCTTAGTCCAGCGGTTCCCAAATTATTTTTGGGGGTCCCCGGATGATTAGCTTTATGAGCAACATTGTTTTCTCGCTCAACAGTAAACAAACCAACATACAGTAAAAGTGTATACAGGGTATTACCTAATTAATGACTTTTAAGACCTTTTTAATACCAAATTGGCCAAATTGTCAAATAGTACGTAAGGAAGAGGCAAACACTGAAAATAGCCGATCTACAAGCTCACAACGCCTCGCAGTGCGAGGCGTTGTGAGCTTATAGTTCGGCTATTTTCACAATATTTATCTGTGCAACAGAGTCAAACTAAATGTAAAGCCTACCATTCCAAACGCTTGTCAGGGTGGGGGATCTTCAATTCAAATAAAAGAGCTTGTGACTAAATAATAACTACAATTCTCAACCTGTTGTTTCGGGTTGCGCTGGTTTCAGCACTCCCCAACCCCCTCTTGTGTGTTGGCTAGTGAGGTGCGTCCTAGCGAGACCTGACAGAATGGGTTTCATTTGGAGCCAGTATGACGTTTGGAGCCAGTGTGACATTGTTTGTTAAGGGGCCTATTAAAACTCCATTTCCCCCTCTGCTGGTGAACAAAGGTCACTGCACTGCATCCTCTAGGGAGCCACAGGTGGTGATGGTCACACGATACTCTTTTGTGTGTGTGTGTGTGTGTGTGTGTGTGTGTGTGTGTGTGTGTGTGTGTGTGTGTGTGTGTGTGTGTGTGTGTGTGTGTGTGTGTGTGTCAGCATGGGGGGGAGTGTGTAGTTATTGTGAGGAAAATGTTATTGTTGTATCTAATGGCCATTCCACTGAGCACTGTAATGTAAAGATAGATAGCATTACAAATCGTTATCATCGAAGTAGATAGCAGATTTCACACCACGATTATAATACAATAAGGCAAACTAGACTGATGATGAACATAGGTATAGTTATCATTATAGTTATAGTGCTTAGTGTGAACGGCCCAATACAATCAGGAAAAAGATTCAGGTTAGGGTTAGTAGACATTTGTGAATTAGGTTTAGGTGTTAGGATTGGAGTTATTATGCCTGATGTACTGTACACTTAGTTGCATGCTGGTGTCGTTAAACTAAAGCTAGCCAGTACAGTAATACAAACAAACTGTGCGTGTGCGTCTCTTTCCCAGGCCGATGACGTGGACACGGGGAACTTCAGCTCCAACAAGTACCAGCTGATCATCCCTCCCTCGATCGACGGCCAGCCGTTCGTGATCGGCAACTACACGGGCCTCATCAAGTCGGCCGTCATGTACCGCAACATGCGCCGCGCCTACTTCAAGTTCCAGGTCAGAGCCACGGACGACTGGGGCAAGGGCCTGAGCAGCGTCGCCGACGTGGTGGTGAGTGAGAATCGCGGTCGTTCGTCGTGCACGTCCACACATGATGAATAGCAGATATACAAGCTCGCAGTGCGTCACTTCGTGCCGCACTGCGAGCTTGTATATCTTCTATTTTTGAACATGAAATCTTGAAAGTGTTGAATTTTTAACACACATCTTCTCTTCTCGGGGGTACCCTAGCACAAAAAAAAATCTGATGGGGGTCCGCTGCCAAATATATATCAATTTGGGTGTCCTTAGCACGAAAGAAGAAGTTTGAAAACTACAAATTTAGAAGGCGTTTGTAGAATGGGCCTCAGGTCTGAATGAGTTAAAGAACCTTTTATTTTAATGGGTCCAGAAGGAACCCGTAACCAACTCAAACCCTATACCCCAGGGGTCTATCCTTGGACCGCTCCTTTTTTCCCTCTACACCAAATCTCTTGGTCGAAAATAGCCGGTACGCCACAATGCCTCGCGCTGCGACGTGTTGTGAGCTTGTAGATCGGCTATACGTTCGGCGAATGTTAACTTAAGACATGCCCAGAATTGGGATGCTAGGGTTTAAGGTTGTTAAAGGTGCCTCCAAGAACCATTGCTGGTCCCTCCAAGAACCAAAAGGTTCTCCATTACCATTATGAGGAACATGGGAGAAAAAAAGAATGCTTCACTAAATAAAATGGTTCTTTAGTAAGTGATAGTTCCTCGCGTTCCGACCATTTTAGAAGCATTCCTTTTTCTGTGTGTACACACAGGATAAACCTGTAGTGATGGGTGCATTAGCTCCACTGAACTTCTGTCTGCAGTTTTTCTTGCCACTGATTTATTCATTTCGTTGTTGTCGGGCAGAAACCTCGTAACTCCATACTCTCCATGCTTTTTAATGAATGTGTCATACTACAGTGTCACATAAAAGTAGCAAAAAAAGCCGTTCTGAAAGCTCACAGCGTATTTTGATGCAACACATTGTAGTTAGGCTATTTACGCTATATTTTGTGAAAGTGAAAGCGGTTACCCACTTAAAACCCCTGCATCCGTATTGTGGGGAAAGCTTTCGCAGAAAATAGAAGATTTACAAGCTCACAACGCGTTGCAACGCGGCGCGTTGTAAGGTTGCCGATCGGCTATTTTCAGCGAAAGCTTTCCCCACAATAACAGAAAACAGAAAAGACACTCGTATAGAGCCCTGAGGGACTCCGGTCAACCACTATACTAGGGGTTAAGTGGTTAGGTGTGTGTGTGTCTTTTATAAATATTTAACCAATGCAAAGCTTTAACGACAACAAGAGCTTGTGACTAAATAGCTACATCCATTGAATCCATTGGAACAAACTAAGGTTCTTTTTTTTCCTTCAGTTTTCTGAAGTAACTGTTTTGGACATACAAGGTTTCCACCCGACCGCGACTATTTGGATGATGATGATGATGATGACGGTGATGATGATGATGATGGTGCATGTTTTTTCCCGTTGCTTCCAGTCTATTGAATTATTCACAGTACTGTAGCTGCAGCGCTAGCACAGCAGACGTTTATATCGTGGACCCGACTGAACCCTCCGTTTCTAGCTGACGATCCAATTAACCCAGTCAGTCCGGGAACGCATCTGTGTCATTTTAAGATTTATTTGGCTATTCAAAAAATAGCAGATATACAAGCTCATGGCGCGGCACCGAGTGCCACGCCATGAGCTTGTAGATCTGCTATTTTTCCTTTTTTTTTTTCACTTCTGGAGATTCTACAAATGTCTTCTAAATCCTAACAGTTTTCTGAAAAACTCATGTTGCTATAATCAGTGGTTCTCAATCTTTTTCATGTCGAGCAACCCCTCAACTATATCTATTTGGCCGCCGACCCTCATCTCAAAATATTTTGTTCCAGGAACCCCCAGAAGCAAATATGAGTTAAAAATGTTCGCTTAAAAAATGTATATATTCAAAGATTTGCACACATTTTCAAGATTTTTCAAAAATAGCAGATCTACAAGCTCGTAGCGTGGCACGAAGTGACGTGCTATGAGCTTGCAGATATGCTATTTTTGAATAGCCAAAGTATAAAGATAATGGTTAAAGTGGTTACACAGACACGTTCACGGTTTGAACGGGTTAAACTCTGCACAGAAGTCTATGGATTTTCCTTCATAATTGGTCTGTGTGTGTGAGAGTGTGCGCGCCTGAGCATCTGTGTGCGTGTGTACAGTGCGTGCGTGTGCAAGCGCGCACGTGTCTGTACTTGTATTACTATAGTTGTGAGGACCAAATGTCCCCCTCAAGTTTAGTGCCATTTCAGAAATAGACATTCTTAGGACCTCACAAGTATAGTACTGTGTGTGTGTGTGTGTGTGTGTGTGTGTGTGTGTGTGTGTGTGTGTGTGTGTGTGTGTGTGTGTGTGTGTGTGTGTGTGTGTGTGTGTGTGTGTGTGTGTGTGTGTGTGTGTGTGTGTGTGTGTGTGTGTGTGCGTGCGTGCGTGCGTGCGTGCGTGCGTGCGTGCATGCGTGCATCTGTATCTGTCTGTGTACTAGTATCTCTGGACATTGTGAATTCCCCACCCACATGGCGCCGATTGGCCTCGGTTTTTGCCCCCAATTGAGTATTTATCCTGGCAGGCTTATTTTTCAGTTTCCGTGAAATATGTTGGGCTAACAAGCCCACTAATGAGACAGAAGGAGGGGGTGCTGGACATATCTCGCCTGGATATGCACGAGCAGAGCAGTGCTTAACCCATTAAAACATCTGTGTAACCACTTTAACCAGTATTTTATACTTTGGCTATTCAAAAATAGCAGAACTACAAGCTCATAGCGCGACACCGAGTGCCGCGCTATGAGCTTGTAGATCTGCTATTTTTTTGAAAAATCTTGAAAATATGTGCAAATCTTTGAAAATATTTTTAAAGCGAAAATGTTTTACTCAAATCTTTGCTTCTTGGGGGGTCCTGGAACAACATATTTTGAGATGGGGGGTCCACGGCCAAATACATATCATTTTGGGGGTCCTTGACATGAAAAAGTTAGAGAACCACTGATTATAGTAACATAGTAACACTTTTTTTTTTTCAAAAAACTGTTAGGATTTAGAAGATTTGTAGAATCCCCCAGAAGTAAAATTTGATTTACAAATGTTCGCTTTAAAAAATATATATTCAAAGATTTGCACACATTTTCACGATTTTTAAAAAATAGCAGATTTACACGCTCATAGCGTGGCACTCGGTGCCGAGCTATGAGCTTGTATATCTGCTATTTTTGAATAGCCAAAGAAATCTAAAAGTGACACGGATGCGTTCGCGGTCTTAATGGGTTAACCATGGCACTCGTTAATTTTCAGGGTGAAACCTAATTTCACGGGAGGGAGTCGCATGGGAGATTGGGCCCACGGAGCAGGAGAGACGATGCTCTCTGCGCGTGCTTACCTATCGCCTCAGAATTAAGCCCGCGGTACAGCTGTCGCACGGCCCCCCAAATACAAGCCGGGCAATTAGCGGGGGGTTAGTTTGACCCGGCACGAGAAACAAAGACGTCGCTGTCGGGTGGAAACCTTGTATGTCTGGAAAAAAAACATGACTTTTTTGAGGAAATGGGGTGAAAAAGAACCTGTGTTCCAATGGATCCAATGTGGTTAAGACTGTATTTAGTCACAAGCTCTTGTTAATACCTTTTATTGGTTTAATATTGATAAAACCTGCACATACTCACTTCTCTCTTTCACATTTTGTCTGTGTGCTAATAGCTTCCATGCACACACACATGGAAGCATACACAAACACGTATGGGCGTTCCACAAGTGTGGAGAGGTCATTACTTTCTTTTAAAGACCTTTTCAGATTTAGAATTAGCTTACCTTTCATAGAATTGAAGTAACTTGCTGGGTGTTTTAATTGTGGTGTATATTTATGTATTGTCTTGTCTTGAATCTATGCATTGACCCGAGTAAAACGATTTCCCCTCGTGAATAATAAAGGACATCTAATCTCGTCACAACTCCCCGTGATGTGACGCGTTGTTGTGAGCTTGTAGATTGGCTACTTTTGTATGACACTGTAGTGTATGACGAAGTTGGGCATTCATTTAAAAACATAAAAAGTTGATTTATGGAGATGCAAGGTTTCTGCCCAACAGCAAAGAAGAGCATGTGTAGTCACACCATCCTTCATGCATCTCTCTCACTCTCTCCGTCTCTCTCTCTCATTCTGTCTCTCTCTCTGTTTCTGTCTGTCTCTCTCTCTCTCTCATAGGTGTCAGTGGTAAATGCGTTGGACATGCAGGTGGTTGTGTCTAACGTCCCGGCCTATGTGGTAGAAGAGAACAAGGAGAAGCTTGTTAGGTAAGACAGTGTTTGGTGTGATTGATTGATTGATTGATTGATTGATTGAATACTTTATTAACAGTTTGCAAACAAAGCACAGAAACTACAGTTCTATACAAAAGAATGCTAAAAGGATTAAACCTAAGAAAGCACTATGGCTCAATAGTTTCCATTGGGGTCCTGTGTATTCAATTCATCGAAACATTTAATGACAGACAAATACACAATACTGTGCAAAAACATCATATAAACGAGTAGTAAAAAGAAAAATATGTACATTAAACAGTTCGAAATGTGAATGTTGCCCTGAATGACATCAGAAGAAATGAAACCAGTAGAATTTGCGTACTGCCAGCCTATAGGGAGTGGACTACTGTGTGTGGGGTCCGGTGACCCCCAGTGGTCCTTGAGGGGGTTCCAGCAAAATGTGTTAATACAGCAACAACCACTTCAACCCGAGTTTGTACTTCGGCTAGTTGAAAATAACCAATCTACAAGCTCACAAGAGCGAGCTGAGATTGGCTATAAAAGAAAATAATCTTGAAACATTTTGACAAATCTTGAATCATTTTGAGAAATGTTTACACACATATTCTATTATGGGGGATCCCTGGCACAAAATCTTTTCAGGTGGGGGTCCGTGGCCAAATACATATTATTTGTGGGGTCCTTGACATGGAAATGTTTGAGAATCACTGCTATAGATCAGAGAAGATATATTATGTAAAAAAAACTATTTTTGAATAGCCGACGTATAAAACATGGATAAAGTGATTAAAACGTTTGTGATGCTTTAGCTTGGGACCCCCTGTAACCCCCCAAAGGACCCCTGGGGGTCTGTCTACGGACCCCAATTTGATAACCACCGCTGTAGATGTGCAGCAACTGTACCCTGCGATGCTGTTCAGAGGCAAAACGAAACGAAGTGAAAAACGACACAGTCACATTACAACTTGCAAAATATTTATGAACGTAATTTCACCAGCCTTTCCATTTAGACACTCTAGTTCATGAATTCTAACATGACACTCAACAACACCCCCGTTTCCTCTCCCACTGTCTGTGTGTTGCAAATGTGTGTCACTGACACAGGGTTTTTTTTTTTTTTGCACCCTGCATACATCTAAAGCATTAATGGATTTTTACCACTAAAACCTGGCTTTCACATTTCCACTTTGGGAAAAGTGGTCTGACGCAGGTAGGGAGTGTGATACGTTTTAACATTAATTCGATACGCATCACGATACATGGTTGACGATACGATAGATAGACACTCTTTGTTTATAGGGATACAATATGATTATGATTCAATGATTTAAAATCAATACAGTAATTATTGAACCCAAAAAAAAACATCATCAGTGTGATTTTTTTTTATCATTATGGATAAAAATAAGTAAACACGGTGATTCATTGGCAAATACATAGACATTTTATTTGAACACGCGTGGACAAACTCACTCCTTGACAACACAGAGATTACACACATTTATAGAAGACCAAGCGTAGCGATATGGAGCCCTGCGTCAAACACATTTTTCTTGTCTTAACATCGCTAAATACATGGCACAAGTTCTTAGCAGCGATACAAGCAATTATTTGCATTGCGAAACGATTTTAGATCGATAAAAGTTTGCCAATCAGAGACTCACTTAATGCAGCATTATGCAATGAGGAAGGACGAAGGGACATTGAGTGGAACAAAACAAGCATCCACCCATAGCCTGACACCACCGTGCGTCGGTGCGTCGCGTCAACGAGGCAGTGACTGCCTTGTTTTTTTTGGGGGGTCGGTGTCGTTGGTGTCGGTTGGAAACCTTGTACTGTATGTCCAAAACAGATCTGCTATTTTCACTTCTTTTGTGTGACACTCTTGTATGATGAAGTAGGGCATTAATTCATTCATAGAAAATTGAAATATGGTATTCTGGAGATACAAGGTTTCTGCCCGACAGCAACGATATATTCTCTCGGATTACCCATGTTGTGGAGCATCAATCTTATGCATAATTCATAGCATGGAATACTAAATGAGGACATAGATGTGAGCAAAGATAAAGGTAATGTAAAGATACTTTAGCGAGGAAAAATGTTTAATCTATTGATTAGTGAGATTTATTCTTCCGAGGCTTTTCGTTTTTCGTTTCCTCCCCACACACGTTTGTTGTCTCCGCCAACTAATCTCCGGCACCATAGGCCCGATTGGGCACACACACTCCCTAGAGGCCAGAGCAGAACCTCTGCCCCAATTTTCTCACATCGGCCTGTTATAGCGCCACCAGGAGGCCGACTTTTGCGAAACATATTTTTTGATATTACTCCTTCAATTTTGTCAAAACATCACGCAAATCGGTACACAATATCTCTATAGTCATGTGATCAAGATGGATCTGTCTGATTTGTCATATTACATCCTGATTGGCTAACATTGGCTTCCAAAGTTTGCAGGATTGGTGTGTTTTAAACAAAATGCCTCAAATCAGGAAAGCAGTGTGCGATTGACGTGAAACTTTGCACGCACATTCCCACTAGGCCGAGGTAGAAACGGCGCCCTTTGCACATTGGCCGATTTTAGCAAAACAATTTATTTTTGAACAAAATGCCTCAAATCATGAACACAGCGTCTGATTGCCGTGAAAGGCAGAGGAAGAAATGGAACCCTTTTCACATTGCCCTACTATAGCGCCACCAGGAGGCCACAATAACCCACCTGACCTGGCAGAGACCTGTGCTCCGAGGAGCGCTTTTTGTAGTCGTCACTGCTGTTGTATCCTACTGACTCACCTGCCAGTGAGGCGCCCCCACCGGGAGGAGGTAGAGCCTCCGTCCTACTCCTCCCGCCCAACACTCCCTGCTGACAGGAGCCGCCCCCAACCCGTAGATTATGTGCCGTTACAAATATCACCCTCCCCGCCCGGCTTCCCTCCCCCGAACAGGAACACGGACCAATTGTGTGTTCTTAACAGACGCTCGACAAAGCCGGACACACCGCGGTGGATTTGAACCGCCATGCCTCCGTGGTGGTGGGCAGGCACTTTACCACTGCGCCACCTGAGCGCCCGCCTTCTCCTGAGGTTTTTAAACCACACTTGTGTGAGCTTCGACTTTAAACAAACTGTGACATGTACCATTTTCCAGTCCATATTTTTTGCCACGCTCTCTGCAGGGCCTCCTTTAGGAGATAGACTTTGTTATTCAGAACATTTTCCACCGTTTGGTTTCTTCAGAGAGAGAGAGAGAGAGAGAGAGAGGGAGAGTGTGAAAGGGGAATGCATAATTCCATGCAGAATTGTCACGGCACCCATAAAGTAACAAAGTACATTTACTGAAATACTGTACTTAAGTACAATTTTGAGGTGTTTTTACTTTACTGGAGTATTTCCAATTTTCAGTATTTTTACTTCTACTCCACTACATCTCAGAGGCAAATATTATACTTTTAGTCCACTACAAGGTTCCTTTGTAGATTTTGATTATTATTACAAAACATACACTAACCACTTCAGCCCTATCTATATTTCGGCCATTTGAAAATGGCCGATGCGACGCATTGTGACTGTGAGCTTGAACATCTGCTATTTTCAAAGGATTTTTAAACATTTTACACATTTGAAAACTTGTGAAATGGGACATTCTGCATAATGAGTACTTTCTACTTGTGGTACGTTAAGTACATTTTGATACCAATACTTTTGTACTTTTTTGGCAATTTTGAATTCCAAACTTTTACTTGTAAGGGCAATGCTGTCATTTGTGGATTTCTGGAGAGAAAAAAAACGCTCCATTCCCATTGAAATTCATTGGCAGAATCCGCCCTCATAGGTAGAATGAAAGTGCTGTGTGACCGTGCGCTTGCAGTAGTTTTTTCATTGCAGTATTGATACTTTTACTTCAGTAAAACATCTGAGTATATTTTTTCCACCACTGCTTGACAGAGAAAAGGAGAGAGTGTGAAAGGGGAATGCATAATGCCATGCAGAGTTGTCACAGCACATTGAATGTGAGCCCCTTAGTTCAAGGTGGCAACGCAAAGGAGGAAGCACCTTATAACATTGCATGCTAAATTATTATTATTGGAGGACTGGAAACCTGCAGCCGTTCCAATGTTCTTTATCCTCCTATAATTCTACAAACCTCTGTCTGTGCTGTGCTCACAAAAACGCCCGGTTCTCCTCAGTGGCTCGACCAATTGATCTGAAATTGCACACAGCCATTGACCATTACCATGTGCATGGAACTGCAAAGTTTTTCGATTTCACCAAATCTCAGCTGTTTATTAGCGTTTTTGTGTAAAAGAATGTCGCCATGGTTACGGGGCTGCCCAGCTACAGTATGGGACGAACTGTGTCCCGGTTTGCCAGATCATGTGTGCATATCCCCCCACGGATTGGTCGACCGGCTATGGACTAGTTCAGTATTATTAGAGTTGTATTTATTTATTTATTATTGTAGATTTTCACCTACAATGGATTGATTATTAATCAATCATCTTATTAAAAGTATCGTTTATCAATGATTGTTTTAGAATTGTTTTCAAATTGATCAGCTCGCACCCCCCACCCCCTACGCGTATCGTATTTATACTTCTTCAAGCACAGGTTTATTCATACAAGTGAATCCCAATCCTACAGTAAAAACGTTTCACTCCAGAGCTTAAATGATTGCTGTCCCACTGGGCAGTCAGTGGATGGTGTGTTTTCTCCACACCCGGGGCTCTTGGCAAAACAAGACCTCAGATAATCCATTTCAGGCGGGCACTGAGAAAAATCCGCACTTGAGGTTACGAGCCAAGGAAGGAAAAATGTGTTGCTGGCTGCCGCCAGTGCCAAGGTGGATATCATCTCTCGTCGGATGGAAACCTTGTATGTCCAAAACTGTTACTTTTCAGGAAATGAGCACGCGACGTGTTATGAACTTGTAGATTGGCTATTTTTGCTACTTTTTTTGTGACACTGTAGTATGACAAAGTAAGGCATTCAATTACGAAATAAATATATATTAAAGAAATCTGCGCCGAGCCGCCAAACGATAAAGAGTCTGAGCAGCACTCATGTAAAATAGCCCCGGATCATCACAATTAGTGTGGCAAAATCTGTATAGGCCTCACAAAAATGGCATCACAGCCAAGGGCTAAACAACATGACGCAAAGTTCTCCAGGGCCGAGCTCAGACAGAGCTGGGAACCCTTTAACAGCCATTTGCTTTTCAGATAGACTAATTACACTAAAAGCTTCCTCCCACAAGAGCGACAAATTAAGTATATTTTCTTGAACCTCGATCATTAATTAAATTGAGTTCAGGATAAAAAAATATATATATATATAAATAGGCCCCTAAGAGGCTGCATGGACTAGACTGTCTAATCTGCCCGTTTTAATTGACTGATCAATGAGGGAGAAAAATGGGGAGCAAATCTAATTGTAAAGTTACATACTGTAGCATACTGCAACACACACTGTGGTTCTCAAATGTAAAGGACCCAAAATCTATCTGTATTAACTATTTCACTTTCTAGTACGACTTTTACGACTTTTTTCCCCAAAGGCTCAGACTGCCAAAGACCACTTTTACGTTTTCAGTGGATTTCCACCTGATGGCGCTGTTCTCTAACACACAAGTGACCATTTTCATCCTCAAGTCACACAGATCCAGGAGATCACGTGATCGAAAGATCTCCACCACCATTGACTTCCTGCTTAGAGTATTTGGGGAAATGGCTGTATCTTTTTTTTCTCCCTGCATTTTCGACGAGACGAGCTATATTCAACGGCCTGTGACAAGGGACGGGGACGTGGGGGTCGCGATTACTTTTTTTTTTTCTCGTGGGATTACAGTGAAACCCTCCGTGTTAAGCAACCGTCAGTGGATCGATCATACTGGATATTAATATTCTGTGACTAGTTGAAAAGGTAAGGAAAAACAAAAATTCATTTATGTATTTAATCTGGCAGTGAAAGAGTTAAGCAAAACTTCTGAGGGACCCCCTTGGGGGTGGGTCCCGACCCACAGTTTGAGAACCACTGGCTTAGCAGTTTTCTTTTTAATGGAAGTGTTGCTCATTGAACACACTGTTGTATTAATGTTTTTGACATACTTTTTTCTTACCTTGTCACAGTATCATGGAGCGCTACATCCAGGACCAGATCCCAGGGGCCAAGGTGATCGTGGAGGCCATCGGGGCCAAGCGGTACGGTGACGGCTACGAGCTGGAGGACCACTCCAAGTCGGACATGATCGTGTACGCCATCGACCCGCTCACCAACAGGGCCATCTCACGCCAGGAGCTCCACAAGTGAGTGGGTGAAGTTCACCAAAGCATTTTACTAGTGTTTACCAGAACGAATGGGTCGGGACCCATTTACGGATCCATTTTCATGGGTTGTGAGTAAATAGTATGCCTTGTTTTTCTTCTTTAACGTTTCCTACAAAAAATATATATTATCGCTGTCAGGCAGAAGCCTCCTATCTCCATATTAGATTTTTTGGGTGTTTTTTCATAAATGAATGCCATTAATGCCAATTCATCATACAACTACAGTGTCACACACAAGTCTAAACAGTGGCAGAATCCTGAAAAGTAACAGTTTTGGACGTACAATTTTATAATTTGTGCCTTTTTGATTGATTGATTGAATTGAATACTTAATTAGTCAGCACGAGGTACAGTAAGACATTAAAGCTAAAAGGAAAACACAAAAAAAGTCCTGGGGACTTGTTTCCATGGTGGTCCTACAGTATGTATTCAACACACAATAATACATGTCATCAACAAATATAAACACTATACTATTTGTACAAAAGAGATGGGAAAATAACATTTACCTCCCCTTGTGGTCTCCTGATAGATGTTTTTTCAGGCCAATTTTGAAAGAAACCAGTGTTACACATCCTTTAATATAGTGGTTCTCAAACCTTTCAGGACGCGGCCCCCCAAAATAATCATATTTGAACTGGGGACCCCCCAAAATAATCATATTTGAACTGTGGACCCCCCAACCCTGACAAGCACTTGGAATTGTAGGAGTTTAGGCATTACATTTTGTTTGATTCGGTGCTGTGAGCTTTTTGAAAAATCGTGAACCTTTGTGCAAATCTTAGAATACATAATATTTGAAAGCAAACTTTTTAAACTACAATCTTTGCTTCTGGCGGGTCACTAACAAAATATGTCCAGGTGGGGGTCCGCAGCCAAATATATATAATTTTGGACATGAAAACGTTTTGAGCATCACTGATATTGCAACGTAATATACGTTTTTCAATAAACCGATTTTTAGATCCTTAGGTCTTAATGGGTTAATGGATGGTGATAGGGCATTCATTTGGTGGCAGAGCAGAGCAGAACCTTTTTCTTAAGGGGAAAAGGTTAGGGAAGGACCATTGATTTGATTTACAAGGTCACTCTTGTGCTAGATGTTTGCTCGTTTTGATGGAGTGCCGCTGGGTGTAATTCCCATATTATTCCCATTGTCTCTCTTTACCCTCTGCCCAGCGAGTGAGTCAGCATCTCCCTCGCCGCTGTTTTCTTTTCTCCACAAGCTTCAAACTTCTCTCCTCAGGTGCACCAGATCTGTCATAACGTCACTGTTGGGGCGGAAAAACCTTGTATCTCCACATTTCAAATTAGTATGTTTTTTCATTAATAATGAATGCTAGGGCTGGGCGATAGGACTACGATTAAAGGGATATTTCACTTTCAAACATTTTTGGGCTTGTGTTAACGTCTACTCAGGCTTTTGTGAGTACCCCAGACAGTTTTTAAATAGCTTGATTCAGTATTTAGATATTTGATATTCCTTTTATCGGACACGCCCCCTTCCTATATAAACCCATTGTAACTTCAAACTCCATCTTAACCATCATAGATTCATCAAAAACCCCAGTCCTTGGTTCTGGTGACTTGTAGTGTCCTCCTAATACGTGAGGGGGCATTTCTTCTTTCATTGATATTATTGTATTTTGTATTGTATTATTAGTTTTGGGTTTCCACCTGACTGCGATGATATGCTGGAATGGAGGAGAGGGAGGTACTGTACAAGAGAACAAGAGTTCCCAAACTTTTCAGGCTGCGACACCCCCCCAAAAAATAAAATAATAATAATATTTGAACTGGGGACCCCCACCCTGACAAGCACTCGGAATTGTAGGCATTTGACTCAGTTCCACAGATAAATATTGTGAAAATAGCAGATCTACAAGATCATATTGCCTCGCACATTTTCACAATGTTTGCCTCTTTCTCACGTAATATTTGCCAATTTGGTATTAAAAAGGTCTTAAAAGTCATTCAATTGTAATGTGCAGATACCCTGTATACACTTATACTGTATGTTGGTTTGTTTACTGTCGAGTGAGAAAACAATGTTGCACATTAGGTTAATCGTATGGGCGACCCCCCAAAATAATTTGGTGACCCCCCTGGGGGTGCCGACCCCCAGTTTGGGAACCACTGCAATAGAAGAGGGTGTGAGAGGGGGGGGGGGGGGGGGGGGGGAGAGCAGGGGGGGGGGGGGCTTTGGAGACAGAGGGGGTGTATTTTTTTCTATCAATCCATCATCCCCTGACGTGCCACCGGCCTGAAGGTTGTTCCAGTCGTCTGGAGGGATGCCAGCATTGCATTGCCCTCCTCGCCAGCCTTCAGCACATTATCGTCGCAGTCGGGCAGAAACCTCTTATCTCCATGTTCAAACTTTTTGTGGGTGTTTTTTTCTTCGTAAATTAACGCCTTGCTTGATCGTACTACAGCGTCACACAAAGTAAGTTTGGACATATATATGAGGTTTCCACCCGACAGGCGATATAGACCTCCGGCGGGTCCCATGGGTTTGCCCCGTCTCTGCGGCCGCGTGCCCAAACGCCGCTTTGACCACGCAGCAGATGCCGGTGTCCACATGGTGATATTACAGCACCGCAGAGAAGGGCTCCCCGCATACTCTTATGTCCCCCCCCCCTCATTGGAAGGAAAATAACACCATAGGCATCTGATCCTATAAGGTAAAAATAGACGGCAAGGAAGCTCCGCTGGATTTGAGGCCAAATAGGAAGTAATTATCAGCACGCAGTTCTAATTAATGGCCCAGCAAATGTCGCTATTAAACCTCCCGTTGGCTGCAGTTAGCCTGACACAGCCCGGATTTGAATTTGCAAAGTGTAGAAACCAATGGGTCACGTGATGGTTCCCTTCATCCATATTTTTGAGCGGTGTAGCCGCTCCTATAAGTGGGGTTGGGACACCTCATTAGTACACCCTTCGCTGTACTGTGATTGGCTCATAATAGCACACCCCTCTACATTAGTACACCACTAGCTGTACTGTGATTGGCTCATAATAGCACACCCCTCTACATTAGTACACCCCTAGCTGTACTGTGATTGGCTGACTCTATTGGCTGACTCTATTCAGCACTGTGATTGGCTAGCAAGACACATGATGAAATGAATAACCTATAAATACTTTTTTTTTAAGTGAGCTTCCATCACTCACCGTGATGACCACACCGCTCACTTCACACTGGGTGTGATTTTTTTTTTACAGTCTATGGGTAAAATGCTATGGCATTACTGACCCCGGCCCCCCTTGACAAACCTAAGGCACTGAATCCACCCAGAAAACCAGTGGTAGAAAGTAACTAAGTATGTTTACTCAAGTAAAAACAATCTGCAAGCTGTAGCTCAGGCAGATACACTCGAGAGGTTTACACGCATGTGCAGCACTCTGTGGGCGATGCATGTGACGTGTCAATCAGCTGACTAAATTGGCGGTTTATTTGAGCTCACCTCATACACCTCATGTACATTTTTCAAAAACGTATGAAATGGGACATTCTGCATAATGACTTTTGTATGTTTTACTCAAGTAAAACGTTGAATACAACAGAATATTTATCATCTCTGTCGTGTGGAAACCTCAGTTGTCCAAAACTGTTACTTTTCAGTATTCAAATAAAAAAATAGCAAAAGTAGCAGATCTACAAGCTCAAAAACGCGGTGCCGAGCTTATAGATCTGCTACTTTTGATAGCAGATCGTGTGACGCTGTTGCTGTACAGCGCAACACGATCAAGAAGGGCATTAATTTCCAAAAAAAAATAATTTTACTAAAGTGTAAAATATGGAGCTCCAAGGTTTCTGCCCCAACAGCAGCGATATTTATACATTATGGAGTACTTCTTCCACCAGTGGGTAAAACAACATCCGTGGGAAACATCCCTTATACTGAGCACTAGTTTAGTCTCTAACTTTTCCCAGCTTAGTCTGAAACGATACGCGCCCCACCCCTCTCTCTCTCTCGGTCTGTCACATGTCTCCCTCCCCCTGTCATCTCTATCTCCCTCTGTCATCTCCCTCCCTGTCTCTCCTCCTTTCATCTCTATCTCCCTCTGCTTCTCTTGCTCTCTCCTGCTCTCATATCTCTCTGCCATCTCTCTCTCTATCATTTCTCCCTTCCTCCCATATTTATCTCCCCCTCGCTTCCTCTCTCTTTTCCCTCTCTCTCAGTCTGTGTCCCTCAGTCTCCATGCTCTTAAAACATGAATGATACTCCCCGTCCCTTTTTAAATCAGGCCCTGCTACAGTTAAGAGCTTGGCTGTACCCCCCCCCACACACACACACACACACACACACACACACACACACCTCATCCCCTTATTTGAGCTCCTTCTGTTTTATTCCTCTTGTTAAGAAGCCTGCATGCGTCATAAAAAAAAGAAGAAAAAAAGGGGGGGGGGCTTTTTAGCCAGAGCATCGTCCTTATAAAAAAAAATGTCACTTTCTGAGAGAGCTGCCATTAATTTTGAAAAGAGGCTTCGTAACGTCCCTGACTTTTTAATAAGAATCCTGCTGCTTTGTTATTGCTCAGGAGTGAGAAAACACTGCAAAGCAGAACGCCCTCAACACTCCAGACTAAATAAAAAGTCACGACGAGTCAATGTCAAGAGAGTGAGAAAACAGCCAGCGTACACAATAAATGTCCTTTTCACATTTTGTGACTATGCTGATAATGTCCTTTTCACATGGTTGTATTTACTTCTCCGCGGTAAGAGCAACAGACGCGTTTCAACAAGTCTTCCTCAGCGTTGTCACGACATTTATTGTGTGCTGGCTGTTTTCTCACTTTCATGAGGCGTTTGAGGGTTTGAGTTTTTTTTAGGATTCCCCAATAGCTGTTACACCTGGCAACTGCTATTCTTCCTGGGGTAAAATACTTAACAGCATAAAAACACTGTTAGTGCATTCACCTAATTAAAATTACTTAGGTATATTGAAATAAACAGAAGTAGAATCATTCCTCCAGATTTATAAGAAAATGCTTTAGTCTTTTACCCTTAATTTCTGTGATACATACTGGTAGAGAGTTCCAGAAAGTAATTGCCCTGTGCATGACTGTATTCTTCATTGCATCAGTTCTTGGCGTAGGCCCTGTAAATTGGCCCATCACTGCATGTCTATTAATTTTGTGTCTATTGCTGGTATAATGAATAGTTTTATATAAGCATTTCGTTTTTTCATTTAAACAAAATATTTCAGAAAAATGCAGCCAATAGGCAGGACAGTAGTAGTGCCAGATGAGAGGAGCTCACAGGGAGACAGACCGAGAGTGAAGGAGAGATGCTGAAAGACGTGTGTGTGTGTGTGTGTGTGTGTGTGTGTGTGTGTGTGTGTGTGTGTGTGTGTGTGTGTGTGTGTGTGTGTGTGTGTGTGTGTGTGTGTGTGTGTGTGTGTGTGTGTGTGTGTGTGTGTGTGTGTGTGTGTGTGTGTGTGAGACTTTCTAGTCTATAGTTGAAACAAGTATTCCAAAATATTTTGGATGTATCATGTTTGTAGATCGGCTATTTTTTACTATTCCTCGTATGACACAGTTTAGGGGTGCGTTCGGAAATTGCGCACCGGAGCGCACTCGCCTATTAGTTCGTATTGGCCAGTGCGCTCAGTGCTGTATTTCCGAACGCACCTAGATGTCTCTGTTTAACATCATGAAGTACATTTTTCTCATAGCATGTAGCACCTGAGGAAGCATTAAGCGAAGCACGTTGTTCATACTGGGTCAATAAAGCAAGTCGTCCTGCATGTGAGGAGTGTGTACGTTCCCTTCTTTTGAAGGTTACTTACTTCATTATTTTGTACATTTTCTCTTGCATTGATCCACACTCCCGTTGGGGTCTTAAAGACGTGCACGAGTGTTATTCTGTTTATTGGACATCATCCTCAGTTTACCTGTTTAGCATAGTCACTTTTCTCCTCTGAAATGGATGCAGGAATCAGACTGTGGAATGATACCTGCTGAAATGGCAATTGAACTACAAAAAAAACATACAGTACACTGAGCCCTTCAACAACTTAGTGTGGTTGAAGGGTCTCCCAAACACTGGGTCGGGACTCGGGACCCATTTGTGGTTTGTGTACACATTTTTATGGGTCACGAGTAATTACCCCCTGTTTCCAACAATCTTTTTAATTATTTCAAAAGATATTATCTTTTAACACATTTCAATGTTCAGAAATAAAAACAAATTCAAACATTTTTCAAAGAAACTATTACTATTAAATACTAAATAGTAAAAGGAATTCCGGAAAAAAAAACAAAAAACACTTATAGTTAAGTAGTGAAAATAGTACAAGCTGCTTGTAGATCTGCTATTTTCACTTTTTTGGGCCCCCTGGAGACATCTAATTTCTCTTGGGTCTCGAGCCAAAATGTTTGGGAACCACTGCTCTATACAGTCCTTTATACTTTTTGTTTACTTTTACACTACTTCTCAGGGCCTTTTTAGCCTGAATGTCTGACTGTACCTTGTGCTGTTTACATTTCTGATAAAGTATTCAATCAATCAATCAAGACTGTACAGTATGTGATGCGTTGTGAGCTTGTAGATCTGCTATTTTCACTAGCTTGGGTCTTTGGGAGACATCAAATTTCTCTTTTGGGTCTCAAGCTAAAATGTTTGGGAACCACTGCTACAGTATATACAGTCCTTTATACTTTTTGTTTGCTTTTACTCAACTACTTCTCAGATTTAAAAAAAAATCTATTTTCAAAAGAATTTTATACATCTGAAACTTGTGAAATGGGACATACTGCATAATGAGTACTTTTGGTACTTTAATTATATTTTGATGCCAATACTTTTACTCAAGTGCATTTTTTTATTCTGGACTTTTACTTTTGCAGTATTGACCCTTTTACTTAAGTAAAAAATGCGAGTCCTTTTACCACCACTGATCGCAGGTTCCTGGACGGCAACCTGCTGGACATCAACAAGGAGTTCCTGCCCCACCTGGGCGAGGGCGGCCGCGTCCAGGAGGTGCGTGACCTGGGCGTGGTGGCCGGCGTGAAGAAGGCGGCGCAGGCCGTGGGCTACACGGAGGGCGCCCTGCTCGCCCTCGCCATCATCATCATCCTCTGCTGCATCCCCGCCATCCTCATCGTCATGGTTACCTACAAACAGTGAGTGTTGTGCCGTTAACATAAAAAAAAAGAACCATCCGCACTCACACAAACGTTTGAAAAGGCTTTAGTAAAAATGTTTTTGGGTGAAAAGGTTAAAGCACTATATCTGATAGTGATCAATGCTGTGTAATGTTTGTTCAGTAACAGTATAGCTCTTTGATAAACAGAAACTACATGTTCAGGTGGGTCGCCAATTTTATCCAATCAGGAGAGAGTACTGTACCCATTTTATCTGCTTCAAATGGACTGTGTTCCAGTTTCAAAGCACATTTCTTTCTGGCGTCACTTCGAATTTCACTTGTTTATCCTGTGTGAATTCTTTCTCCTGATTAGATAAAGTTCCCGACCACAAAATGCATTTTCTGTTTACTAAAGTGCTGGAGAGACGGGGGGACTCCTGTTACAGAACAAACACTCTTCGTTTTGCAATGATTGCTATCAGATTATAGAGCTATTTAACGACAAAAGTCACTTACTGCACCTTTTCTGTGCCGCAGCAGTCCATCTGAAGTGAACGCGTTTTGGCCTTGTGGCCTTTCGCCAGCTTTTCCGAAACGCTGACGATCGAAGGCCAAAAGGCCGAAACGCGTTCGATCCAGATGGATTGCTGCCTGCTGCCGTACATTAAAGCATTTTTTGTGTGAGTGCGGAATGCGGATGTTCTTTTTGATGTCATAGTTGTGTTGGAATCTGCTCCCGGTTTGACCTTTCTGCTCGCTTGAGTTGAGCGTGCCCTAGTCTTTGAAGGGAACGGCTTTGTGCGCTGCTGTTGCCATCGCAATAGGAGTCGGGTGTGTTCCGTAAACCACTGCTTCCCAAACAGTGGGTCGGCGCCCATTTGTTGGTTGCGGACCAATTTTTATGGGTCGCGAGTAGATATATCCTTTTTTTAATTTCCTACATTTATTATTTCAAAAGATTTTAAAAAGTTTAAAAACAATCTTTAAATCACAACTTTTCATCAATTAAAACAATTGCAACATTTTTCAAATCTTATAATCCCATGAATAAAATTAATAAATATAAAAGTTTAAGAAGTAGTGAAAATAGTAGATCCACAAGCTCGCAACGCGTCACTTCGCGCCGCGTTGCGAGCTTGTAGATATGCTATTGTAGATATGTTATTATAATCTTTAGAGCTTGTAGATATGCTATTGTAGATATGTTATTATAATCTTTAGAGCTTGTAGATATGCTATTGTAGATATGTTATTATAATCTTTAGAGCTTGTAGATATGCTATTGTAGATATGTTATTATAATCTTTAGAGCTTGTAGATATGCTATTGTAGATATGTTATTATAATCTTTAGAGCTTGTAGATATGCTATTGTAGATATGTTATTATAATCTTTAGAGCTTGTAGATATGCTATTTTTCACTAGTTTGGGTCACAGGCAAACATCTGATTTCTCTTTTGGGTCTTGAGCTAAAACGCCCGTCCAAATGGACCTTTATGGGCCTTTAACTCTTAGAGAGTGTCCAAATGACAGGGTCCATTTGGTTCCATTTGTACACTCACAGTTAAATGAACACTGAGGATTTTACGGTGTAGATTTGGGTCTCAAAGAGTCTCAAGAGTTAATTAAACTTTAACCTCCATGTTCCATTTGTACACTCTCAGAGTTACAGACCCATAAAGGGTCCATTTGGACCTCTGGTGAACCCCAGACCCGATGTTGAAAAACAGTGCTATAAATATTAATGAAGTATACTTTAATCCTGAAGTTCTGTTGAGTTAATGCTCTTTTCTAGCTAAATAAGCGCCTAATTAAGCATGCGTGCGTCTTGTAGTTCATAACTTTGATGATTCCTGTTGAACGCATGGATTAAAGTTCTTAGTCGCCACAATTTATTTCAGTCATTTTTTTATCAGATTAAAGAGTATTAGAAAGGGTCAAACTAGCAACAAGAACTATCGTTCTATTGCTTAAATTGTAAATTGATGTTCAGAGGCATCTTCCGTGAAACTCCTAATGGTCTCAGATGTTTCATATTTTAAAATCCAAAGTTAAAGCCTCAATCTGCAATCTTTTAAACTGGTCGGCGGTATATAGAACCACAAGAACACATGGTTTCGAATGATATTACAGTACCTAAGTATAACAAATTCTACATATCGTCTCTGTCAAGTGGAAACTTCATTATCAACTGTCGAAAGCGACGATATAATGTAATTGTTTAGGAAACACCGCGCTAGTGTGGAGGAACGTCTGCTTTCATGCTGCTTCACAAATCACAGTTTGGGACTTGGCCTAGACAAAAACAAATTTCAGTCGTGACTGATTTGTTTTTGCTTGAATCCCTGTAACCGATTGTCGAGATGGCCTGCCGGGTTTGGGCGAGCATAACCACAAATAATTATCATGTGTTGATAGATAGTGAAGAAATGTGACTGTGCGTCGCGTCACGTGTCTCTCTCTCTGTGTGTAATTATCCATGCTGACTGCTGGGCTAATCTCTTGGCTCATGCCCCGTGAAAGCAGAGGAATTAACACTCATTTGAGACAAATATCCACAGCTGGTCGAGATGCCACAGTGCATCATCGTTTAACCAGGTTCTGGTCACACGCAGTGGTGGAAGAAGTACTCACATAAAAGCACCAATACCACAATGTAGAAATAGTCTGTTACAAATTGAAGTCTGATATTCCAAATTTACTTAAGTAAAAGTATAAAAGTATTCGTATTAAAATATACGTACTGAAAGTAAAAGTACTCATTTTGCAAAATGCCCCATTTCGCAAGTTTCCAAATCTATAAAAATGCTTTGAAAATAGCAGATCTACAAGCTTACAACGCGCAAATCGACACGTTGTGAACTTATAGACATCTATGGCCGTTTCTAATCCTATGCCATTCTGTCAGCCGGGCCAGTTGATGCTACAATTTGGGGAGCTTATAACCACTTAGACCCTCTGTAGACTAAATCATCTTGACATCACCACAACCAAAGATTTATGATATTGTTATTGCCTATTATAAGGTATATTATTTGTTCAGGTTGACAAACTAGACATAATGTAGCTAATGTTCTGGATTTGAATTTTTGTTTTTGTTTTTTTACAAGCATTCAGATCTGGTCTATAATTAGTCAAATGGAGTTGGCACTGTACTTGGTGCACTCTTTTTTTCTCTCTCTACACCAAATCTCTTCGCTGAAAAATAGCCGATCTACAAGCTCACAACGTGTCGCATTAAGGGCTTTTAACCCATTAAAACCGGGAAAGCATTTGTGTCAATATAGAAGATATACAAGCTCATAGTGCATCACTTTGTGCCGCACTATGAGCTTGAAGATCTGCTATTTTCTTTAAATCGTGAACATTTTTGCAAATCTTTGAATATATATATTTTTAAAGCGATTTTTTTTTTGCTCAAATCTTGGTTTCTGGGGGTCCCTGGAATAAGATATTTTGAGATGATGGTAGGCGGCCAAATGCATCATTTTGGGGGGTCCTTTTGACAGTTTTGAGCACCACTGATATAGCAACATACATTTTTCCCAGAAGACATTTTGTAGAATCGTCCTCAGGTCTTAATGGGTAAAATTGACGACAACTTAACGATGAAGGCGACATGTTTCTCTCTACCCTAGACTTTGGGAGAAGCTACACGACACGGGCCCACTGAATGTTACATAAAAGTCAATATTTATTCACAGCAGATGGGCGGAGTGTTTGTCTTGGGCTAAAAACACAGACACGGCAGATGGCACTTCCTGGCTAAATTAGACCTAACACAGACTGTCTCAGCAGACGGTGGCGGTCAAGAGGTGACACTTCTTACGGGGAGTGTGAGAGGGTTGTGGATACGGACGTCCCACTGTCCAGTATACCTCGGGGTCATCGGAAGAAAATGTGTTCTTTTTGGAACGGTGCAGGAATTGTATTTTCACAGAAAACTACTTTCACTTAACATGAGGCAAACACAAATGAATGTGATTAAAACTTTATCCCTTAATTGGTTTGGAAGCATTTGGGTTTTGTGGCCAATTAATAAGAGCCACCCTGAAAATGGAAGTTACAAGCAAGAGAACAGAAGCAGGACTTTGCATGTAGCCTGTGGTCATCACTTCGATTCACTTGTGGCTTTAGTGCCGGAATATGTTTTACTTATTTTTTATTATAACTTTGTGTGTGTGTGTGTGTGTGTGTAGAGAGAGCGGAGACTATTTAAACATCTTTTGTTAGGGTGTGTTATCAAAGTCTCTCGGTTATCTGAATAATTTAAAAGCAATTATATGAATAATGAACACTTTACCTGCAGTGCTTATCAGTGTTTATCAAAAGGACACCTAACTTTAAATACTCTCCCAGCATTAAACTGAGTTAAATGAAAGGCTTAATTATCTTGCCACCGCACCACATAATCCCTGATGAAAGGAATGTTTTTCCCCCCTTTGTTTTGTTAAAAATAAATTATTAAATTGCATGGCCGAGTAAACGGAATATTGCATAATACATGTTTGCTAATTCTTCTCTTTCTTTCTGTCTCTCTCTCTTGCTGCTTCTGCTGCCACCATCAGGTTCAAAGAGTAAGTACAATACCTGTAATGTATTATGAGTGATGATTCGTGTGTGTGTGTGTGTGTGTGTGTGTGTGTGTGTGTGTGTGTGTGTGTGTGTGTGTGTGTGTGTGTGTGTGTGTGTGTGTGTGTGTGTGTGTGTGTGTGTGTGTGTGTGCGCGTGCGCGCGCGCACATGGGTGTATGCGCGTGCGTGCGTGCAATGCAGGTCCGTTTTTCCACAACTTAATTTTCCATGACATGTTTAAAGATGAACAACAGGGTAACATTGTTGCTGTCGGATGGAAACCTTCTAAGGGAACATAAGTTGAGGGAACATAGGGCTGAGGGAACTTGAGGGAACATAGGGCTGAGGGAACTTAGAGGGAACATAGGGCTGAGGGAACCTAGAGGGAACATAGGGCTGGGGGAACTTAGAGGGAGCATAGGGCTGAGGGAACTTAGGGCTGAGGGAACGTAGAGGGAACACAGCGCTAAGGGAACAACTTCTATTGTGACATGCCCAGAAAAGGGACGCCAGGGTTAATAAGCTGCGTAGCAGCTATTGTTATTCTGTTGTTCTGTGCACACAATGTGTTTACAACCACACAGTAACTCATTCCACCATTACTTGTTATTTATTTCTATAAGAGCCACTCCATTTGTCAGTGGAGATCGAATTCACCCAAATCCTCCATTGCCCTGCGGGCAGCTTCTGGTTATGATTCTCATTTGCAAAAAGAAAAGCTCTGCGGAAGCTTGTGTGCGTTGCGTGCACGCGGTGCCATGCATAATTCATGGGACTCCCTCTAACCATATGTAATAACAATATTCCAAAGAGATGGGGAAAATTGTGTGGGGGGTTTGGGGTGTGAAGGTTTTGGGAAATGGTTGAGTCAGGCTTAAGCTGCGTTCACACTTATGTGGTGAGATGATAATGCTTAGCGTGCGCTGTCTCACCGTCGGCACGAAAAAACCCAACATGAATAACAATGGGAAATGCTAATTGATTAATTGGTGACAATTGAAATTACACGGGGTGGCAGTGGCTCAGGAGGTAGAACGTGCGCTTAGAAAACAGGTCGCTGGTTTGATCCCCGGCTCTCCCTGAGTTAGCACTGGAGTGTCCTTGAGCAAGACACTTGACGAGCCCCAAACTGCTCCCGATGAGCTGGTTGGTGTGGGAATGTGTGTGTGTGTGTGTGTGTGTGTGTGTGTGTGTGTGTGAATGGGTGAATGTAATGCACACTGTGAAGCGCTTTGGATAAAGGCGCTATATTGTCTCTGTCGGGTGGAAACCTCATACGTCCAAAACTGTTAATTTTCAGGATTCAAATTCAAAAGCATCGAAAGTAGCAGATCCACAAGCTCGAAACGCGTCGCTTCGCGCCGCGTTTCGAGCTTGTGGATCTGCTACTTTTGATGCTTTTGTGTGACGCCGTAGTATGATCATGTAGGGCGTTAATCTACGGGAAAAAAAACACAAAAAGTAAAAAATGTGGAGATAAGAGGTTTCTGCCCGACGGCAATGATATAAACGCACCATTTACACATTTTACTACAGGCTACAGGCTGAGTGTGCCAAAACAGCCAGGATCCAAGCGGCCACTGGCATGGGCGTCCGGAAGCCTCCGCCGCCGATGGCCAGGGCTCCCCCCCCTCCGGCGGCGGCCGCCAGCCCCGCTGCCGGACCTGCTGCTCCCACCCCCACCCCTACCACCCCGCTCTACGAAGATGTCGGCGACATGTGAGTGAAAACTGACCTCTCGTTCTTTTTTTATTAGCCATTATTCTATCCATTACTCTTTCGATTAATCGAATAATCTATGTGTTATTTTTCAGGTGCAACGTATCGATTAACCAAACGTGTTGTTCCGTAATTCATCGCAGGTGTCGTGCAGAAATGGTGAAAATAGCCGATCTACAAGCTCACGGTGCTTCGCAAAACCGACGCGTTGTGAGCTTATAGATTTGTAGAGTTTTTAAAACTTTTCACCTATAATAACATTTATATATAGGTTGTAGGATTATTTTATTAAATTATCAATATGTTTTTTTAAATAATTGATTAAATGCATTAGTTCTATGTTCTAAGTGTTGCACATTCTATGCCATCATTTGCTTTGACAATCAGGTACCGGATGTTGAGGGCAATATATCTATATTATATTATCGTAACATTGTGATAACTTAAGTGTTGTCTATTCCTGGTTTGAACGTAAGCCCTATTTTACACGTTCAAACATGTTCAAACATTGCTTAAATAGCAGATCTACAAGCTTCACAGCGCTTCACATCACAACGCATTGTAAGCCTGTAGATCATCTATTTTCTTTGTCACAATATCTCTGTTTGGTCAGAATATTGTGATATTGTCCATATCGTTCAGCCCTAGCTGAATGGTTGTAGCGCCATGCCCTCTCTGGGGATATTATCTCTCTGTCTGCTCTCCAAGTGCCTTTCGTTGGACCTCATCTTGTTGTTTTAAAATAAGCACAATCACAGTCCTGTATGTGGATATTGATTTCTGGAGACATTAAATCCAGTTGAGCTTTAGACAGAGTGACACCTTGGATCATCGCTTCAGAGGGGGACCTCGCTGCGTTAATGCGATGCTCTTTTTGTCATGTGTTCAGTCACTGCGCTTGCTTGTTAGGATTGCGCTTGACGGGTGTCTTTCCAATTAGACCTCATGTGTGACCGTCACAATGACATTCTCTCAAGGTGAGAGCCACGCTTTAACTCATAAAAGAGATCGAGGTTGACTGGGAATTGAAAAGACAAGAGGAGTCTGACCCGTCCGTGGTAACTGGTGCTGTGATAGATTGCTTTTTCTCTGCTATGACGGCGGTGGACAGTAATGAAGTACTTTCACTTGAGTACCTGTACTCCGGTATATTTGTATTTGTGGATACTTTCACTCCACTACATTTCAAATACAAATATTTAACTGTCACTCTTTCACACAGGAGATCCACAAGCTCACAACGTGCCGTGATGAGATGCCTTGTCAGCTTGTAGATCTGCTATTTTCACTTTGTAATGTGTACTTTTGAGTATTTTTAAAGGCATTATGTACTTTTGAATAGTTAAAAGCAAGTACCCAAGTACTTTAACTCAAGCCCAAATTTGACTGATAGCAACCTTCACTTTTAGTGGCGTAATATTTGACCAGGAGTAATACAGTACTCAAGTACTGGGATTGAGTACTTTGTCCACCACTAGTGATAGATTGCTTTTCTGCTGTCCCCATCAGCGTTAGGAGGCCTTTATGTCTTAAATGCTTTTTCCATTAGCACAATTGAATGAGCAATGAAACGTTATTTTTTTCCCGATTGAACAAGATGGAAGCTAAATTGATCACTCAGTAGCGGTGGTAAATGGGGGGGGATTGGACATTTTGATTTAATGCATTTTAAACCAACGCTGCTACTTTAATGGTACTTTAATGGTAGGCCGTAAAGAGCTGCTGATGCAACACTCACTGCAGTTGTTGTTGTTGACCGATGCTAAACGGCGAGCTAGAGCAGTGGTTCTCAAACCCTTTCTTGTCAAAGTCCCCTGAATGTATATGTATTTTGGCCACGGACCCCCCCGTCTGAAAATGTTTTGACAGGGACCCCCAGAAGAGAAGATTTATGTTCAATATTTTCCAAACATTCCGATATCTTTAAAAAATGTTCAAAAATAGCAGATGTACAAGCTTGTAGATCTGCTATTTTTGAATAGCCAACACGTAAATGGATAAAGTGGTTAAAGAGATTGTGATGCTATACGTTAACTACTTTTGCTGGGGACCCCCTGGCACCCACTTTGAGAACCACTGAGCTTGAGGCTTTTAATTGTTCTATTTCCCAGAAACAGAACAGCTTGTTTGTTTGTTTTGGGATAATTTGTCCACGCTGCGCTGCAAACAAGGGGGAGCTGCTGATCCCATAAACGACCCCATTAGAATCTGAAGTTTCCCGCATAGAAAAGGTGTTTGTTTGGGTGTATGGATGCAATTGCTAAGTCTGTGCATGGTTACTGTGTGTGTGTGTGTGTGTGTGTGTGTGTGTGTGTGTGTGTGTGTGTGTGTGTGCGTGTGCGCGCGCGCGTGTGCGCTGCAGCACGCTTTCTTTTGTAAACAGTTTAGCTTATTATATTTCCGTGTCACAGTTTCTACTTTCACACCTCTGACATTTCTTCCTTTTCATCCTTCCTCTGTTTCTGCCTTCCATTCCATACGTCTTCCATCTCTCTCTCTCTCTGGATTCAGACTGCAGTAAGTACACAGTAGTTAGTTATACCCCAACACGTCATACAGTATATAGTACGTATACATTTCACCCAGTACAGTATACTGTAGACTTCATCCTGCTGCTTATGTCTTCCCCTCAGTATATCCACATCCCCACACAGTTATTAAATATGATTAGTGTCCTTCAGCGGTATGTTTTTGTTTTTGTGTGTTAAAAAAGTTAAAAAGTGAAAGTTAAACTCCCTTTATTTAGCGGTAGCCTGTTCTGCTTTAGCCACTTAAGCCCTATATCGTTGCTGTCGGTCAGAAACCTCTTATCTCCATATTCTAACGTGTTTTTCCGTAAATTAATGCCCTACTTGATCATACTACAGTGTCACGCAAAAGC
This sequence comes from Gymnoscopelus microlampas, assembly GCF_963454915.1. Taxonomy (NCBI): domain Eukaryota; kingdom Metazoa; phylum Chordata; class Actinopteri; order Myctophiformes; family Myctophidae; genus Gymnoscopelus; species Gymnoscopelus microlampas. Next base: position 16,015,212 of record NC_139950.1, read on the forward strand.
ATCAAAAGTAGCAGATCTACAAGCTCAAAACGCGGCACGAAGCGGCAAGTTTTGAGCTTGTAGATCTGCTACTTTTGATGCTTTTGAAGTTGAATCCTGAAAAGTAACACTTTTGGACTGTTTGAGGTTTCCAACCAACAGAGACGATATACTTTGCAACAAAAAGAAAAACATAGGCAATGTAAGATCGCCTATTTTTCAACAGTCTGTCTGAATTTAGTTTTTTGCTAAAAAGTGAAAAAGTGAAACTCAAATGATTTAGTGGTCGCCTACTCTGCTTTAACCACTAAGCCCCACATACTTTGAATAGTGAAAATAGCTGATGTACAAGCCCCCTCCAGAAATAGCTGATCTACAAGCTACAAGCTGAATTCAAAATGTCCCCTACAATGACATGTCCAAAATAGGGACACCAGGTTGAAAGTGGTTAATACTGCAGACGTCCCTGTAGCCGTCCCACATTCTAGAGTCCCACATTAGTGTTCCTTCACAATTTACTTCACATCACAGTCTTTTAGTGTCATCAGTCACTGACTCTGACTGGACTAATGCAGAGATTTTTTGGGTAGATCAGTGCTTTCAAACTGGCAGCCTGTGGGCCAGATGCAGCCCCACAAAGCAAGACGATTTCGTGGAAGAAAATGATTCACGGCCCTTTATTTTTAGCCAACAGCTGGTTCAGCGTGCATAAAGTGGAATTTCTTCCCAATCAGGCCCCAGACCCTAAATGATTTTGACACCCCGGGAGGAGATGTTGCTTTTACTCTTCCCTGTTTGTGTTCTTGAGCTGCGGTCCTGACAGATTGTTATGTATTTAGGTCAAGAATTACATTATTTCCAGTGGTGAAAAAAGTACCCTGATGTCTTACTTAATTAAAAGTACCAATACCACAACGTAGAAATTGACTCTGTTACAAGTGAAAGTCTGGTATAAAAGATTTACTTGAGTAAAAGTACAAAAGTATTGGCATCAAAATATACTTTAAAGTACCAAAAGTATTGGCAATTTGGCATCAAAATATACTTAAAAGTACCAAAAGTAAAAGTACTCTTCATGTTTTCAAAATGTGTAAAACATATTTTGAAAATAGCAGATCTACAAGCTCACAACGCGTCGCAAAGCGACACGTTGTGAGCTTGTGCATCGTCTATTATCAAATATCTTAAGTATATAGGGCTTAGTTGGTTAATGTATGTTTTGTAATAAGAATCGAAATCTACAAAGTATCTAGTAACTAAAGTTTTCAAACGAATGCAATGGAGTAAAAAGTACAATGTTTGCCTCTGAGATGTAGTGGAGTAGAAGTAAAAGTATTGAAAACTGTAAATACAGAGAAAAAGTAAAAAATACCTCAAAACTTTACTTAAGTACGGTACTTGAGTAAATGTATACTTTCCACCACTGGCTCTAACAGATTGTTTTTAGTATTTAGATCAATAATAGATAGTTATAGCACTGCTGTTATCTTGGCAGTTCATTATTCCTTTAAGACGGGTGGTCGCGTCATCGCAGGTGAACCGTGGCTGTAGAAAACTGCGCGGAATAAGTAAACAAACGGATAAACTGTCTGTCGTCGCTTGAGTCGTTATTATGCTGTTTATATAAGTGGATAAACAAACATAACACAGGAAAAGGCTTTCTGAACCCCATAATGCCTTTAATTAGTTGAATACTAAATGTCCACCTCTTTTCTGGGCTTTAATGGATGAGAACGGAATGTTTTCGGTACTTAAGATGATTTTTAACCTCGTTTGCTTGAATATTTATTAAACAGAGTAGGTACAAAGTGTACCGACAAAAGTACTACGTTATGTACTGTACATAATAATTACAGAGGGGCATGTCCGTTCCCACAGAGTTATGGCGTAACTCTTTCCACATTCTGTGAGTACTTAGCAATATTTCCGCAACAGCGGGATGATGCTAAACACTGTTCACTACACAAACAAAACGTTTTTTGAATGTGTAACCTTTTGAATGTATATTTGACTGCCTTAGGCATAATACTTGACAGGATGCTGTTTAATTTGACTAGAGATGAACGCAAGTACAGTATGTACGGTATGTTTGCAAAAAGCTTATAGGCACTCAATAGCTCTTGCAAAAAAAAAAGAGAAAAGTAACCATGAGAAAACACTTAGGGAGAATTCAAGTTCACTCAGTCAAGTTCATCCAAGTTCACACTCCAGTTTTCTTATGTGGATAGAATTGCCTCAATAGAAAATAATAGTTTATTCTGATCTGGTTTAATCACAGCCCACTTAATTAAAAAATATATATAATTTGTTTAAATCTTTGCAAAAATGGATGCATAAAATATTTCCTCTCCTTATAATAATCGCTGTTGATTTAACCACTAATACTTAGTCGTAGGACAAATAAAGCTGATCAATGAATTGCTACGTGATTGTAGATCTGAATGTTATTAACAAAAATGAATAACTTCTCTCGGATATCTACCATTTTGGACAGTCAGATTGCTTGGTTGAATTTACCAGCATAAGACTGAATAGCATGTGACGCTAGGCATGTGAGTGAAGTCTGTGGAACTAAATGGTAGCACAGTAGTCGCCCTCGCCTTCCTTCGCCAGCCAACCCTCTCTTCCTCCGCTTTCCGCCTCCTTTTAACTGTCGACTCTTCCCCTGTTTCAAGTCTTCTTTCTTTGTTTTCCACCTCCGTCTCTTTTAACCGGGGAGCAGGGTTAAAAAGTCTGTCATTGAGGCGGCTGATCGTCAGAGGCATCTTAGCACATTTGCCTGTCGAGCCCTCGCAGCCCGAGGCAACGGAGCCCTGCTGCACGGAAACCCTCCCAGATCCGAGAGCAACGTGACCTTCCTGTCCGACCACCGCCCGCTCACCACCCACAACCCCGTCTACCACGACGACGACGCCCCCCTCACTCCCTTGTTGCCCGACAGAGGGACGGGCGCCTCTCAGGGTCCTCGGGGCGGCTACGAGACGCTCCAGAGACAGTCTCTCATGGACCCGGTCGAGTGGGAGATGCGGCTGCTCCTGGCGGGCGTGAGAGGCAGGGAGGAGGCACCGGAGGACCCGGACGTGGCGGCGTGGGGCGAGGCCAAGCTGTCGGTCCGCCAGCAGGCCAGGCAGTTCGAGCAGCAGGCCAAGCAGGACTGGAGCTCCGCCAGGCAGAGCTCCCACGGGGGTTCCCCCTCCCCCTCCCCCGTCCTGCTCAGGGACGGCGACGGCGTGGACACGCTGGAGGTCAGCTCGGAGACCTTGCTCTCCCTCCTGGACTGTCCCTACAGCCCCCTCTCCGTGGGCCGGGACATCCCGCAGAGGTTCATCATCACCCAGGGGGAGGAGGATGAGGAGGAGGACTCCCCTCCCTACCCGGCCTCCCTGAGGCCCACCCCGCCCGTCCTGAGGAGGTTCAGCTCCATCTCCATCTACAGCAACATGACGGCGGAGCCGTGTGAGATCACGGTGGAGATCATACCGGACCCGCCCGACAGTCCACCCCCTCCTCCACCTCCACAGCGGCCGGCACCGCCGCCTCCTAACTTCCACCCGCCCGTGACCCCACCCTCTCCTCCTCCCCCACCACCCCCTCCTCCCACCAAGCGGGTCGCTCCCCCTCCTCCCCCTCCGCTCCCTCCCGCCACTCCTCCCGCGGGCGATCGTGCGCGCCCCCCAGCCGTCCAGTTCGTCCCGACCTCCTTGCCGCCCGTCTCCTCCCTCCGCCCGGTGTCGGCCCGCGCCGGCCGCCCCCCTCTCCCGACGCCCGACGGCGAGCTAGGAGGCGGGAAGAAGAGAGAGCTCAAGGGCATCCTGAAAAACATCAAGAACCTCGCCGAACTGGAGAACGCCGTCGCCAACATGTACAGCCAAGTGGACAAAGGCAACAAGGTGCCCAAATTCGTCAAGACTCCGCAAGTGACCCAAGAATCGGACGAGGTCAGCTCGGAACCTCACGAGGGGCAGCTGAGCACGCCAAACCCAGAGAACTGCGACCGGCAGAACCTGACAACGAACGTAGACGCTCCTGGGAACGGAACGAACCATGTGAAGATGAACGGGAACGGAACGAACCATGTGAACGTGATCGCGGAGGTTGAGCTCACTGAGAACGAGATGAACCATGTGAACATGAATGGGAACGGAGCAAACCACGTGAGCATGACTGAGAACGGAACAAACCACGTGAGCATGACTGAGAACGGAACAAACCACGTGAACGTGACCGCAGAGGTCGAGCACTCTGGCGTCAGCCAGCTGAACTCCAACGGGCTGAACTCCGTCTCTCACGAACTCAGTGAATACTTTACCTCTCAGTCCACCATTTTCTGACTGGCTTCTCGCTTCTTTTTGTGTCTCCACTTGGCTCTTTCCCACTTTGAAGAGTTAACCCAGAACCTTTTCCAGAACCTGTGAAGTTCTGTGATAACTTTTTCTTTATGTTTCCATTTTAACCAGAACCACACACATCATTTAAAAAAAAAACACTAGATGTGCTCTTTTCACTGTTTTAGAAACATTTTGAAAGTACTGTACAAGTTCTGAGTTCTGGGTTCCCAAAACTCAGGGTTAGTACCAGCTCCTGAGTAGGGTTGGGAAGGATATTAACAATTCCGGTTCCTAAAAAACGATTCCCTCTTAACGGTCCGATTCCTTAACCCTTTAACTATTCCTACAGGGGGCTCCAAATGGACCCTTACAGGTATGTAACTCTGAGAGTGTACAAATGGAACCAAATGGACCCGTAAGGGTCCATTTGGTTACATTTGTACACTGTCAGAGTGTACAAATGTTGGTCCTTGAAATTATTAAGTTTGAGAACCACCGGTATTGTAATTTTATAGTGAATTCAGTCCATTCCAGCTCTGACAGTGTGACAAATCGGTTCAAGAAACTGTTCCAACCAGTCCTCAATGTTGAATCCGTTCCCTCTGATTCCTCCGGTTCCGGATCCCAAACCCTACTCCTGAGCAGGGCCCACATTGGGTTCTGAGAACCTTATCTGAAACAGAGCCGTAGCGTCTGGAAACAAACCTGGAACCTGTGAAATACATTTCACATACTGTAGTTCTTGTAGTGGAAAAGAGCCATAACATTCTCTTTCAGTCCGTGTCTCTTGTGTTTCATTTCTTCATGCCTCATTTCAACACCATGTTGTGTGTGTCTTTTCTTCCTGTTGTTTTGTACACGTAAACTATTGATTTTTTTTTACACAATCAATTGTATGTTCTACATCTTGGAAGCAAGATGAACATTTGAAACTATTGATTTCTAAAGAGAGAATAGGTTTTTACTTATCTTGTGACCGTAGTAATTTAAATTCTAATCATGTAGTGCCATGTTCACAGTCTTGTATTATAATAGAAGCTTGTATAAATATATGATGCTCCTTCTCTTCCCATAGTATGTCTTCATAGGAATATATAATCAATTACCTCTGTAATTACATATTTAATGCTGGTCAAACAGCTTTCAATCAGATATATGCCTGTTCTTCAGGTAGCACGAGGTCATTTCAATGAATAATCTAACAAAGAGATTAATGGCTTACACATTAAACTGCCTAATTCAGGTCGGGGACAACAAGGACAATTTAGTGAGCCCAACAAGAGAGCCCAGGGACTTAGTTAACAAATCCTGTGTTTTCTATTTTCAATTATAATCTAAAGAAGAGATTAATGGTTTACACTTAAAACAACCTCATTCAGGTCGGGGACAAGGACAAATTAAAGGGATATTTCACTTTCAAAAAAACTTTCAGTCATTTTATAGTTTACTCAGGCTTTTGTGAGCACCCCAGACCGTTTTTATGTTGTGTGATTCATTATTTAGATATTTAACATTCATTTTATCAGACACGCCCCCTTCCTATACAAACCCATTATAACTTCAAACTCCATTTTTAACATGTTAGATTCATCAAAAACACCCGTCCTTTTTTCTGGTGACTCTCCCTGCCCTCCTAATACGCGAGGGGGCCGTGTTTTTTCGATTACCTTTTTCATTTATTTTATTTAATGTTTTTATTGTATTTACTTTTTTAAATTTTCAAAAAAATATATTAAAAAGAAATGAAAAAAAATATCGAAAAAACACGGCCCCCTCGCGTATTAGGAGGGCAGGGAGAGTCACCAGAAAAAAGGACGGGTGTTTTTGATGAATCTAACATGTTAAAAATGGAGTTTGAAGTTATAATGGGTTTGTATAGGAAGGGGGCGTGTCTGATAAAATGAATATCAAATATCTAAATAATGAATCAAGCAACTTAAAAACGGTCTGGGGGGCTCACAAAAGCCTGAGTAGACTATAAAATGACCCAAAGTTTTTTTGAAAGTGAAATATCCCTTTAAGGAACCCAACAATGGAGCCCAGGGACTTTGTTACCAAATCATGTGTTTTCTATTTAAGAAGATATTTTTTTGTGGCGAGTCAAATTTAGGACTCAGGTAGAAGATGAAAATGAAGAGGAAACTGATAATATGCCTTGTATTATGTATAGGATAATGCACTTGAACCAAAACAATTATGCAAAGGTAACTGCACTGAAGAGTGGTTCTCTCAACTGACTTGCTCCCAGTGCATGACCCCACTTACCACAGCTAACGTTCAAAGTCTCCATAATTGAAAAACACATATGTATTCCATGTTTCTCAGTCGTTCAGTTACCGTAGCTACAGTTAATTAGTGTCACTAATTACGAACCAGACTTCTTCTTCTATAACAATTAGAAGTGCATGGTACAGTATGGTGTGTGCATTGATATGGTTTGTGAGCAAATTATGCACATCTCTTCCATCTGCTCAAAAAATCATTACTTGCATTTTTGGGTCATTATATTCTATAAAAGTAATAAAAATAGCCTACATCGTTCCAAAAGTATAAAAGAAAGAAGCAGAAACAGCTTTACAAGCTTGTCTGCGGGCGGGACTTGTGTGAAAAACACAAGTGTGTGCATGCGTGCACAATGCACATGTGTGGTTTGGGGGGCTCCAAGGGAGAAAAAAAAACGTTTGGGAACCAATGCCTTAGGTGGTCCATTGGCGTGGTACGGCAAATCATAATACATCTCATATAATCATGACCTTTGTCTCGTATTCCATTACAGAAACTTTGGATGCTTTGCTTCTTGTGATTTTAATTACTGTTTCTCTACTGACATCTTTAACCTCATATCAAGAAAATAATTCTGAAAGACACCCACACACTTGCAGAAATAAGTCTGTGATAAAACAAAATAGAATAATGAGTACGGTTTTGCATGCCATCGTTATTATTTTACGAGAGGAAGAGTAGTAGAGATCAACTGCTGGTGGGAAGAATGTCCTTCCTTGTTATTCAGAAAGTTGTTGCTTTAGTTCATCTGCAATTACAATTTACAATTTCGGCATTTAGCACACACCATCCCGAGTGACAAGGTGAGTAATCGCATAAATAGTGCAGAGAACCATGTAGGCCTCAAAGACACCAGCATACTCTAAACAACATGCTACAGTGTTTAAATAATATTCTGTACATTTGAAACTATATAGTGCGTGCCAAACATCCTGAACGGGGCGTCAACAAGTGTAATTTGGTCGCGGCGGACATCTTTGTGGAGTATAAACAGGTTGACTTAACATTGCCCCCCACCAGTATGTCTGCAGCTACCATGCCACGCCCCCCGTGGTGACGACACATTGGCAAGCACTATAGGATACCAGGTAGTCAATGAAGTTAGCATCTGTCTAAAGAATATGCTTCTAAATAGCATTCCTCACAAAAACAAAATCTAAGAATTAACAATGACAAGTGAGCAAGATATGTCTGCATAGACTTATCAATAGCCAGCATCAATCGAAAGAAAAGGGTGGCAAGAAGAGGTGCAGGGAGAGTGAAGTGCTGGAGGTGGAGTGGGAAAAAAAACTCCTTCATGCCACATTGGACATGGTATTGAATGTGGATTAAGTTTGGGGATTTGTTTACAATCGTAATTCAAAATGATTCTACTTTTTATTTTTATTTTTTTAAATAGCAGATGTACAAAGTGATCCGATGTGAGCTTGTATATCTGCTTTTTTTTGCCAACATGAAAATCTAAACTGCACAACATCAGTTTAACCTCTTTAAACCTACATCGGTTATTTGAAAACTAGTCAATGTCTACAAGCTCTATACAAGCTTGTTTGAAAATAGCAGATCTACAAGCTCACAACGAGTTGTGCTGTGATGCGTTAGAGCTTGTAGTTCTATTTTCAAACAAATCTTGAAAAGTACGTGCACATGTTGATTTTACATTTTCAATAGCACAAATCTTATAAGGGGGGGTGGGGGTTCCTGCAGCAAAATATTTTCAGATGGGGGCCTGCGGCCAAAATACATATCAAATATGAGAGTCCTTGGCAAGAAAAAGGTTTGAGAACCACTGCTTTAGATGTCTGCATTTAAGTTGACTCCTCAGCTGTAGGAATTCATCAGCAGCCTGATGTTAAATAGATAGATGGAGGGAGAACTACCACCCTCCCCTGGGGGGAGCTGTCTTTTCACATGTCTCCTGAAGATCCTCCCAGCATGATAAAGTACTCACTGCTGATGTTGTGCTGCACTGTGGTACATGCTAATTAGAGGACAAATCAATCCTCATGATTCCTCCATCACCTGAGGACCGCTGCTACCTCTGGAGCTGTGAACCACTGTTTTCCCCTCTGCTTGACTTTAGAACTTTACACAGACACACACACACACACACACACACACACACACACACACACACACACACACACACACACACACACACACACACACACACACACACACACACACACACACACACACACATTACTATACTTGTGAGGACATCAACATTGTAGGATGGCGATTTTATGAATGTCATTTTTATCATTTTAACCCTAAACCTGAATTGCCACTCTGCAAACTCACAATACGTTGCAGTGTGATGCGTTGTGAGCTTGTAGATCGGCTTGTAGATTTTTGATGCATGACACTGGCATGCAACTTAGTATTGTATTCAGACGCAACTCTAACCCCAACCCCTAAACATAACCTCTAAATGTTTAATCCTAACCCTAACCCAGCCTGAATCTTCTCCTAATTGTAAGCCTAAAAAAAATATATATTTTAAACCTCCCCCACCCTGACAATCACTTGGAATTGTAGGAGTTGAGGCATTATATTTAGTTTGACTCGGTTCCACAGCTAAATATTATGAAAATAGCAGATCTACATGCTCATAAGCTTATGGTATAGTTTATTGATTACTTTTATCATGTTCCCACAGGTTGAGAACTGCTCTACGTAACCATCGTGTTTGTTTTCCTCAAGCCCTTCGGCCAGTGGCCTTATAGCCTTATAGCCCTCCTCCCTGCCCACACAGATCAGTAATGTTTGATTCATCATGCATCCCCCCCACCACGGGCAGATCGAAGCTCTGCTAATTTTGCATTCTGTGTTCGGTCCTCCCCTGGTGAAAGGCCATCCAGCTCACATGCTGTTTTCTCTCAAAGCAAAAGGAACCGTCGGACTGTGATGGTTATTCTTCATTTTCTTAACCCCCTGCAATGCCATTGATTTGAGGCCAGGCTGTTTTAATTGCTCTGGTTTTCTCGAGTGACATTTTGAACCTGGTGTCAGGGTTACATTTTGAAAAGGCAAATTTAATGCTGCGTTCACACTAGTGTTAATTTCGTCTACTGAACCTATGACCAAAAATGATCGTCGACTACCTTTTTTCACTGACGAAATCTAGATTAAAACTAAATTAAAACTAAGCTATATGATGATTAAAACTAAGACTAAATATAGCGACAATTTCGTCAACTAATAAAAAATAGACTAAAATGTTAGGGAGGGACGAGTGGAGAAGAGATCCAGTAGAACTAAAAGACAAGTCATTTTATGTTTGGTTGCGCTCGTGTGTTGTGCTCTGAAAATAGCCGATCTACAAGCTCACAACGGGCAGTGTGACGCGTTGTGAGCTTGTAGATCGGCTATTTTCAGCATGCAACCAAGTGTAAAATCAGCTATTTAATACGACACCATCAAGGCACTGCCAAAATACCTTTTTGTCGACAAAATCAAGTGTAGATTTAGGCCATTAAACTCTTATGATATTTACTCGACTAAAACTAGACTAAAACTAAAACTTTTCAGATTACTAAAATATAACTGAAACCAAATGAAAATGTATTCAAAAGACTATGACTAAACTAAATAAAAATGTGCTGTCAAAATGAACACTGCACACACCGGCAGCTACAAAGCTACAGGCTACCTTATTGTAAGTCGCTTTGGATAAAAGCGTCTGCTAAATGACTGTAATGTAATGTAATGTACCATTCATTTTCAATGGTAGCCGCAGTGACATGAAGATACAAATTGATGTGTTGCCAGATTTTGCGAGAGAAAAAAGCAACCAGGTTTCGCCAAAATACATCACAGCAACACAGGAGCCGAGATACAGAATATTTCCCAAATACTTTAACCAGGAAGTGAATGCAGCAGTAAATCTTTGGATCACGTTATCTCCTGGTTCTGATATCAATGATGTTTGGTTTTTTTAAAGACGTTTTAAAACGTATTTGGCAGGCAATGTGTTAAAGATGTTGAAGCTCTATTGTATATTCTGATAGTAATCATTGCTATGTGGAGTGTTTGTTCAATAACAGGGGTCTCCCCATCACTCCATTACTTTACTAAACAGAGAATACATTTTCAGGAGGGTTCAATTTCATCCAATCATGAGAGGAAACCGATTTATCAAATTCAATTTTTGTTGTGTACCAATTTTTTGGCTGCTCATTGTTTTGTCTCATCACAAATTCGAGGAGGAGGAGACGAGGAGACCCCCTATTACTGAACAAGCACTAGTAATAGTAGTAATGATTGCTGTGAGAATATACAATGAAATTGTTGAACACTTATTTTGAACGAAACAAATCACTTACACCTCCTTTAAACAGTATAATGTATTTGTCGGGTGGAAACCTCACATTTCCAAAACGGTAAAAAAGTAGCTAAAGTAGCAGATCAAGTAGCAGATCAAGCTCAAAACGAGTCGCTTCGCGCCGCGTTTCGAGCTTGTGGATCTGCTACTTTTGATGCTTTTGTGTGATGCTGTAGTATGATCAAGTAGGGAGTTAAAGGAGACATCCGTTCATTTTTAGTGTTATCTTTGATATGTGGCAAATCACTTACCAACGTAGAAATGCCCATTGAGTTACTCCACAAATCCCCCTGTAGACCACCACAGTTGGCATAATACGAGGCGCGAAGATAGCCCAAATTCGCCTATTTTAACAAATGCAAAGTCTGTTTTTTTTCTCCTAGCACTCATTGTGCCCCATGAGACCCTTACAGGCGATGATAGTCCCGACAAGCTAACCGCTAATAACAGAACACGCTAACGCTCGTTGCTTGTTTCTCTGCCTGGCAACACCAGGTTGCCAGGTTTCGGAGAGAAACAAGCAACGAGCGTTAGCGCAGTTTTAGCATCATAACGCCATAATGTAAAATGTATACTGTACAAATTGTAATAGATGAGGATACGCTGTCAACCTTTCATCGATTTTTGTGTGTGTGTGTGTGTGTGTGTGTGTGTGTGTGTGTGTGTGTGTGTGTGTGTGTGTGTGTGTGTGTGTGTGTGTGTGTGTGTGTGTGTGTGTGTGTGTTTGAAGGCTCATCCATTTCAGTGAAGTCGGTAATCTGTTTCAACGTAATTGGTTGTCCAGAGTCCATCCCATGACCCCATGTTGGGCCAACCTACCCATGGACACTGTTCGGTGGAAGCCTTGTATATCATCTCTGTCGGGCAGAAACCTCTGATCTCCATACTCTTAAGTTTTTGTGTTTTTTCGTAAATGAACGCCTTACTTGATCACACTACAGAGTCACACTACAGCATCCAAAGTAGCAGATATGCAAGCTCGAAAACATCTAAAAATAGGCATCTGACCATAGACAACCTACAGTATAAAACTAAAAAAACTATTAAGAGTCAAAATACAAAGTTGAAACATGGAGATACAAGGTTTCTGCCCGAACAACGGCGACGCTGCGGTGCCTGTCTCGGCTGCTCGGTCCCCATTTGTCTTATAAGCAGCTCGTAGAAAGTGCACCCGCCCAGCCGGAGGCCCCAGGTCGTCAATCAAGACTCCCACCGCTCCCACCCCATCGCCCACCACTTAGCAGCCCGGGGCGGTGGAGGAGGTAGTGGAGGAGGTGGTGGTGGTCATACATGGGGCTCTGCTGCCCTGTGCGCTCTGCAGGATTCAAATTCAAAACAGCAAAAGCAGCAGATCTACAAGCTCAAAAAGTGGCACGAAGAGACGCGTTTCGAGCTTGTAGATCTGCCACTTTTGATGCTTTTGTGTGACGCTGTTAGTATGATCAAAGGGTGTTAGGGTTAGGGTGTTAATTAATGAAAAAAAACGCAAACATAAAGTTAAAATATGGAGATAAGAGGTTTTTGCCCCGACAGCAACGATATATCTGAATGTTGAGAGATGCTCATTACTCACGTGCTTCAGACGGGTTGCAGTTGTACGTCGGTGAACCCAGACGCGGCTGGCCAGGCCGCTCCATTAAGCCCCTGCTCTTCATTGACTTGTATGAATGAATGCATGCATGCGGGTGCCATCAGAACAACACGGCCTGGTGTTGTGTTGTTTAGGGCCGCCAGGGGTCCTTGAGAGGGTTCCAGGGGGTCCCCAGATAAATTATGGGTATAGGAACCAAATTGACCATTATGTGTCTGTAACTCTGAGAGTGTACAAATGGAACCAAATGGACCCTCACGGGTCCATTTGGTTCCATTTGTACACTCTCAGAGTTATGGTGGTCGGTGGTCTAATGCAGGGGTTCTCAAAGTGGGGTCCGGGGACCCCCAGGGCCCTATATACATCAGCTATTTTCAAAAAGATCTTGACATTCTTTGAAAATGTTTAAATCTTGTATGGGCGGTCCTTGGCACAAAATCTGTTCATGGGGGTCCACGGCCAAATAAGCATTCATTTATGGGTCCTTGACATAAAAAAAGTTTGAGAACCACTGGTTTAGGGCAGTGGTGTTCAAAGTGGGGGTCCTGAGGCGGGGAGGGGCAATCGGAAAGGAAGTGCAAATCCTAAAGTTTTGCTTTATATTTTGCTATAGGTTATTTGGGGGTATGGGAAGGTTTGAGATCCTCTGATTAAGGTGACTCGCACATGTGTGAGTTTTATGAGATTGACTTATTATGCACCTCAATTCAGGTATAAAAAAAAAAGGTGGAAGTGGGTTTATTTGTCAGTTAATGGCACATTGTGCAGCCTGAAACAACTCAGCATTGTTGTCTGATAAGCACTTTGCCTCAGTCAGTCAGTAATGTGTTCCTGAATTGCGATGTGGCCCGATGTTGTCAAGAGAGAAATGACTGTTGATACGTCTATACAAACACTGTGATTACTTTCCCCCGCATTCTCCCTAAGCTTGCATTTTTCTGTTTGGATGAGATAATAGAAAAGAAATAGCCTTCCTCAAATGATAACAAACAAAAATGTCACCTTGAGCAGTTTTTCTTGAAAATGAACACCAGTAGTTTTGAAGCATTATGACGGAGAGTTAAGTAAAAGTGAAATGTCCTCATTGGTCAGCAGAATATATATAGATTATTACGGTTAGGAATTGTCGCTGTCATTCCATATTCATCATGTATTTTTGTTTGTTGTTTTTCCTCTCTCCCCGACACACAGGAGGCGAGGAGGAGGCTATGGCAGACCGGTAAGCATTCTTATTGTCATGTTTGTATGGTTATTATTTTTGTATAATCGCTGCTGTCGGGCAGAAACCCCATATGTCCACATTAAAACTATTTTATTTATGTTTTATGCCCTACTTTGTCATACAACAATGTCGCTCAAAAGTAGTGATAAGTGTGGGTTTTATTACATATTTAACCAAGGAAATACTACTCCATTGGAACACAGGTGTTTATTTATTTATTTTCTGAAAATGACAGTTTTGGACATACAAGGTTTCCACCAGACAGCGACGATATTGTTTTCCCGTCCATCGTGTGCCAAGGCATTTCGTCGCCGTCAGTGCAGTCTTGACGCTGCTTGTTCCCCATTATTCTTATCTACTGTACCACGCCGCCTGATGGAAAAAAAAGAATAACAGAATGAAATCAAGATGAGATCTTGGAGGTAACACTTCTTGGCACTGACATTACAGTTTGCGCTCGGGTTAAAAAAGGAGACGCTTTGGCATTCGCCAATCTCCTTCCTGTCAAGTGGGTTAGATAAGCGACTGCAAGCACTTTTTTTCCCCGTCCCCCCGCTAGGAAAGAATATCAAAAAAAGATTAAGTGACTATTTGATGTTGTGACAATACATCGCTTCTCAAACGTGATTCAAGCCAGAAACAAAGTTCACAATTGTGATATTTATACTAAAACGTGTTTCATCGCCTTTGCTTGGCTGACCCCGTCGTCGTGTCTCTCATTTTAGCGCTCTAATGGATATTTAATTACCTCATAATGTCTCTCGTTTTATCTTCTACCTTCCTCTCTTACTTGTTTTGCTTCCATTAACATTTCACAGCTTTTCATTTCATCGTATGAATTATTCTGCATGGCTTTGATACCTACCTAACCTTGAGGAGACCTGTGTTTTCCGCCTGTATAAATCTGGAGTATGAATAGTGAATATTCTCCAGTCTTTCTTTTGGTGTCGTCCTCACAGCCCTTCCTTTCATTCCTTTCCCTTTTTTCCTTTTCTTCTGTGCTGATCTTGAAGCAGCAGCTGCTGAGGCCATCTCTCCTGAGACCTGAGGTAGAGACAGTACTGCTTCTCTTCATTCGCAGTGATAACAGTACTTCTGCTGTATTCTTAGGGTGACCATCAAAAATAAAATAAACAGATCCTTAATCGCTTAAATCCGAAATATAGAATATTGAAAGTATAGAGTATTGAAAATATGCTGAAAATATCCAATCTAAAAGCTCACAACGTGTTGCATGAGTTGTGAGCTATTTTTCGTACTTTGGACAATTTCTTTTGACATGTTTTCATTTTATTTATTCTCATCTGGTGTTTTTTATAAGGATGGGGGACAATTATTTTAGCACTCAGTACACCTAGTGACTGCACCGTTCAACAGAACAGAACATGATAAACATGTTATGCAAGCACTCAAAACACGTGTTAACACTGTGGACTGAAAACCGGGACAGTTTGGTAGAGAATGTTGAAAAACGGGACATTTTGGTGTTTAAGAGACATTTGTCGGGACTCGGGACACCCAAATTGAACTCGGGACACCTGGTCACCATACCTACAGTACCTATCCTTTACCCGTCTTCTGCTACTCCTCTGCACTCTGTCTGTCTGTCTGTCTGTCTGTCTGTCTGTCTGTCTGTCTGTCTGTCTGTCTGTCTGTCTGACTGTCCGTCTGTCTGTCTGTTTGTTTGTCTGTCTGTCTGTCTTTCTCTCTCACACTCATTTTTTTGCTTTGTTTAGTTTTTTTACCTAGTAAGTGCTGATGTATTTCTCTCCTCTTTGAAATGCAGGAATTCGACCAGGGCTACGACCCGGGCTACGACCAAGGGTATTACGACCAAGGGTGAGCCTCCATCCCACTGCCCTACACACACGCACACGCACACGCACACGCACACACACACACACACACACACACACACACAACCATGTCTCATCGGTCTTACTCTGAGCCAGGGAATTTATCGATCTCCATCGGTTCATTTATCACACGCCCATTAAGACCTATTTATCATGAACTTGCATTCTAATTTCTCCACGTTGAGATCCTTTGGGATTGGAAGCATTTAAGGCAGATCTAGAACACAAGGTGATGAGTGTTAACGATGCTTCCTCCCCCCAAAGCAGTTTGGATGAGCCCTGTGTGTGAGTTGTGTGCATGCGTGCGTTTACCCTCCCAACTCACACCAAATGAGATCAATGACTCTGTTGGACACCTGAGAGTATGGTGGTTTTGCTCTGGCTTAATGAATAGAGGCAGAGGTGGAAGAAGTACTACTTTTTTATTTATTTAAAGGTAGGGTATGTGATATTTTAGTTTTTTGTTAAAGAGCTGGTGCCATGTTTTTGCACTTTTTCTGTTTTTCATGTGTCTATAAGGTTGATAGAACTTCATTAAGCACCCCGGAGGTGGTTTTATGGTGTTTTATGTCTTCTCTGATTATTTGGAGTTTCTTCCTGGAGGCTGAAATCTTGAGGGTCAAACATGCCAATAGAGAAACAGCCCTTTAGTGACATCACAGAGCCCCCAAAAAACATACCCTCCCCCTCATTATCATAACACAACAGGTGTGGGCATGAGGAGGAGGAGGGACTAGGACAGGTGGGTGGTGCTAAGGTGGTGGAGGAGGTGCTAAGGTGAGAACCAGGCATACTTAATGAACTGGAGGCGTGTCCACATAAAAAACTTTTTTTTTTAACCATTTCTGTACACTTTTTTTGGGGGGAAAAAAATCCTTACATAATAACAATACCTTATGATCAGGTTTTAGGGTTGAAAAATATCATGGCACTCCATCTTTAAAGGTTAAAACACTATTTTGGTAGTAATCATTGTTATAGAGTGATTGTTCAGTAGCAGGGGTAATTTTTTTTACTTTTTATACTTTAGTACAGTAACATTTTGATGCCTATACATTTGTACAATTTTGAATGTAGGACTTTTACTTGTAACAGAATATTTTTTTTGTATAATATATTGCTACTTTTACTTAAAAAAAAAACACTTCTTCCAGCCCTGCTTAATGGATAGAGGGCATTTTGGCTGGTGTTTTCCTTTGCCCATATGGTCCATGGGAGAAGAAGCTGGAACACAATGCTGTAGCAGCTGCTGAGAAATTGTTATTCATTAAATGCTTCGGCTATGTGGCAGCCAGGTGATATCTCCCACTCTGGAGAATTAAAGGGGTATTTCACTTTTAAAACACTTCTGGGAGCATTTTATAACGTCTACTCGGGCTTCCGTGTGCACCCCAGACAGTTTATTTTTAAATAGCTTGGTTCAATATTTAAGATATTTGATATTCATGTTTTATCCACACACTACCCCTTCCTATGTAAACCAATTGTAACTTCAAACTCCAAAACACACATCCCTGGTTCAGGGGACAGATATTGTCCTTCTAATGCGTGATGCCATGTTATTTTTGTGTTTAGTTAGTGATATATATATAGGAGAAATAAAATATATCAACACTAACTAAAATAAATGAAAAGGTAATAGGAAATTCATGGCCCCCTCACACATTAGAGGTTCTATTTCAGCATGCTAACTTTCCAGGAAGAGGGTGTAGTTTCTATTCTCTTGGATTAGAAACTGTCCACAGCCCTCCTCTGACACAGATCGAGTAGACAGAAATGGCGCCATGACTGCCATCTTATAATGAGGCATTAGTGAGGACCAATTATATGAAGTTGGAAATGGGTGAAGTGGTCCTTTAACAAAACGGAGAGCAGGCCGTAATAGATCTTGCAGGCTCAAAACATGACAAACCATACAACATGGACTTGTTGAAATTAAGTGCCTTTAATTACCTCTTCACTTACTCAGCGACTTACCCTCTCCTCATCCTCACTAATGCTCATTTCCTCAACGGATGTGTAATGTGTGTGCATCACAGTGCCCTTCATTTGCAACGGCGTGTAATTGCATTTTGAAGACTCGGGTCGTGTCTGTCAGAAAGCCCACCCCGAAAGCTGCTATTTCTGCTGAGTGTGCTGCTATCGCCATAACCTGGACTGCCTTTGATCCGTTTCTATTTAAGGAGCAAAGCACAACTTAATAGCAGTTAAGCTGTTTACAGTGGTGGACAGTAATGAAGTACATTTACTTGAGTATGTTCTTAAATGTACTTTTTTGAGTATCTGTGCATTACTTTAGTATTTGTATTATACTTAGTAAGGCTACTGGATACTTATGACTTTCACGCCAACACATTTCAAACGCCAACACTTTCAAAGACACATTTTGACTCCTCTATACATTTCTAGGAAGGATAAAACAAATACATTACTGTATGTATCAGCCACCTATTTCTAGTCACAATAGCAGATCTACAAGCTTACAATGCATAGATGTACTTTGTCATTTGTACTTTTGAATATTTTAACTCAAGTACAAATTTGACTAAGCAACTTACAGTACACTTAGTAGTTGAGTAATATTTGACCAGCAGTATCCATACTTTGACTCAAGTACTGGGGGTTGCATTACTTTGTCCACCACTGTCAGTTAATCCTAGCCTGGCATTGGCCAGACTGATAACGTGGATTCACTCTCACGTTCCTCCCCGGTATCAGTCTGGACTTCGGCCCATAGGGAGCGAGTATGAGAAATCAGATTTAAACTGTTGAACGGACAGCAGTTGAAAAGCAGTCACTGATTGGCCCAATCATTTTCTGATTTCTCATACTCGCTCCCTATGGGCCGAAGTCCAGACTGATACCAGTTGAGGAACGTGAGAGTGAATCCACGTTATCAGTCTGGCCAATGCCAGGCTAAGTTAATCCAGTCATCACTAGCCCTTGTGGTCCTCAGAAACGGCCTCCCATGTTCACAAGGTGTCAGCAATGCAGATCGCCTCTGGTCTCTTTCAGTCTGACTACCAGGTTCAATACTGTGCATTGAACAGAATATCTGGCATCTGTACACAGAGTTTCAGTACCAATGCCTGATGCCTCAGGACAGACACAGATGTTACATTTATAATGATTGATGGCGGTGGCTCAACATCGCACTTCATTTACAATATTTCCAAGACATTCATGATTCCCACGATGGCTTCTTATTCTGCCATTCATCAACAGCAATGTAAAGATTAGACTTATAGGCTACCATATGCATCATTCACTTTACTTTTCAATTGTGGTGAGCTTACTCTTACCATCAATTACCAATGCAATGAAAGATTTCCAATGCAATCTTTCATTGCATTGGCACCATAATTGCTATAATAGTGACATGCAATGTATTAGAATGTAATTATTGCAAGCCACTGGCTTGGTCAAAAGTTAATTGAATTGCGTCTATGATTTTGTCAAATTATTTTTAACACATCGGGTGCCAAACACGGTCTGAACCATGTGTTTACATAGTGGCGGTTCCGAAGCTTCGGTGCCGAACACGGTCTGAACCGTGATTTCAGTCTTTTTGTTTTTTTCGTTTTTCTCCGCGCGGGCGGGGCTAGAGCAGCTCTGGGAGCACCCATTGTAATCCTGCGAAGGAAGTGCCAGATCGCTCACCGGAAACACATTTTTTTTCCCCATCCGCTTCCTGTCTATTTCCTACTTTGAAACGCCTATATCTCCGAATCTGTTTCCTGTGGGGAAAAACGGTCATGCGCGATCCCCCCCCCCCCCGTTGTAACCCGCGAGGGGAATGTTATGGTTCCAGGCAGTAGCCAGGCTCATGGCAGAACATGAATCGATGCTTTTTTTTGCGTGGATTTGCTTGTAACGCACGCGGAAACGTTAAACAGCTAAGCGCAGTCAATGGGGAGAATGCTGGCACCCACGGTAAGTTGTTATGAAAAAATGCTGGCACCCGATGTGTTAAGGGGGGGTTTACCCCTAGTATGCCATAGTAAGACATGATGTTGCTGTGTTGCATATTATGACCTCATAACTCTTATTGTCTCTCTCAGATATCCCCAATATGGCAGTCGCAGGAGGCTGATTCCTCCCATGTATGATGAGTACGGAGAGGTGATTACGGAGGATGACTATTACTACGACGCAGAGGTACACCATCAATCTGTAATGCCGTACACAATAATTATCATAATCATGTTGGAATCACTTAAAAGGTTGATTGCCCCAATGCATTATTGAAATAACGATGTCAGTGATTCATGTACAATGTAAAATATTGAACTGTATGCTAATCGCAAAAGCTGCTGTGTCATATAGGGCTGAAACTACAGATTATTCTTTTAGTGATTATGCTGTCGATTACTTTTTCGATTAATCAAAGGATCACAAAGGTCATTTTGAATTTAACTTTTTTTATCTCAACGAAATCGATTAGTCACTTAAGCCTTACTTTCTATTTTGTCGTAAAGGTGTTGTGCAAAAATTGTGAAAATAGTAGATCTACAAGCTTGCAACGCGTGGCAATGCGACGCCATGTGAGCTTGTAGATCAGCTATTTTCATTATTTATTATTTACATTTTTTTAACAGTTTCTTTTTTTTATGCTTTTTGCTTATAATAACATGTCTGAAATAGGGATAGATTATTAATTATTAATTGATATTTTTCTATTTCATTATTGATTATGTTTTAAGTAATTGATTGCATCTATTAGCTCAATTAACTGTTGCACCCCTACTTAGCAGCGAGGCAGAGGAAGGGGTCGTGGCAGAGGTAGAGGTGGACCCAAGAGGGTAGGATTTAGAGACTTGCCGCCCGAAGACGAAATGGTGGCGGAGGGAGGCGAGCCATCCAAGGCCGCCAAGAGGCTGAAGTCTGTCATGAAACTCAGCAAGCTACTGGCGGCCGGCAAGGTGGGAGGACAGGCTCCCACCGGCCGCTCTCCATGGAAGAAAGCCAAGATGTTCAAGATGTTTGGCGCGGGGAAGAAGGACGCGGATTCCGCCAGACTGATCGGTGCCCGCCGCACCGACGGTCAGGATGACGTGCCGGGGGGTCCGCCGGGCCTGGGCCCGATTGACACCAAGTCTACCTCCCGGAGCAGACTCGGGAAAGCTCTGAAGAAGATTTCCCTCGGAGCGAGGTTCCAGCGGAGGAAGTCAGAAGTTAGTGAGGCGTCTAAAGTGTCTATTAGTGTAACCGAGAGTGAGCCGGAGAGCAAGGAGGAGAAAGACTCTGACGAAGAGTCCTCGGATAGAGGCAGCGCCGATCGTCTAAAAGTCGATTTAGACCGGGATTTAGACAGAGAAAGCACTGTAGACTCAGAGGAAGAGGCCGATGAAGATTCTGAGGCAGAGAGCAAGTCCAAGTCTGAAGACGAATCAGACAAAGAGTCAAAGTCAGAAGACTCTGAGAAAGAGTCGGGAACCGATAAAGGATCCGAGTCCGGAACGGGCACAGCAACAGAGAAGGAATCGGGTACAGAGAAAGATTCCGATGAAGAGGAAAGTGGTTCAGGCAGTGGCAGTGAAAGTGGGAGTGGCAGCGGGAGTGGGAGTGGTAGTGGGAGTGGCAGTGGGAGTGGCAGCGGTAGTGGGAGTGGCAGTGGGAGTGGCAGTGGGAGTGGGAGTGGCAGTGGCAGTGGCAGTGGGAGTGGCAGCGGGAGTGGGAGTGGCAGTGGGAGTGGGAGTGGCAGTGGGAGTGGCAGTGGCAGTGGAAGTGGCAGCGGGAGTGGCAGCGGGAGTGAAAGTGGGAGTGGCAGTGGGAGTGGCAGCGGGAGTGGTAGTGGAAGTGGCAGCGAGAGTGGAAGTGGCAGTGAAAGTGGGAGCGGCAGCAAAAGTGGGAGCGGCAGCAAGAGTGGTAGCGAGAGTGGCAGTGGAAGTGGTAGCGGAAGTGGAAGTGGTAGTGGTAGTGGTAGTGGTAGTGGTAGTGGAAGTGGAAGCGGGAGTGGAAGTGGTAGTGGTAGTGGAGGTGGAAGTGGTAGCGGAAGTGGGAGCGGGAGTGGAAGTGGTAGTGGAGGTGG
This sequence comes from Gymnoscopelus microlampas, assembly GCF_963454915.1. NCBI lineage: Eukaryota > Metazoa > Chordata > Actinopteri > Myctophiformes > Myctophidae > Gymnoscopelus > Gymnoscopelus microlampas. Next base: position 16,036,829 of record NC_139950.1, read on the forward strand.
TAGTGGAAGTGGTAGCGGCAGTGGTAGTGAGAGTGAAGGCGGTGCTGCTAGCAGTGCAGCCTCTGGATCCGGCAGTGGGGGCAGCGAGGACCAAGCATCTGGGTCAGAGGGAAGTGGTTCAGAGGACAAAGGCAGTGGAAGTGGAAGTGGAAGTGGCAGCGGCAGTGGCAGTGGCGCTCCGTCCGGCAGTGGCAGCCAAGTGTCTGAAGAGGGTTCAGAAGGGGAAGACTCTGAGGCGGCCAGCGATGTCAGTGATGAAGCACCTCCCAGGAAGCCCAGGGCGGCTGATCCAATGCCTGAAGACCCCTACTCATATGACTATGGTGGACTGTCCCCCATCACTGAAGAAACAGAAGAAGATTCTGATTCTGAGGCTGGCACAGAATTCTAAAGACATGGATAGTCGGCTGTGAAGTAAGACTGAATGAAATGAATTCCTCTTGCATGGGAGTGAAGGATTTTCTTTTTCTGAAGAACTGCGTTTGCCCCCTCCGAGTGTTTCAGATTGACTCTTTCTCTCTTTTCCCCCTGGCAAAGCAAAGCTTCGAAGGTTTTACTTTAGTTCTGGTGTCTCTCCGTCATCTTTGACACATTGCCCTCTTTGAATTCTTATCTTTCGAGTGTGGATTTTGTTCGGTTTTTGTATACCATAGTGCTCTTGTTTCTGCTGTGATATTCTGCATGTTATAATTCTACCCCATGATTCTGTTTGCTGTGTTGTTTCTTTTTTTGTGTTCTCAAAAGGTGTTTTTTGACTACGAGGAGTAAAACAGAAACCTCCATAACTGAAACTATACAGAACCTGTGACGTTCTGAAATTTGCCAATCTACAAGCTCACACAATAGCCGATCTGTGAGCTTCTAGATCAGCTATTTTCGCTATGTATTAGAATTGTAATTATTGCAAGCCACTGGCTCAATTAAAAGTTGTACTCTAATTGAACTTACAAGTACCGGTATAAGTTCTAAGCTCTGCGTTCTCAGAACTCCACCTCCCCAGGGTCCAAATTAGGTTCTGAGAACCTTATGTGAAACCGATACGTAACGTCTGGAAACAAACGCAGAACCTGTGAAATATGTTTCACGGCACGGTTTGGCTAAGTTCTCGTAGTCCAAAAGAGACAAACGTTGCCCACAGTAGTGTATGAATAAACCTGTATGTTGATATACTGACCCCGTATCTTCTCTCTCCAGGGTGGGAGAAAAAAGCGGATTAAGCTGGTGGTGGATAGAGAGTACGAGACCAGCTCCACCACGGGGGAGGACAGCACCACGGAGCCGCAGCAGCGAAACAGACTGTCTAATGTCAACGTCAACAGCCACAGCACGGTCAACGGGAACGTCTACCTCTCCCAGAATGGAACTATAGTCAGAACGAGGCGACTGCCCCACCCCAACAACCTCAAGGGAGGCTCTCCGTGTCGGCTGGGAAAGCAGTTTAAAAAATTGGACAAGCTGGCCGTGACTCAAGAGGAAACCTTCCCCATTAACAACATCGGGTGCACAGGAAATGGAACAGGAAACGGAACAGGTGGTACTTGCGTTTCCTCCTCCATTGTGGACATCAACCTCAACTCCCGGCCCTCCTGTGGTTCCCTTGGGTCCGGCATCACGTGTCTGAAAAGTTTCGGGTCCAATAAGTCCAATCCTGCAAAGGCCTTGATTGACAGAAACGGCAGCAGCGGCCACTGTGGCGGCGACGAGCAAGAGACTTCTGTGGACAGTCTTAAAGAGAGCAGGGAGACTCTGCAGTCACACAGTGACAACACACTGTCAGACGAAGACGAGCTGTGGATGGGACCCTGGAACAGCCTGCACATACCAATGACAAAACTCTGACTGACCGACCATGCTGGACAATAGTTTTCGTTCCTGTTTACCATGTTTGCCATGCAATTTTTTGTTGTTGTTTGTTTTTGTTTGTTTGAACACGTGCATAACATGTTATTGTGGTGTTATGCCTCAGCTGTACAAGTACCAATAATTTTCCAAGGCATATGACTGCAACGTTGACAGTATACTTTATATTACTGCTGACCATTTTCCGAATCATTGAGAGAGAGAGAAGAGTGCATTTTTATTTATTTTACAGCCAAATGACAAATCATTCTATTTGGACCTCCATCCTCCACTGCAATAACGCAATATACTTTTGGTGACTTAGCTGCTAATGTAAACGCCTACAGCCAGGGTCCCTGTTTTTACCAGCTAAGGAACATCTCTAAAATGTAAGTATTTTGTAACTCGTGCTGATCTAGAAAACGTAATCCACACATCTCCTCCTGTCTAGATTACTGCAGCTCCATGTACTCAGGTCTCACAAAAACAACCTCATCTCATCTCCAATTAGTTCAGAATGCAGCAGCTAGACTGTTTTAGCCTCCCATACATGGGCCAGACATGGCCCATTGGTCACCCAAAATCACCCAAAAGACTTGCCAACTGTCAGCATGTTGATTGCGACTGGTTTTATTTGGTATTACATTAATTGGTCGCACCTGTGCTCGACATGGCAGAGATTGGGAGACGTTATCCTTTAGTAAATGGTGGAAGTATTCATTTGGATTTGTTGATGAAAGGCGAAAAACATCAAATGCAAATTAGCTTATATGCATGGGTGACAAGTGTCTGTCAGGTTCGATTTGAAGAAGCATCTCCAAACCCAGCACTGTTCCACAACACACTGGTGGCCACTCCGGTAGGCTGCACTCTTTGATACAGGTAATCCTGTAACGTAACAAATTACTTTTTAATGGCTACGTTACAGGACAACAAGTTTTAAAAGTAACGTTACCCAACACTGGTCTCTAGACTGAAGACTAAAGGCCACCAGGGCCCCTGGACCTGCCTGAGATCAGGCTAGCAAGTTCAATGTTCTCTTTTAAATCACTTCTTAAAACACCCTTTTATATACTTTCTTTTACTACCTGATAAGTCTGTTTTGTGTTTTGACTTTGTGAAGCACTGTATCTCTGTTCTAAAAAGTGCTATTAGTCGTTGTCATTGTCGTCTTCTTCCTATTATTATTACTGGTGTCCCTCAAATCACCGGTACTTATTTAAGGGAATACTATTCAAAGAGAAAGGACGAGTTGTTCTGTCAGATTTGTTAATAAGTCAAGACGTGTCATTTTAATTTGTAAAAAAAAAAGAATTATTTCTTCAATTTTCAGCTAGACTTTTCAAATCAATGCTAATGTAATTCAAAGAGGGAAGAAGATTTTTGCGCCCCCTCACCCCCAAAAAAAAGGAAAGTAAAAAGAAAACCTGCCATAAATAATCCATGTCCAGGCACTCAAGTTAGATTTGAAATATGTAAAAAGCCTTTAATTAAACGGCTAGAATAATCATAAAAAATACACCAATGAGTGTTGGCTTTTGGTGTCTTCAGGGTTTGAATTAATCATCATTGTTTTGAAATGTCTAGCTGAAAATACACATGGGAGGAAACAGTGTTTTACGAGCAAAATTGTCCATGTCCATTTTTATCTCTGAAAGTTTTAATTTAACCAAATAAGCCCTATAATAATACTTTGTTGACCGGTATGCCTCAGGGGTCTGCAGGCTACATGGTCCTTTTTCCCCCTGTACACCACATGTTTTTGCTGAAAATAGCCGATCTACAATCTAATGACGCGACACGTTGCGACACATCATGTCAGATCTGATCTGCTACTTTCTGGGAATGTCTGTAGACTTTCGTCTAATATTCACCTATTTAGAACGAGCGACCGCCCCGCCCCCGTCCATTGAGTTCAATGCACCATGTGGCGCTATCTTGTGAGGTTTCCAGCTATTACTTTCAATGGTCATCATGTTCTCTTTCTAGATTATGCTCAGAAAAGAGATGCTAGGGTTCATGTGAAGAAAACAGCAAATTTGTGGTAATTATTCCTAAACCTAGCAAATTGCGATCTGCTTTGGAAAATGGTCAACAGTCATGTCAAGTGTATTGTCTATTAGGGCTGGGCAATGAACCGAAAATGTACCAAAACTGACATTTAGAACCAATAACAGAATTAATCTTGCTACTGTAGGTTAATCCAAATCAACGAATCAACACGAAAAACTTCTTATAGACTTTTTGCAATTGACTAACCACTTAACCACTTAAGCCCTGTACTTTGCTGTACAATTGTGGCGCGCAAAAATAAAGAAATTAGCCGATCTACAAGCTCACAGCGTGTCGCAATGTGACACGTTGTGAGCTAGATCGGCTATTTTCACTATTATTATTTTCTTTACGGTATTTGTTCATTAATCGTAATCGAGACAAAAGTTTGAAAAAATTGTGATATAGGCCTACGGTAGATTAAAAATCATATCGATGCCCAGCCCTATACTGTCTACTGTGAGTCATAATCATTGGATTAAACATGCCTGACCACTGTTGTTGTGATCCTTTGTATACTCTATTATATAGTACATAAACACTTTTGTTCAGTGGTTCCCAACCAATGGGTCGGGGGGGCCCACTGGTGGGCTTTGAGGATATTGCAAGAGGGCCCCCACATAATTGATAAAACACTTAAGATTTTAGTGATAATATAACATTCATATGAAAATATTCATAATTACAACCTTGAAAATTAATAGTTTTCATTGTGATGCCAATACATAGGAACTCAAATTAATACTATGCTACTTCTATTGATCCAAGCTGGAACTTAAAGCCGGACTATGTAATTTTCCTCTTCTAACCCGGATTTGAACCTGGTTTCCTGTGCAAGTGTTGAAACTTTTACCATTGAGCTAATAAGCTAATAATAATGAGCAATCGCTCAGGGGATAAATTGAATCTTGAACTTCAGGTCAAAATTTATGTCAGATCCTGTGTCTAGGTGAGACATGACAGACACGATCTAAATGTCTCAATAGAAGACAAAATACAACCACCCGAGTTATATGTATTATACATACTCTACCATACAGAGTATGGTAAAAAAAAATGCATTTTTATTTATTTTTTAAGTTACGTAGTGCCGGTTTATTGGCCTTGAATGCTTTTCAGATTGTCAAGTGGGCCCTGATCCAGAAAATGTTGGGAACCGCTGATCTCTGATTCATAAAAACACTTTTAGTTTATCAAGCGCTTATCACAGACAGGGCTAATATGAATCGGGATAAAGTGCTTGGATCTTTGCTTCAAAGAAATGTGAAATGTTATGCGAGTTTGACTGTGATTGAATTTTATATTCTAAAGAGAAGTTGGAACTCTTTCATCAAGCGACTTCATCTTTTGGTTAATTTCTTTTTTTGTATTTTGTATGATCTTGAGGCAGGTTTTTAGAAACACAATTCGTACAGAGATTGTCTTTTATGTGGATGTGGAAACGAGCCCGTTTCTAATATTACAGATATCTACATAACAAATCATGGTGACATGCAGTATGATTAAATTGTGATGATATAGTATATGATACAGTGAAAATGTATTTTGCTATGATGGCCTTTTATTTGCAAAGATTGTCTGTTTGATTATTTTATGTTGTGATTACCTTGACAAGAATTTTGAAAAAATCTATCGGAAAAATCGATTATTTTTGTCTATTTTATATTTATCAGAGAGTACAGAAATTCTAACATGACAATAAAAGGCATAATACGTGCAGTACATGTCTGTCAAAAGCTATTTCAGCAATGAAATAATTATAAGATCATTTTCCACAGTGTTTTATATGGACATTTGTAACTACAGAAAGTCATATTTTCAACCCCTTTACATGAAGCATCAAGATCTTATATTAATTGATACATCAGGTCCCCCACATATTATGTGGGGGGGACAACACTACCAAATAATGTATCAGACTTAACAATAAAGTTCTAACTTGATTCGCTGTGAACTCTTAATTGCAACAGTTAATTAAGTTTATAGTAATTAACCACTTGAACCCCAGCATGCCTATTCTGGGGGAAACATTAGCCAAAAATAGCAGATCTACAAGCTCACAACGTACCACGTTGTGATACGTTGTGAGCTTATAGATCAGCTGTTTTTGTCGAAGAGATTTGATGTTGACAGACCCTCAACTGAAAAGATTTTGTGCCAGGGACAGCCTTAAGAGAAGATTTGTGGTGTTAAACATTTTCAAAAGTATTCAAAAATCATATATTCAAATATATAGTTTGAAAATAGCAGATCTACCCCCTCAAGGACTCCTGGGGGTCCCTGGACCCCAGTTTGAGAACCACTGCTTCATTCAAGGATTCAAGGCTGGCTGTGTGACTATCAGTGGTTCTCAAAGTGGGGTTTCGGGGATCCCCAGGGGGTCCTTAAGGGTATCCCAGGGGGTCCCCATGGCTAAATTATTGATAGTCAGGAACCACATGGACCCTTACAGATCTGTAACTCTTACGGGTCCATTTGGTTCCAACAACATCCACGGCACGTGACTAGTCAAACATTTAACCACCGATGCATGCAATATGACTCTTTAATAACATAACCAAGCTCTCGTCCTTTCACCTGACACACAAGCGGAACAGGATATTCTGGAGAGGGAACTTATGTTCATCCACCTGTCACGTTTGACTAAGCGTAGGGACATTCACACATTATACCCAGGGTTCCTTTCACCAAGCTGACCCAATGGGGGCCAGGCCAAATGACATCTCAGAGCACATTCTACAACCGCTAGTAAAGCGGTCAGGACACCCTAACAAAACAGGCCGTTTTGGTTTCACAGCACCCAAGGTTACCCCTGCCCAAATAAAGCTCTTAAAGCCCTAAGGCTGAGGCTAGATATTATCATAAAACCAGTTGACAAAGGAGGCCAAATTGTCATACAGGACAAACTTAATTACATCTCGGAGGCACACAGACAGCTGAACAACCTCGTTTACTACAGGCCCTCTGAGTCCCCAACAGGAGATGCCGGTAAGACAGTTAATAACCCAATTGGCAGAAGTGTCCTGGCTGCCAAATGGAAAGAGTTCCTGTGGGGTCTAGACTGTTCTATCTGCTCCCAAATTAGAAGCGTTCTTAGACACAGTATACAGTAGCCTTTTTAACAGATGTGTTGCTTCACTATAGGCTAGCGTACGTCTATGTTTTGTCATTGAAGCCTGGATTAAGGTCATCTGCGCATCATACAGTATATATACTTTTTTTTCTGTTTTTGTGTTACGCTGATGTTACACCTCTGGCTTTTTTTATCTAAATGTTTTATTATTGTGGGATCACTATGGCGATCACACTAATGTTATTGCCACTATTTCTTTCTTTCTTTCTTATTCCCCCCATTTTTGGCCCCTAACTAGTCCTTCATACTTTTAGCTACAAACTCCGTTCCAATGGTGCTGACTATGTTGCTGACTATGTTAATGACTATGGTGCTGACTACATTAATGCATAATGTGCATTTAATAATAACATAATGTGCGTTGTTTTCAACTACGACTTTTTTTTTCATGGTTTTCGACGACATTCTATCGCATGATATGTTTGTGGTTTTCGACGACATGCTATATAGCATGATATTTACACTTCATGTAGATCTGCTATCTGGTGGGGGGGGGGGGGGGGGGGGCACTGGAGCATGAGACCCCTGACCGTCGTTGCCTTGATCTGAGAGAAATTGACAGATCTAACACCTTTAGCGTGACATTTACCAAACATTGTGGTAGTCAATCGCACTGTGAACAATGTCAATCAAGTTCACCGTGTTTCTTTGAAGACGCAAGTTCACAAACTAGCTGGAGCTGAATGCCAGAGAGGAGTGAGACACTGCTTCACAGAACAGGTCAAAAGGAAACCTTATTCCCTGCATAACGAAGACGGGCGTCCTGAAGGATGAAAACCAGCCCTGGACAATAACCAAGTACATTTACTCAAGTAGGCTACGTACTTTTAATTTCAATCTACTCCACAACATCTCAGAAGCAAATCTTCGCTGTCGGGCAGAAACCTCTTACCATCTTTACATTGTATTCTATTTCCATTTCTGATGGCAGCAAGCTACTGTATATATGCTTTGATTATTTTTTATTTATATTAGCACAAATTTGCACGACTGTAAAGACGAAACGAAAGTGGGGAGGAGGCGTCACATCCGCTTTATCTTCGGATCATTTTCAGCGCTTCCGTCGCTCCAGACTGTATGACGGAAGCATTTGGAAATTGTGGGAGGCAACAGCCTGGCTCGCGAGACTGTTCCCCAAAAGGAGTGATGTGATGTCATTGAATCTACACAGCGGACCCATTGATTGACAAATTCAGTAATCCCAGTAATTAGTCAATTTAGTGCTATGACTTCTAAATACAAATGACTCCCTTGGATGTTCCTCCTATGAAGGCTGCAGCAATAACGAGGCAGTCGTCATATTGAAACAATACAGTGCGCTGCTGGAGCTCCATAAATCTCTGAGGACGTGGAGAAAATCCTGCCTTATCCCATTAAGGCTGTTTCCACAAATGTGTTTTTTGAAACATATGTTGCTATGCTATATATATGCTATATATAGTGCTCAAACGCTAATAATAGCCAAGTATAAAATGGTATATGCTGTACAGTAGCTACAATCTAAAATTCATGCTTTCCTTGTTTGAATGGGTTAAGAGGCTGATTATCCCTTCAGCAGGGAGTCTGCACAGTTAGCGGTGGCAATGTACACACAGCCAGGTGAAGGGTCACATTCGCTCTGCAGTCCTGCCACAGCTTATGTGTTATTTTCTTTCTATCTTTTTTTCTTTCTTTTAATTGGCCCTTTGAGACCTTGTGCCTGACTTTCAGTTGAATCAGTCCAATGAGCTCATGCTCACATTTAGAAATCCCCAACTGTGTTTCTTTTTTACAGTGTGGCTCCTCAGAGTAGGAGAAAAAAAACGCTGTGTGTCACAAATGTTACGCGAAGCTCGGCCAATTAGTTAAGGCGGCGGAGGCTCTCAATGGGCTGAAGACTTGCCCAAATTTGGTGTCATTTGATTCGCTATAGATACATCATAGACATAGACGACTTGACGTCAGATGAAGTCCAAGATTCAAATTGGAGCCATGCCGCCATTCTCATGTGGATCCTGAGATACCCACGACTCCATTTTTACATGACGTCGAGGCCCTTTTCCACTATGGAAGGAAACCCTTCCATAAGCTGAAACTTTTCAGAACCTAGTATAACTATTATAACCAGAACCACCAGCACCCTGGAAGGGGGATAGGTAGGCCTATGTCACTAAAGAAAATCTACAAGCTCACAATGTGTCGCAGTGTGAGGCATTGAGCTTGCAGATCGTCTATTTCTGCTATTTTAGAAAAGTTTTTGAAAAGCATAACTTCCGTTTTTGAAAAGCATAACTTGAGTTCTGGGTTGCCCAGAACTCAGAGTTAGCACCTCCCCGGGGCCCAAATTAGGTTCTGAGAAATGTACTGTATGTGAGCAAATCCACAAGCTGTGAAATACGTTATATATGCACGGTTCGCCAAGGAACAGAGCTATAACTTGCCATGGGTGCAGCAGGGCTGCAGCAGATGAACCCACAATCCTTAGAACAAAGTATCTTCACAAGAAATGCATCAATACTGAATCTCGACGCAATCAAATATTGATGGTGATGGTGTATGTAAAACGATGACGCAAATTCAATGGAGCGTGTGTCTCATGAAAGACAATTCTTTCATTTAAAGTATCTGTGGATTCGGTTCCCCGTTGGAATATTATTACAAACGTACTGTATCATTACTAACATCTTTCATGCATCCATAGCATTCATATTCGCATGACAAAAGAGAACATACAGAACACCTGGGAACTGGCATTTAAATGAATCCTATCATTCTGCTGTGAGGAGGGCCTGTGCAAATATTACATATTTAAGTTATGCCATATTTAAATATGACATATTGTCAAAATGTCATATTTAAAAATTACATAACCACATAACATAAGATGCCAGATTGTGCGAGAGAAATAAGCAACCAGAACTATGAAAACTAGCTCAAAAGAAGCAACTAGGCCACATGGGTGCATGCAAACAGCTATTTGAAAAAGGCCGATCTACAATGCAAGCTCACAACACGCTGGATGCAACGCATTATGAGCTTGTATATTTGCTCTTTTTTTTTTTAATCTTGAAAAAAAAAATATATATTTTTGAAATACACAAATCTGGTACGGGAGTCCCTGGCACAAAATATTTTCAGACATATTCATTTGGGGGTCCTAGACATGAAAATGTATGAGAGCCACTGATTTAAAAACATTTGGAAGCAAGCCAGGCAATTTTTGGAGTTATGGATAAAAGGCAATTTGCTTCAGTAACAAAATGAAGGCTAAGTTCAGATTATTTGGCCATTTCACAGGACATTTAGTTTGGAGAGGAAGTGACTTTGACAACCCACATGGAAAGAAAATATAAAAACCTATATATTTCATGGTTTTAACTCTACCCCTACTCTACCTCTACACACCCTCTATCTATCTCTCTCTTAGTAACTGAGACCAAATTGGCCAGATTTAGTCTCAGTTTCTAAGGTGGTGACTGGACTTGAACCAATACACTCCTACAAGTCATTCTACGGTTATTAACCAATGTATCAGCTGTCCCAACTTACCGGGACACTTGACGTGAGTGGGAACCGAACCCAGGACCGCTTGGTTATTGGACAGGACCGCTTGGTTCTGGAAATTCCACCTTACTGTGGACATGCATCCTTGATATGTTTTACTTTGAAATGATTTGTAGTTTTTGAAATATTTAACTTGAAGCGCCCAATGCATTGTCAATGGCAATGGACATTTAAACTGGGGAAAAAGTACAAACTTTGGCAGGCTACTAGTCCTACATACTGTACTTACACCTAGAACACCAAACTTTAAAATGTTCATCTTAACCCTTGCATTGTGTTAGAAAACTGCACAACAGCTGACTTGTAATGCATTCATATCCATGTAAACATGTTTTAAAATATTATGTTGGGTTAGGGCTAGGGTTTCATCTTTCAAAATATCTCATTTTCTATTATAAAAATGTTAAAATTCACTCATTAAATTTCCTATAATGAAGGCAATGGATAATTATGTTATCTAGCTAGAATAGAATAATAAAACATAATAATTAGAACACACTTCCAAAAAAAAAGTTCTCGTTTTTTAACTTTAACTAAGAACGTGATACTTAGCCAGCCTTTTCAAATTTAGATGAAGAGTGAAAAACATTCCTTATGAGTTTTGAACTCTTAACCACCGGTTTATAAATCACTGATTTATCTCAAATGCAAGCTAGCATGGAAGATGCAAGTGTAATACTTAACCCACCTTTGAGAATTTAGACGGAGAGTTCAACTTTTTCTTCAGGAGGTTTGGCCCTTAGGGTCCTGTTCTAAAAACCTTTTCAAATAGTTCAACTAGCCGACCGACACGTTGTGAGCTTGTAGATTGGCTATTTGAACTATTTGAAGATGTTTTTTAAAATAGTAAATAATGGCAAAGAAGTTTAGGAATAATGGGTAAGGCACCGGCAAAAATAGAGCCCTTAAACTTTTAACCCCTGATTTAACGTTTGAGCCACACTGGCATTGAAGATGCAACCGAGATCACAAGCACTTGGAATTTTAAGAATTGAGGTATTACATTTAGTTTGACTCGGTTCCACAGATAAATATTGTGAAAATAGCCTAATGACAACATTGCAGATTGGCTATTTTCACACTTTACTTTCGTTGGTAATATTGGCAATTTGGCCAAAGTTTGACCATTTTTATATTATAATTTGTTGGTTACTTTTGACATAGTAATGCTCTATTAAATTGTCACTTTAGAAATGTGTAGATGATACCCTGTATACACTTATACTATATGTTGGTTTGTTTACTGTTGAGTAAGAAAACGATATAGTGCACATTAAGCTAATCATCTGGGGATCTTGAGGACCTGGGTCCTGTTCCTCGAAAGGTGAATTAAATAAGCCTGGCCTTAAGTCAAATCCAGGCTTGACAAAGTCGGGTCCGTATAGCCCGGTTTATTCGGTTCCACGAACGCCAAGCCAGGCTGAAAAGGAGCGACTTTGTCGAGCTAGGCCTTGTCAAGCCAGGCTGTGTCGAGCTAGGATAATGAAGCCAGGCTTCACGTATTTCTATAAAAGACCATGAAAGTCGATAGCAGAATCCTTAAACTTGACCAATCATGGAGTCCAAAACCAGAGCGGCGTTCTTCTCTGTGGCTGAACCATAGAGTTATGGGCTGAACAGCAGCACTGCAGCAGCTCATGAAATCATACAAGGAAGTAAAATGTATAAAACAAGAAAGGAAACGCGACCGCAATAAATAGATCCAGGGAGAAAGCGTGGCAAAGTATTGCATTGTCATTGTGAAACAATTATGATTCATGGTCACACACTATTTCAGTAATATAATTAATTTGATTATATCTTATTGTATTGATTTCATTTTATTTGAATGCAGGGTCTTTCAAATGAGTCCATATACAAACACATGTGTTGAATAAATTAACTGTGGAAAAACTTGAAGAACAAAGGCACTGGATTAAGTAAGCTTGGCTGTTAGCCTGCTCCTGACCAGGCTAACTTCACACCTAAATTGCCATGGTAACTAAGGTAGGCTTGCTTCAATTCTCTTTTGTGGAATCGGGTCATGGCTAAACTTAGCCAGGGTGAACTGGCTAAACTAATCTTCAAGATAATTCAGCTTTCATGGAACCGATTCAGCCCTAATCCTGGCTAAATTAAGCCAGGATAGGTGTTAAAGGCAGGCTTTAGCTCTAATTCACCTTTCGAGGAACAGGCCCCTGGGCTTGTAACCAGAAGGTTCACAGTTCAAAACCAACTAGGACATTTTTCTAACTTTTACCTGACTTCTTATCTAATCTTTCACTGAAGAATGTGCAAGAGACCTAAAAAAGTATTAACCATGGTGGAGCAGTGGTTAAGATACAGGCACACACAGATGGTCCTGAGTTAAAAACCAGCAAGGACATCTTTCCAACTTTTACCTGGGGCTTTTACCTTTATCTAATCTTTTAGTCAATACCACGCAAGTTAACAGAATAATAAGAACATCTGTGGTGCAGTGGTTTAGATACAGGGCTTGCAACCAGAAGGTTCCCGGTTCAAATTCAACCAGCACATTTTCCCAACTTTTATCTGACTCTTGTGGTCTGTATCTAATCTTTCAGTGAACAGCCTGCAAGAGACCAGAGAAACTATTAACCATGGTGGAGCAGTGGATAGGATACAGGCCCAAAGTACTACCAATCAACTCTAAATTGCCTGAAACGTACTCCTAACAGGTTTTTGGGGGGATGATTTTGGCCTCCACACTTAGTGATTTTTTCGGATTTAACTTTCGTTTCGGTAGTGACCAACTTTCGTTTCGGTTTAGTGACACAATGGTGAAAAAATAAATTTACTAAGTCCAGAGCTCGATGAATGTTAGGGACCAAAAAAAAAATCACTACAAAGTACTACCAATCAACTCTAAATTGCCTGAAACGTACTCCTAACATGTTTTTGGGGGGAGTATTTTGGCCTCCACACTTAGTGATTTTTTCGGATTTAACTTTCGTTTCGGTAGTGACAAACTTTCGTTTCGGTAGTGACACAATGGTGAAAAAATGAATTTACTAAGTCCAGAGCTCGATGAATGTTAGGGACCAAAAAAAGTCACTAAAAAGTACTACCAATCAACTCTAAATTGCCTAAAACGTACTCCTAACAGGTTTTTGGAGGGACGATTTTGGCCTCCACACTTAGTGATTTTTTTGGATTTAACTTTCGTTTCGGTAAAATAAATTTAACCGAAAAGAAAATTACCAATCAACTCTAAATTGCCTGAAACGTACTCCTAACAGGTTTTTTGGGGGGACGATTTTGGCCTCCACACTTAGTGATTTTTTCGGATTTAACTTTCGTTTCGGTAAAATAAATTTAACCGAAACGGAAATTACCAATCAACTCTAAATTGCCTGAAACGTACTCCTAACAGGTTTTTGGGGGGAGTGTTTTGGCCTCCACACTTAGTGATTTTTTCGGATTTAACTTTCGTTTCGGTGGTGACCAACTTTCGTTTCGGTAGTTTGATTACAAAATGTAAGTTGTGTAAAAAAAAGTCTGACTATACTAAGTTGTTATTTGTTTGTTTAAGTCAGGCTATACTCTACTCAGAGTCATAAGTTTACAAAATGTACTAAAGTACAGTGAACGTCTGTGCGGTTTGTCTTCATCACTGAAAATAACGTACATGTAAACAGATATAAAACTGCTGTCATGTGCAGTTGGGGTGAAGAAATTTCACTCCTAATAGTACCTATTTGATTTAACATCCTGACTTGATGCTATGGCTGAGGCTTGAACCTGTTACCTGCGGCTCACTAGTCAGTGACTCTATCCATTCACCTACAGCTGTTTCCTTGGAATCTGTGGTTCTAAAACGTTTTGTTGTCAACCCCCCAAATTTACATGTATTTGGGCAGTGGACCCCAATGTGAAAAGATGTAGTGTCAGGGCCCCCCATGAAAAAGATTTATATTTATGCTGTAACACATTTTTTTTAAAGTTATCTGTCTTGTTTGTTGTTCAAGTCAAAGCACCAGGAAGGCTGTATTTGTCAGCCATCTGTTAGCTCAATGGGTTGAGACGCAGTATTCATGATCCAGAGGCCATGAGTTCAAATCCCATTGATGTCTTTCCTATGAGTCTTTCCTTTGCAGACTGGCTTCCAGAAGATCAACTGAAAACCACCAGGAAGGCTGTATTTGTCATCCAACTGTTAGCTCAATGGGTTGAGACGCAGTATACATGATCCAGAGGCCATGAGTTCAAATCCCACTGGTGTCTTTACTGTGATGCTTTCCTTTGCAGACTAACTTCTAGAAAAACAAGTTAAAAGCACCAGGAAACCTGTAACTCTCAGCCAACAGCATAGCTCAACTGGTAGAGCGTCTGTCCAATAACTTGACTTGACTGGGTTTGATTCCCACTGGAGTCAAGTGTCCCCGGTAACTTGGGGCAACGGATAAATTGACTGATATCCTTAGTGATGCTTCCCTTTGCAGACTAACTTCTGGAAAAACAAGTTAATTCTAAAAATAAAAAAAAAGTTATAACCACCAGGAAACCTGTAACTCTCAGCCGACAGCATAGCTCAACTAGTAGAGCGTCTGTCCAATAACATGGCTTGACTTGACTTCACTGGGTTCGATTCCCACTGGAGTCAAGTGTCCCCGGTAACTTGGGGCAACGGATAAATTGACTGATATCCTTAGTGATGCTTCCCTTTGCAGACTAACTTCTAGAAAAACAAGTTAATTCTAAAAAAAAAAAAAAAAAGTTATAACCACCAGGAAACCTGTAACTCTCAGCCGACAGCATAGCTCAACTAGTAGAGCGTCTGTCCAATAACATGGCTTGACTTGACTGGGTTCGATTCCCACTGGAGTCAAGTGTCCCCGGTAACTTGGGGCAACGGATAAATTGACCGATATCCTTAGTGATGCTTCCCTTTGCAGACTAACTTCTAGAAAAACAAGTTAATTCTAAAAAAAAAAAAAAAAGTTATAACCACCAGGAAACCTGTAACTCTCAGCCGACAGCATAGCTCAACTAGTAGAGCGTCTGTCCAATAACATGGCTTGACTTGACTGGGTTCGATTCCCACTGGAGTCAAGTGTCCCCGGTAACTTGGGGCAACGGATAAATTGACCGATATCCTTAGTGATGCTTCCCTTTGCAGACTAACTTCTAGAAAAACAAGTTAATTCTAAAAAAAAAAAAAAAAAGTTATAACCACCAGGAAACCTGTAACTCTCAGCCGACAGCATAGCTCAACTAGTAGAGCGTCTGTCCAATAACATGGCTTGACTTGACTTGACTGGGTTCGATTCCCACTGGAGTCAAGTGTCCCCGGCAACTTGGGGCAACGGATAAATTGACTGATATCCTTAGTGATGCTTCCCTTTGCAGACTAACTTCTAGAAAAACAAGTTAATTCTAAAAAAAAAAAAAAGTTATAACCACCAGGAAACCTGTAACTCTCAGCCGACAGCATAGCTCAACTAGTAGAGCGTCTGTCCAATAACATGGCTTGACTTGACTTGACTGGGTTCGATTCCCACTGGAGTCAAGTGTCCCCGGTAACTTGGGGCAACGGATAAATTGACCGATATCCTTAGTGATGCTTCCCTTTGCAGACTAACTTCTAGAAAAACAAGTTAATTCTAAAAAAAAAAAAAAAAGTTATAACCACCAGGAAACCTGTAACTCTCAGCCGACAGCATAGCTCAACTAGTAGAGCGTCTGTCCAATAACATGGCTTGACTTGACTTCACTGGGTTCGATTCCCACTGGAGTCAAGTGTCCCCGGTAACTTGGGGCAACGGATAAATTGACCGATATCCTTAGTGATGCTTCCCTTTGCAGACTAACTTCTAGAAAAACAAGTTAATTCTAAAAAAAAAAAAGTTATAACCACCAGGAAACCTGTAACTCTCAGCCGACAGCATAGCTCAACTAGTAGAGCGTCTGTCCAATAACATGGCTTGACTTGACTTCACTGGGTTCGATTCCCACTGGAGTCAAGTGTCCCCGGTAACTTGGGGCAACGGATAAATTGACAGATATCCGTAGAATAACTTGTAGGAGTGTGCTGGTTCAAATCCAGTTCAACCCAGGACCGAGCGGTCCTGGGTTCGATTCCCATTAACGTCAAGGTAAATTGGGGCAGCGGATAAATTGACTGATATCCGTAGAATAACTTGTAGGAGTGTCCTGGTTCAAATCCAGTCACCACCTTAGTAACTGAAACCGAATCTGGCCAATTCGGTCTCAGTTACTGAGATAGATAGATAGAGGGTGTGTAGAGTAGGCGGAGTAGATTAGTGAGTAGAGTAGGGGTAGAGTAAAGAGGGAATATAGTCGGGGAGTAGGGGGAGGAGTAGGAATAGGAGTTGGGGGAGGAGTAGGGCCCAGAATAGGGGGAGGAGTAGGGCACAGAGTAGGGGGAGGAGTAGGAATAGGTTCCAGAGTAGGGGGGGGAGTAGGGAGAGGAGTAGGAATAGGAGTAGGGGGAGGAGTAGGGCCCAGAATAGGGGGGGGAGTAGGGGGAGGAGTAGGAATAGGAGTAGGGGGAGGAGTAGGGCCCAGAATAGGGGGAGGAGTAGGGCACAGAGTAGGGGGAGGAGTAGGAATAGGTTCCAGAGTAGGGAGAGGAGTAGGAATAGGAGTAGGGGGAGGAGTAGGGCCCAGAATAGGGGGAGGAGTAGGGCACAGAGTAGGGGGAGGAGTAGGAATAGGTTCCAGAGTAGGGGGAGGAGTAGGAGTAGGGCCCAGAGTAGGGGGAGGAGTAGGAGTAGGGGGAGGAGTGGGGCCCAGAGTAGGGGGAGGAGTAGGGCCCAGAGTAGGAGTAGGGGGAGGAGGCAGAGTAGGGGGAGATGTAGGAGTAGGGCCAAGAGTAGGAGTAGGGGGAGGAGGCAGAGTAGGGGGAGATGTAGGAGTAGGGCCAAGAGTAGGAGTAGGGGTAGGAGTAGGAGGCAGAGTAGGGGGAGATGGAGGAGTAGGGCCCAGAGTAGGGGGAGGCGTAGAAGACCAGGAGAGGGTCATGGTTTTGGTTTCTGTATGGAGGTGAAATTTTATTAAACATTTGTAATATTGTGTGTGTGGAGCTGAAATAGTATTAGAGATTTGCAATAAGAGGACAACTAGAGGGAGTTGGCCCTAAGTATAATTTTCAACTCAGTCCTATTTCAGTCCCTACTCTGTGCCCTACTCCTCCCCCTACTCTGAGCCCTACTCCTCTCCCTACGCCTCCCCCTACTCTGGGCCCCACTCCTCCCCCTACTCCTACTCTTGGCCCTACTCCTACATCTCCCCCTACTCTGCCTCCTACTCCTACCCCTACTCCTACTCCTACTCTTGGCCCTACTCCTACATCTCCCCCTACTCTGCCTCCTCCCCCTACTCCTACTCTGGGCCCTACTCCTCCCCCTACTCTGGGCCCCACTCCTCCCCCTACTCCTACTCCTCCCCCTACTCTGGGCCCTACTCCTACTCCTCCCCCTACTCTGGGCCCTACTCCTACTCCTCCCCCTACTCTGGAACCTATTCCTACTCCTCCCCCTACTCTGTGCCCTACTCCTCCCCCTATTCTGGGCCCTACTCCTCCCCCTACTCCTATTCCTACTCCTCCCCCTACTCCCCCCCCTATTCTGGGCCCTACTCCTCCCCCTACTCCTATTCCTACTCCTCTCCCTACTCCCCCCCCTACTCTGGAACCTATTCGTACTCCTCCCCCTACTCTGGGCCCTACTCCTACTCCTCCCCCTACTCTGGAACCTATTCCTACTCCTCCCCCTACTCTGTGCCCTACTCCTCCCCCTATTCTGGGCCCTACTCCTCCCCCTACTCCTATTCCTCCCCCTACTCCCCCCCCTATTCTGGGCCCTACTCCTCCCCCTACTCCTATTCCTACTCCTCTCCCTACTCCCCCCCCTACTCTGGAACCTATTCCTACTCCTCCCCCTACTCTGTGCCCTACTCCTCCCCCTATTCTGGGCCCTACTCCTCCCCCAACTCCTATTCCTACTCCTCCCCCTACTCCCCGACTATATTCCCTCTTTACTCTACCCCTACTCTACTC
The DNA here is from genome assembly GCF_963454915.1 of Gymnoscopelus microlampas. Lineage (NCBI taxonomy): Eukaryota > Metazoa > Chordata > Actinopteri > Myctophiformes > Myctophidae > Gymnoscopelus > Gymnoscopelus microlampas. Next base: position 16,055,416 of record NC_139950.1, read on the forward strand.
ACTAATCTACTCCGCCTACTCTACACACCCTCTATCTATCTATCTCAGTAACTGAGACCGAATTGGCCAGATTCGGTTTCAGTTACTAAGGTGGTGACTGGATTTGAACCAGGACACTCCTACAAGTTATTCTACGGATATCTGTCAATTTATCCGTTGCCCCAAGTTACCGGGGACACTTGACTCCAGTGGGAATCGAACCCAGTGAAGTCAAGTCAAGCCATGTTATTGGACAGACGCTCTACTAGTTGAGCTATGCTGTCGGCTGAGAGTTACAGGTTTCCTGGTGGTTATAACTTTTTTTTTTTTAGAATTAACTTGTTTTTCTAGAAGTTAGTCTGCAAAGGGAAGCATCACTAAGGATATCGGTCAATTTATCCGTTGCCCCAAGTTACCGGGGACACTTGACTCCAGTGGGAATCGAACCCAGTGAAGTCAAGTCAAGCCATGTTATTGGACAGACGCTCTACTAGTTGAGCTATGCTGTCGGCTGAGAGTTACAGGTTTCCTGGTGGTTATAACTTTTTTTTTTTTTTTTAGAATTAACTTGTTTTTCTAGAAGTTAGTCTGCAAAGGGAAGCATCACTAAGGATATCGGTCAATTTATCCTTTGCCCCAAGTTACCGGGGACACTTGACTCCAGTGGGAATCGAACCCAGTCAAGTCAAGTCAAGCCATGTTATTGGACAGACGCTCTACTAGTTGAGCTATGCTGTCGGCTGAGAGTTACAGGTTTCCTGGTGGTTATAACTTTTTTTTTTTTTTAGAATTAACTTGTTTTTCTAGAAGTTAGTCTGCAAAGGGAAGCATCACTAAGGATATCAGTCAATTTATCCGTTGCCCCAAGTTGCCGGGGACACTTGACTCCAGTGGGAATCGAACCCAGTCAAGTCAAGTCAAGCCATGTTATTGGACAGACGCTCTACTAGTTGAGCTATGCTGTCGGCTGAGAGTTACAGGTTTCCTGGTGGTTATAACTTTTTTTTTTTTTTTTTAGAATTAACTTGTTTTTCTAGAAGTTAGTCTGCAAAGGGAAGCATCACTAAGGATATCAGTCAATTTATCCGTTGCCCCAAGTTACCGGGGACACTTGACTCCAGTGGGAATCGAACCCAGTCAAGTCAAGCCATGTTATTGGACAGACGCTCTACTAGTTGAGCTATGCTGTCGGCTGAGAGTTACAGGTTTCCTGGTGGTTATAACTTTTTTTTTTTTTTTTAGAATTAACTTGTTTTTCTAGAAGTTAGTCTGCAAAGGGAAGCATCACTAAGGATATCGGTCAATTTATCCGTTGCCCCAAGTTACCGGGGACACTTGACTCCAGTGGGAATCGAACCCAGTCAAGTCAAGTCAAGCCATGTTATTGGACAGACGCTCTACTAGTTGAGCTATGCTGTCGGCTGAGAGTTACAGGTTTCCTGGTGGTTATAACTTTTTTTTTTTTTTTTAGAATTAACTTGTTTTTCTAGAAGTTAGTCTGCAAAGGGAAGCATCACTAAGGATATCGGTCAATTTATCCGTTGCCCCAAGTTACCGGGGACACTTGACTCCAGTGGGAATCGAACCCAGTCAAGTCAAGCCATGTTATTGGACAGACGCTCTACTAGTTGAGCTATGCTGTCGGCTGAGAGTTACAGGTTTCCTGGTGGTTATAACTTTTTTTTTTTTTTTTTAGAATTAACTTGTTTTTCTAGAAGTTAGTCTGCAAAGGGAAGCATCACTAAGGATATCAGTCAATTTATCCGTTGCCCCAAGTTACCGGGGACACTTGACTCCAGTGGGAATCGAACCCAGTGAAGTCAAGTCAAGCCATGTTATTGGACAGACGCTCTACTAGTTGAGCTATGCTGTCGGCTGAGAGTTACAGGTTTCCTGGTGGTTATAACTTTTTTTTTATTTTTAGAATTAACTTGTTTTTCTAGAAGTTAGTCTGCAAAGGGAAGCATCACTAAGGATATCAGTCAATTTATCCGTTGCCCCAAGTTACCGGGGACACTTGACTCCAGTGGGAATCAAACCCAGTCAAGTCAAGTTATTGGACAGACGCTCTACCAGTTGAGCTATGCTGTTGGCTGAGAGTTACAGGTTTCCTGGTGCTTTTAACTTGTTTTTCTAGAAGTTAGTCTGCAAAGGAAAGCATCACAGTAAAGACACCAGTGGGATTTGAACTCATGGCCTCTGGATCATGTATACTGCGTCTCAACCCATTGAGCTAACAGTTGGATGACAAATACAGCCTTCCTGGTGGTTTTCAGTTGATCTTCTGGAAGCCAGTCTGCAAAGGAAAGACTCATAGGAAAGACATCAATGGGATTTGAACTCATGGCCTCTGGATCATGAATACTGCGTCTCAACCCATTGAGCTAACAGATGGCTGACAAATACAGCCTTCCTGGTGCTTTGACTTGAACAACAAACAAGACAGATAACTTTTAAAAAAATGTGTTACAGCATAAATATAAATCTTTTTCATGGGGGGCCCTGACACTACATCTTTTCACATTGGGGTCCACTGCCCAAATACATGTAAATTTGGGGGGTTGACAACAAAACGTTTTAGAACCACAGATTCCAAGGAAACAGCTGTAGGTGAATGGATAGAGTCACTGACTAGTGAGCCGCAGGTAACAGGTTCAAGCCTCAGCCATAGCATCAAGTCAGGATGTTAAATCAAATAGGTACTATTAGGAGTGAAATTTCTTCACCCCAACTGCACATGACAGCAGTTTTATATCTGTTTACATGTACGTTATTTTCAGTGATGAAGACAAACCGCACAGACGTTCACTGTACTTTAGTACATTTTGTAAACTTATGACTCTGAGTAGAGTATAGCCTGACTTAAACAAACAAATAACAACTTAGTATAGTCAGACTTTTTTTTACACAACTTACATTTTGTAATCAAACTACCGAAACGAAAGTTGGTCACCACCGAAACGAAAGTTAAATCCGAAAAAATCACTAAGTGTGGAGGCCAAAACACTCCCCCCAAAAACCTGTTAGGAGTACGTTTCAGGCAATTTAGAGTTGATTGGTAATTTCCGTTTCGGTTAAATTTATTTTACCGAAACGAAAGTTAAATCCGAAAAAATCACTAAGTGTGGAGGCCAAAATCGTCCCCCCAAAAACCTGTTAGGAGTACGTTTCAGGCAATTTAGAGTTGATTGGTAGTACTTTGTAGTGACTTTTTTTGGTCCCTAACATTCATCGAGCTCTGGACTTAGTAAATTTATTTGTTCACCATTGTGTCACTACCGAAACGAAAGTTTGTCACTACCAAAACGAAAGTTAAATCCGAAAAAATCACTAAGTGTGGAGGCCAAAATACTCCCCCCAAAAACCTGTTAGGAGTACGTTTCAGGCAATTTAGAGTTGATTGGTAAGTTTCGTTTCGGTAAAATTTACTTTACAGAAACGAAAGAAATCACTAGGTGTGGAGGCCAAAATCGTCCCCCCAAAAACCTGTTAGGAGTACGTTTCAGGCAATTTAGAGTCGATTGGTAATTTTCGTTTCGGTAAAATTTATTTTACAGAAACGAAAGTTAAATCCGAAAAAATCACTAAGTGTGGAGGCCAAAATCGTGCCCCCAAAAAACTGTTAGGAGTACGTTTCAGGCAATTTAGAGTCGATTGGTAATTTTTGTAGTATAGTCAGACTTTTGTTTCCTTTCATTTTCTGACATGATGTTAATCAGAGTGCCATAGCTGAGTGGTTAGTGGGCCTGCCTGGTGAACCAGAGGTCCTGGATGTCCTGGGTACGATTCCAGGTCAGGTCAACAATGTGGCAATCTTAGAGTGATTTGAGGCTGTTAGTTGTTAAAGTGCAGAGGACACAATTCACATATGTGCCTAACAGTATATACTTAGCCAGCACACTGACGTTAGTGTCACTACTTATTTGGCCCGTTTTTTGACCCCCAACTAGTCCTTCATACTTTTAGCTACAAACTCCGTTCCAACTCTACAACGTTCGGCCTACTTAGGACATATCGGCTACCATTTGAATTTTAGAGAATACCTTAGAGCTTTAGAAAATTTAAAACCTCTACAACCGTAAACCTTTAAAACCTTTCCCCCCGTTCTGAATTCCCATAGACGTGTTTAATATCGCGTCAAATAAGAACTGTGTTCCAAAAATAAACAAATGACCCCGGCGGTTTTACTCTTATGGATATGAAGCATCAACTGACGGTGAGAAAACGCTAATGTTACTTCTGCCGAATTAGTTAAATTTTCACCAGAAACGGACCGTTTCAAATATGAGTGACTGACTATCATAAACGATGCAGAGGCTCCTCCCTGACAATATCGCCGAGGCAGTTTGTTTATTTTTGGACCACAATTCTTATGAGACGATTCTATGATGACCCAATGTTATTCTCCATAGGGAAATTACTTTACGACCCAGGGGATGGACGAGTGACGTCAGGACTTCTGTACTCTGGGTTAACATGTGCATGTACAAACTGGATGTATCCACTAGAGGGCAGTGTTGCCCTTCCAGCTCGGTCCGGTATGCCTCTCGGTCGGTCGGAAGGAACGATCGATTATAACAATTAGGGGTCAGGGAAACGAGCTCGACCTTTTCATCTTCAGGGGACAACAGGAATGGAACAGATGTTTTCACATATACAGTATATTATTTTATTCCCACTGTGCAATGAGAGGTCATTTTTGAACGTCCCATTTTGGTCCCTGGAGGGTGCAGAATTAAAGTTTGTCTGACGTCTTCTGAACGTCCAAACCTCTACATAAGGGCTTATTCTAGTCCAAATGTGGTCATCTTTTCTACATCAAATTTAGACTAATTATAGACATCTTTTGTAAACTTCTTCTAGGCTCGGTGCATAACTGTAATCCCCATTTCCTGTTAATTTTCCTGTAGCTTTAACATAGTTAGTAGTTAACATGCTGCTAAGCTAATCAAACAAAGCTACAGGAAAATGAACAGGATCAAATGGTTATGCCACCTTCTGAAAACTGGGAATACAGTACACAGAGGTTTACAAATAAATCACAATTCAATACACACTTAGTTCCTTATTATCTCTTTATTCTTCTTGTGAATACACAGCTGCACAAACAAATGTTCCACAATTACAGTATTCCACAAATATTCCATATGATTGTGGAATATTTGTGGACTGGAACTAGACCCCCTGAAATGGAATCTAGTTCATAGGACCACAATGGAAACAAGTCCCCAGGACTTGTGTTATCCTTTTAGCCTTAACGTACCAATGACGTTTACCTTTCTGACTAATTAAGTATTCAAACAAACAGCAGATCAAGCCAGCTTTGAATTATTTTTGACAGAACAGAAGCGGGACAGCCACTTAACTCCCACAATGTTGTTCCATGCAGTCTAGCTCAAGACTGAATACAGAAGGTCATACAGAAGGACACACACACACAAACACACACAGCAGTCTCTAGGGCTGATTAAGCTTGATCCAGAACAGAACAGTTAACTTCTCTTTTTTTTTTACACGTCAGAATCAGAATCAGGTTTATTACAAGGTACAAAAGTGGGTGAAATTCGTTTTTGTACATCCTTCCCATCGCAACATTAATTTCCATAGAAAGAAGAGGGGGGGAGGAAGAAGAGGGTTGAGGGGCAAGTGGGAAGGAGATCAAACAAGAGAACAACAGAAGGCCAAACAAGTTATCTACATATTTACAAAGTACCTGAGATAATAAAAACTAAGGTGCCTGAGCATAGCAGCAATGTATGTATACTGTGCATGATATACTTATGGACGTTAAGGTGCTTAGAGAAAAAGAGCACAATAAAAAAAAAGTCAGTGCGTTATACATGGGATTAAGGTGCAAAAGGTCAGTCAGGGTCAGTCCACCTAGGGTGGACTGACCCTGGTATAATCCGCAAGTAGCTCCATGAGGGAGAGCAACAAAAAAGTAATTTGTACCTGGTGTAGTCCACAGGTATGTCCGAGGGGGGCTAAGTCCAAGTCAAGTCCAAGTCCACGTCACTAGTCGAATGAAAATAAAATAATAATAAAACATAATAGCACAGCCTACTTTGCAGGGACACCCTTTTTGCCTGGGCCGGTTCCACAACAACTGAAAAATATTAAACAAGTGCTGTACTGAATAGCCAGTGAGCTACCAGGGTAAGGTCCAACCAGAGCTACTTCGTTGAACAGAAGACAAGTTCAAATTATACAATACTGTACAATACTGTGACACTAAGATCTCCCACAATGGACAGTGAAAGTTCAAGTTAAATCAGTCCTGAGTGCCTGCTGTGTGTCCTCCGCCTCCCCTTCTCGCTGGAGCATGCTTGAGGTGGTCTGCGGCATGCTGCCTTATGAGGTCCTCTGTGGCTTCTGGGTCGAATTTCATGACTGCATCTGCATAGTAGAAAAAGACAATAAAAAATGTGCAACGGCAACATGCTGTCCTAGTCCCTATCTGACATAATACACAGCTCGATTGAACTCCTGCCATCTGGTAGGAGGTTCAAGAGCTCAGGGGGAAGCACCAGCAGGTCATCCAACAGCTGCCCCAAACCATCAGAACCCTGAACCCATGCTCGCCATATATTGCCCCCAAAACCAACATCTTGAAAGATGGATTGCACTTTGAATGCATCAGCACTTTTTACCAATGTTGTCTGCTCTTTACTTTTTAATGTTTGCCTCTTTTTAATGTGCACCATGAGTTGTGGAGAATGGTATTTTGCTCCCCTGTTTGCCTAGTGTGTATTGTGGAAGTGACAATAAAACTGATTGTGAGTCTCCATATTGACATGCAAAAATGCTTGTACATCCACAACTAGTTTAATACAAAGCCATCTCCCTTCTACACCTAACCACCAGTTATTTAAAATGTTATGATAGCAACGGTAACGGTAGACAGTTGGCATTGTATTTTTTTTATGTCAACAGGGAAGGACATGTTTTACCCAATTACATTTAGATTTGTCCTTGGTCAACATGAAATATGGGCTTACCTTGTATTGCGCTGAAAGTCGCAGTCTTCTCTTTTTCCCCCTTCATGTTCAACTGTGCCATCAGACTGTTACTGAAGAGCCTTAATAAAAACAAATTACATTTAATAATGTAGTAGGATTAGGATTTATTGTAAAACATGGTATAAACCCTTTATACTACTAATTTTCACTTAATGTTCAACCATTATGTCATTGACATAACAGAGGATTCAGGTGTTAAGCTAAAAAAAAAAAGGCAAATTAATGGAAACATGCAGTCAGGCGCTCATCTAGAAGAATTAACCAAATAAGTGTTCACACATTGAAAACCACAGCGCACCCAAACATCACACAGGGGTTAATTCGTAGTGTATGTTGAAACATACCTGTCAAGAACTTTGTGGACACAGTCCTTAACATCCTTCCCTCTATAACGGGAAAGTTGCAGCACCTGTTGGAATAAGTCCATGAAAACTTTCACTGACATATCCCAGAGGAACGTAAAAAGTGTGCGAGTGCATCTTATGCTGTTCATTACTTCCAGACTCTTGAAAAGCCTACCAGGGTATTAAAAGCTTGGACATCACTGAGGAGTTGCTCCTCTCTCTGGAAGTCCTCCATTATCTCAACATGACTGGCCGCTGAAGAGGCAGGTTCTTTAATGAATATTGATATGGTCAGGACTTTCTTCTGGTATACTGAAAAATAAGTAAGTGTACATTAACACAGAGAAATGTTATAGACACCACCCTACAATGATACAAAACACTGATATAATTGAAGAGCAGTTTTTGTGTCCCGATAGGAGAGGAGACAGAGAGAACATTAAAGGAAGAAAGGAGAGAATGGGCAGAAGAGAAAAGGGTTGTAAATTAAGTGTCCCCCAGTTTTTTTGGGGTCTTCATTGAAATAGCTCAGAACTTACCTTGTGTTGGCAATGGGAATGCCCATGTTGGCCTCTCAGTCACTGCATAGCACCTGTAATAAGAACAAAGGTACATTTTAGAAATTACAAAGTGATATTTTTGCATTAAAACGTTCCAAGACAGATGACTATACATTAGATGAGAAATAATAAATATGTTATATTTTAACAATTAGGGGTGCACGATACTACTTGCTGAATTGTAAAGGTTTTGATTACTTGGGGCCTTTGGACAACTCACCATGCCTGACGGTGTCCCTGGATCTGTCATGTCTGGACCTGACCGCGCCCCTCGACCCATCACTGCGGTGTGACCTGTCATCATGTCTGGACCTGACAGAGTGCCTCCGAGCTGTTGCTGTACCTGGAGTCGTGGCTGGTCCTGGACCTGATGCTGTGCCGGTATCTGACACTGTGTCTGGAGCCATCACTGTGCCTGATGGCTGGAGCCATTACTAAAGACTTAATACTTGGACATAATACTACTACTACAATACCATGTCACACTGAAAAAGACTACCCCTACTGGTTGGTCTTAGATGTTGACAATCACACATCTCCTCTGATACACATAGTTCAACACATTGAGCCTGTAACTACTTACTCATTGCTTATGAATTAGGTATGGTAATGATTTCTTTAGTATGCACAACATGTAACACCTTGTACTGACTGTACTTTAAATTGCCTGAAGCGTACTCCTAACAGGTTTTTGGGGGAACAATTTTGGCCTCCACACTTAGTGATTTTTTCGGATTTAACTTCGTTTCGGTAGTGACACAATGGTGTCACTACCGAAACGGGAAAAAAATTACTAAGTCCAGAGCTCGATGAATGTTAGGGACCAAAAAAAAAGTCACTACAAAGTACTACCAATCAACTTTAAATTGCCTGGAACGTACTCCTAACAGGTTTTTGGGGGAACAATTTTGGCCTCCACACTTAGTGATTTTTTTAGATTTAACTTTGTTTCGGTAGTGACACCATTGTGTCACTACCGAAACGATTTTTTTTTTACTACTGTAAGTCCAGAGCTCGATGAATGTTAGGGACCAAAAAAAAAGTCACTACAAAGTACTACCAATCAACTTTAAATTGCCTGAAACGTATTCCTAACAGGTTTTTGGGGGAACAATTTTGGCCTCCACACTTAGTGATTTTTTCAGATTTAACTTTGTTTCGGTAGTGACACCATTGTATCACTACCGAAACGATTTTTTTTTTACTAAGTCCAGAGCTCGATGAATGTTAGGGACCAAAAAAAAAGTCACTACAAAGTAATACCAATCAACTTTAAATTGCCTGAAACGTACTCCTAACAGGTTTTTGGGGGAACAATTTTGGCCTCCACACTTAGTGATTTTTTCGGATTTAACTTCGTTTCGGTAGTGACACAATGGTGTCACTACCGAAACGAAAAAAAAATTACTAAGTCCAGAGCTCGATGAATGTTAGGGACCAAAAAAAAAGTCACTACAAAGTACTACCAATCAACTTTAAATTGCCTGAAACGTACTCCTAACAGGTTTTTGGGGGAACAATTTTGGCCTCCACACTTAGTGATTTTTTCGGATTTAACTTCGTTTCGGTAGTGACACAATGGTGTCACTACCGAAACGGAAAAAAAATTACTAAGTCCAGAGCTCGATGAATGTTAGGGACCAAAAGAAAGTCACTACAAAGTAATACCAATCAACTTTAAATTGCCTGAAACGTACTCCTAACAGGTTTTTGGGGGAACAATTTTGGCCTCCACACTTAGTGATTTTTTCGGATTTAACTTCGTTTCGGTAGTGACACAATGGTGTCACTACCGAAACGAAAAAAAAATTACTAAGTCCAGAGCTCGATGAATGTTAGGGACCAAAAAAAAAGTCACTACAAAGTACTACCAATCAACTTTAAATTGCCTGAAACGTACTCCTAACAGGTTTTTGGGGGAACAATTTTGGCCTCCACACTTAGTGATTTTTTCGGATTTAACTTCGTTTCGGTAGTGACACAATGGTGTCACTACCGAAACGGAAAAAAAATTACTAAGTCCAGAGCTCGATGAATGTTAGGGACCAAAAAAAAGTCACTACAAAGTACTACCAATCAACTTTAAATTGCCTGAAACGTACTCCTAACAGGTTTTTGGGGGAACAATTTTGGCCTCCACACTTAATGATTTTTTTCAGATTTAACTTCGTTTCGGTAGTGAAACAATGGTGTCACTACCGAAACGATTTTTTTATTACTAAGTCCAGAGCTCGATGAATGTTAGGGACCAAAAAAAAAAGTCACTACAAAGTACTACCAATCAACTTTAAATTGCCTGAAACGTACTCCTAACAGGTTTTTGGGGGAACAATTTTGGCCTCCACACTTAGTGATTTTTTTTTACTAAGTCCAGAGCTCGATGAATGTTAGGGACCAAAAAAAAAGTCACTACAAAGTACTACCAATCAACTTTAAATTGCCTGAAACGTACTCCTAACAGGTTTTTGGGGGAACAATTTTGGCCTCCACACTTAGTGATTTTTTCAGATTTAACTTCGTTTCGGTAGTGACACAATGGTGTCACTACCGAAACGATTTTTTTTTTACTAAGTCCAGAGCTCGATGAATGTTAGGGACCAAAAAAAAGAGTCAGTACAAAGTACTACAAATCAACTTTAAATTGCCTGAAACGTACTCCTAACAGGTTTTTGGGGGAACAATTTTGGCCTCCACACTTAGTGATTTTTTCGGATTTAACTTTGTTTCGGTAGTGACACAATGGTGTCACTACCGAAACGTTGAATGGGAATAGAAACCCCATTCAAACTTTAAAATGTTCATCCTAATATGGACATGTTTGCCTGAAAAAGGATCTTTGAAATGTTTCATTGTTTTAGAATAGTACTCCTTTAAAAGTTCAGAGATTTATAATGGAGGTCGATGGACGATTTTGGGACCTCAAAAAAACACTTTCACCTAGAAACTCCATTCACAGTTCAAAAATTCCACCTTACTGTGGACATGCATGCTTTTTTTCTTTGAAATCATTTGTAGTTTTGGAGATATTTAACTTCAAGCGCCCAATGCATTGTCAATGCGGCCAATGGACATTTAAAGGCAGGCTTACAACTACATACAGGTTCCCCAAACTGAATTATTTTAAACAAAGCTGTTAAATGTTGGTGGTTAATAATAATGTTTAATTACCTGCTTGCAAGAGCTGGAGTTCCATCTGAACTGAACTAAACCGACACCTGGATGCTGTTTAACTCTAATTCCAACCCCCTACACCTAACTTCCAAAAGTCTGGTCCTAATCCTAACCCCAGTCTGAATCTTGAGTCTTGTAAACATTATCTCTAAACACCTTTTTTCAACTCTGAACCACTTTTCTGGTGAGGACCAGGAAAAAGGTTCCTCACAACGTCTATTTATTTATTGATTGTTCTGAGGTAATTTTGAGGTATTTTTGTACTTTTTACCACCACCACTCATACCACCCCATAGTTATTAGATCTGCCGGCTGACCCATCAATGCATAAACCGTGAGCTCAGGGGTTGAGTGGCCGGTCGAGCGGCCGGATGGCAACTGCGAGGTTCCCAGTTCGATCCCGGGCTCCCCCAGAGTTAGTGTCGGAGTGTCCTTGAGCAAGATGCTGAACCCCTAATTACTCCTGATGAGGTGCCTTGCATGGTTTCCTCCGCCATCGGTGTATGAATGAGTGTGTAAATGGGTGATTTTTTTATGGCAATAATGTTGTACATTTCAAGTTCCGATTTAACACTCATGGTGTGTATTGGTCAACATAACCCAACACACCCCCCCCCCCCCCCCCCCCCCCCCCCCCACACACACACACACACACACACACACACACACACACACACACACACACACACACACACACACACACACACCGTAAACCATCGGAAATAGCTTTTAGCAGGGCGGAATTTTGATACCATAGTGCACTTGGTGATACAAGCGCGAAATTTGGCACAGATGACCTTCATATGACCCTAATTCATAATCAACCAAGTAAGATAAATGATGTGCATCTGCTTATGGTTTATCCACATGAGCTTGTAGTACATGTATTTGTATTAATTACCATACACAGAATCCATGGAACATTTGAAAGTTATTTATTAGCTTGGTAAAGCTTAGTGCTTACTTTTTGTTTTGTTATCAAGTCATTATAAACACATTTTCATTTACAATGGTTGCTGGGCAAGTGACAGGCCAGTGTACTAGCAAGGCCAGATGAGTCCAAACTTAAAGCATTTGCAGTGTCCAGAACATGCTATTTTACATCCACATCGTGTCAGCTTCTGGCATAATTTGGCAAACAGGACTGCACAAGAGTGACTGGCCCCATATATGTCCTGCTTGGAATGCACTTCACTTGCATTCACTTCCTTGTAGGAACTACTTCTATGAAGTTCTATCGTACATGAGTACTATGAACTCCTCAATGACTTGCTTATGTTTATCATTTATTGCAACAGGTGTTGAACCTAATTTGGAGAAGTTGTTTGCCATGCTGACCTTTTTCCCTTTCCATGGAAGGACGAAACTGTGTGGCATCCCCTGAATGCATGAAAGAAGCAAAGACCTGATGACTTTGATCCAATAGCTGATGCAATTTCATGCATCTGAGATACTTCCCTCCTTCCAAAGGCAATCCACAGCTAATTCAAGCCAAGTCTTGGAACAAGTGAAACTGTTATGTCAACAATGTCAGTATCTGAGGCAGAGCTGCAGAGTATAGCATCTGACACATCATGATTCGCAGCTCAGATACTGACGTTGTTGTCATAGCAGTTGCACTTGTTCATATTAAGTAAGTCTGAGACTTATTGTCAGTATCAGCTGAGAACGCAGGGGTCTTATAGACCCCCTGGTATTGCTGAGGTGGAGCGCCACACTCACCGTACCTACTCCTACACTGATCCTGATCGAACCTATGACCATGTGATCCGAAGGTGAAAGCTCTACCGACTGAGCTACCCAGACACAAAGACTTGGCTTGAAAAAGCTGTCGAAGGACCTCAGATGGATCCCTCTTCATGAAAATGCATCAGCTATTGGATCAAAGTCATCAGGTCTTTGCTTCTTTCATGCGTTCAGCAGATGCCATACAGTTTTGTCCTTCCACGGAAAGAGAAAAAGGTCAGCACCTGTTTGAGAAAATATCCCTATATATATCTAAGTTTTTGTATTTATTGGTGAACATATTGAAAAGTTTGTTGCCCTAGGTCATTAAAAAATCACACCCTGTGTGAAGGAAGCGGTGCCTTTGGGTCCACTTACCAAATTTGTACTTAAAAAGCCACCAAATCACTTTAAAATGTGCTATACTGTAAATTGATTCTGTGTATGGTAATTAATACAAATACATGTGCTACAAGCTCATGTGAATGTACATTTATGCAATTTATCGGCAGCCATATTGGAAAATATGCCGCCATATTGGAACCTAATATTATTATTTTTTATCTTACTTGGTAGAAATACCTTCAGAACATATTCTCCTATATTAAAATAAGGGGGAAATCAAAGATTTACAGCCCCAGCAAAGTGATATAGTCTAAAATGTTGGCCCAGTTGCAGCCATTTTGAAAACTGGTGGTGGCCATCTTGAAATCTTAGGACTTTTGCGTGGCCAGAGGTTGATTATCAATTAGGGTCATATGAAGGACATCTGTGCCAAATTTCACGCTTGTATCACCAAGTGCAGTATCGTGTATTGAAAACGGCAAAATTCCGCCCTGCTATTTCCCCTTACTATCATCAGAGTTTTTGTTTTGGGCATAGGTCATGATCAGGTACCAACTGATGGGGTGCATTTCTCCTTTCCGACATGTCGCCTTTCCGACGTTGACGAACCCTATACCTAACCCTAACCCTAACCCTAACCGCACGCGGAAGCCACTAGTCGGAGTGGTGAGATGTCGGAATGGAGAGTGAACACCCAACTGATGCCATGATTGACTTTCTTGTCTGTATAAAAAAAACAGCTTGTTACTTGGTTAATTTGTGAAATGTTGATATATATTTTTTTACACTCAAGTTTTTTTTAAATGCTGGTTCTGCTTTTTACCACTCTGTACTCTGTATCCCCATAAGCTAGATCTGAGATCTGAGAGAGTCTGTGAAACCGCTTACAGTAGCCTACCTTTCTTTTGCAAATTTATAATTGCATAATATTACTTAAGGTCAAAAGCCAAAACGTGGCGATGGGGAGCAGCTGGCGGCCCTTGGTCCAGTCAAAAAGATGGCCACAATTGGTGAGTAAAAAAAAGAATGTATTGAGAAAGAAAAACAAGTTCTTATAGATGCAGTCATTTGACCTCAGAGACCCATAGGATGTGCCAACCATGGTCAACCCTGACCGACGGAGGTCTATATTGGTAAAACCTGTACAGATTAGCGCTGTCGTTGTACAATTTCCAATAATAAGTAAAGTGGAGTTCATGTTCATGTCAAACCTCTATTTTTAAATCAGGCCATTTGGATAAGCCTAACTTTACCTTAATAATTGTAACCAACTCTGTGTGGAGTTTGCATGTTCTCCCCATGTCCCCTAGGGTAGGTACCCTCACAAAAAACATGCAGTAATCCTGGTCTCTATACTGCCTCCCCCTGGTCAGCCAGGGCGCTTGATGGAGGGGAAAGGAACTGGTTGGAATAACGTGTTTCTTCTACGCGCTACTTCTAACCAGGGAACCTCCCCTCTGTCGGGTGATAAGAAGCCGCTTGCTAGCTCTCATGCATTGAGGCATGAGTTCGGCTCTAGGCTCTCCCTAGGCTGGCAGAGGGAGTGTAGCGCCCAGGATTACTTAAACAATTGGCATTGGGTGAAAAAAATGGGTTACAAAATCGTGGGATAAAAACCTAAAAATAATAATAATAATAATAATAATTGTAAACTTGGCAGCTTCTTGGACAGACTCAATAAATGCACTGACTTATAGATCAGTGCATTTGTTATTATTATTTAGAACTCATAGAGTTCTAAATAATTGTAATAATTATTATTAAAAGAATCATGACTAAAATCACTACTAAAATAGTTAATCTGTTTGAATAAAGGGCTTAATTGGCAATAAACTCACAGGGAAGCTCCTGTACACTAAAACAGGCTGTGTAGCAAATGTGTGTCATGGAGTGGAATGCTTAGACTGTACTACTGTAGTGGACTTTGGTCCACTCATTATCTCCTTTTCTCATCTCTGTAGAGACAACCCAGAAGAAGAAGTGGCCACACACTACCAAAGGCTGGCTGGGTACATGGATTCAAAGCTGACAGAGCTCAAATGTCACCAAAGGCAGAATAATTAAGTTAAGAAAAGAAAAGAAGCCTGTATATACTTTATACAACAAATAGCAAAACTTGCAGACCTACCAAATCAGATGCAATGTGTTGTGAGCTTGTAAATCAGCTATTCCCTCTTTAAAAAAACAAAAAAAAGTTTTACACAGTTTTACATACTGTGTTGGATAAATATAAAAAATATGCCCACATGATGGGAAGGATGTCAATATTAATGTGGTTGGCTTTATGTAGGCATGCATATATTGCTGATGTGTAAATAAACATATATTCAACATATATTAAATACATATACGAGCATATATGTTTTACATATAAGCACATGTATGTTTAACATATATGCTCACATATATGTGCATATATGTTAAACATACATGTACTTATATGTTTTACATATACGCACATATGTTTAACCATATATGTACCTATATGTAAAACATATATGCTCATATATGTGAAAACCTACATGTGTGTATATACTGCACCCATATACAGTATTTACATAGATGTGTGCATATATGTGCATATATGGATATATATGTACATATATGTAGGGGTCCAATTTCGGATATGTGTAACTGTGTATAACAATGTATAACATGAGAAACATAATTCTTAAACATACAAGATGTGTTGTCAAAAATCTTTTGATAAATAAAAAAAATCTACATTTTTCAAAAGAATTTCATGAATAAAAAGAAATCTATGACATTCCACAGATTTATTTTTATTTTTAGAAGTAGGCAAAATAGCCGATCTACAAACTTGTGAGCTTGTAGATCTGCTACTTTCACTACTTTTGCTTGACACTCTTGATATGATGACGTAGGGCATTAAATCACGGAAAAACATAAAAGGTTGACATTTTGAGAAACAAGGTTTCTGCCCGACACGGACGATATGTAAGCACAGTCATTTATTTTTCTGTTTCAGTGCACAGGAGAGTGGCTGATAGAGCACAGTAACGTCATTCCCATGTTCTCATGAATGTGCTTCCTACATGAACACCATCCTCATTCCCAGTGGTGGAAGAAGTACCCCATCTCCACAATGTAGAAATCCTCTGTTACAAGTAAAAGCACTGAATTCCAAATTTTACTTGAAACATAAACGTATAAAAGTATACTTGGCATAAAAACTTAAAGCAGCACTATGTGCTATAACTTTTATTAAATTGATAAAATGTAATTTTGTCCAATCTGTATGGTAGAGTATGATAATAGAATATAACTTATACAATCAGGGTGGTTGTATTTAGTCTCCCTGCTATTCTATTGAGACATTTAAATCGTGTCAAAGGTCATGCCTCACCTAGACACAGGATCCGACAAGTTTGACCTGAAGGTCAAGATTCCATTTATCCCTTGAGCAAGCAGGCAGGCTCTATTGGCTCAATGGTAAACATTTCAGCACTTGCGCAGGAAACCAGGTTCAAATCCGGGGTAGAATAAGAAAGTTACATTTTGCAGCTTCAATAATGTGTGTATTGTTTTGAATCTACATGCTCACAAGCTTGTAGATTGCCTAATTTCGAATAGGGTTCAAGTGGTTATTGTATGTACAATACTTGTATCTGAAGTATTTAAAAAAAAAGGTTTTGTTGAAATACTCAAGTAAAGTAAAAGTACCTCAAATTTGCACTGAGTACATTTACTCAAGTACTTCCACACAGTACTTGAGTAAATGTACAGTTCCCCCTCCAGCCACTGCTCATTCCAGGTCCAGGAGGGATCCTCCTATGTTCCACACATTAGCATACCAGATATAGGATATCCTGGCCTACGGGGAGCGATATGGTAATCTAACCATGACTCATTCTGAAGGAGATTAAGCACAAATCCCGAACGGAGGCAGGAGGAAACTCCTCATAATACCTTTCCATCACCATTGCTCAATTGCAGGCTCAGACCTGGAGGGAAAGGGAGTCATCATTTCCTTTTAAAACCCTAAACCTCAACAAAAAAAAAATGACGTTTTTATTATTTCACTCCTCAAGCCAGAGCAAATATTTATATGCCCTGTGGAATGTTTGATCACAGTGTTCTAAATCTCACTTTGATCGTATGAATGCATCACCTTAAGGAAGATTTTCCCCCCTTTGAATCCGTTGAGTGAGTGACCCCTGATATCAAAGTCATTTAGATAGCATACCTGTTTTAAAACCTTGGTTTGGGATTTTCTTCCTTACTTGCTCCAAGCACTCATTAGTTAGGATGAGTTCATACTCACACCATCCATCAGGTGGGTCTCATAACTTCTGTTACTTGTAACACAAGTTATGATGGATGGGGAAAATAGTGAGTTAGAATGGGCTTCTGGCTCATCCAACCAAATGATCCTCCACATTGTGTGAACATCAGACAGCATTGGAACAACATCGGGGGAAAGTTCGACACCAAAAGATCAAAAGGGGCCGCGTTGCTTTCATCCACTTTTCAACCTGGCATTCCTATTTTAGCCAAGCCATAATTGACCAAAACAGTACAAAATATTCAAAATGTTTTATTTTTTTTTAATATATGTTTTTACATTAGCAACATTAGGCAATCTACAAGCTCACAGTGTGTCAGCGCAAGCTTGTAGATCAACAGATTTTACTACTCATCGTATGAGATTGAGAAGTAGTGTGTGCGCGCGCGTGTGTGTGTGCGCGTGTGTGTGCGCGTGCGTGCGCAGTAGCCTACGTGGGGTGGGGGTCTCAGGTTTTGTCAGATGTAAGATGGGGGGACGTCAAGGTAAAATGGTTGGGAACCACTGGTGCAGTATAGAGCATGGGTCTTCAAGGGGTCCGGGACCCCTCGGGGGTCCTCAGAGTGACTACAGGGGGGTCGCCAAATCTTCTGTGATATAGGAACATTCTAATTGTGAGGGGAACATTAGCTGGAAATAGCATAATCCACAAGCCGAGTTTGTAGATCTGCTATTCACGGCAAAGAGGTTTGGCGTAGGCTAGATGGAAAAAAGAACAGACCAAGTACGGAGCCAAAATCTCAAATTTACTAGTATGTATCGAGGGTTCAAGTGCTTAAATTAATGAAAATATACATTAACATATTAATAGAAAAGATATGACACGGATGACAGCCAATGAAGCTCTATGAATTCTAAGGAAAACGTTTAATCTGCAACCCAATAGTAAACAATTAGAGCATTAAAATGTAATCCTGATGCATTCTCTATACATCGCACTCCGGGAGCTGAGACACTAAGCACATACATACATACATGCCCTTTTCATTTAGTCCATGACAAGTGACACTACACTGTATATTAGAGCTGTCTTTTCCCCCTCAGGCAGTTACAGAGTTCTGATGTTTTTTTTAAGAGCTAACTAACAGTACATTAATCTAGCTTTAAAAGTGACAGCGCCGCATAAACTCAGGTGACACCTGATCGATGTTAATTTAATTACAGAATAACCCCCCCCCCCCCACAGGCCATAACTTGATTAACAGCACTTTAGCGAAAATTCATAAGCATGAACTCTCTTTAAGGCCGTCCAGAGGTTGTAATTTTCCTGGCAGATCGATTTAGATCGCAACCTTTCAGTTTTTTGCCGCGGGCTCCCTCAGACACCTGTTAAGATTCCACTTAACACACGGCTGTTTGCACACTTCAGTACATCACAGTGTCGACTAATTACATTTCCACCGGCCGGGCGGCAAGATATCAGGAGAGACCAAGCAAGAATATCTTGCAGCAGCGCTGGAAAGTAACTACCTGTTAACAACTTAAACCCCAGCATCTGTATTGTGGGGAAAGCTTTTTGCCGAAAACTAGCCGATCTACAAGCTCAACGCGACGTGTTGCGAGCTTGTCGATCGGCTAGTTTCAGAAAAATACACTAGTATAGAGCCCTGAGGTACTCCGGTCACACCATATAGGGTTTAAGTGGTTAAATACATTTACTCAGTTAGGCTACTGTACTTATAATATTGTTTAGATGCTTTTGCTTTACTTTACATTTATCGATGCTTTATGCTTCTACTCCACTATGTCTCAGAGACAAATTTGTACTTTGTACTCCACTATAATTATTTGAAAACTTTAAATGACAAGTTACTTTGTAGATACATAACTTAACCAATTAAGCCCTATTTTATACTTTTTACTCTGCGAAAATAGCAGATCTACAAGCTCACGATGTGCTGCATTTTGAGCTTGTAGATAGGCTATTTTCAATAGTAATAGTGATTTTGTCCAAACTGTATGGTAGAGTATGTTAATACATTATAACTTATACAATTGGGGTGGTTGTATTTTGTCTCCCTGCTCTTCTATTGAGACATTTAGATGGTGTCAAAGGTCATGTCTCACCTAGACACAGGATCTGACACGAATTTTGACCTGACGGTCAAGATAAGATTCAATTTATCCCCTGAGCAAGCAGGTCGGCTCTATTGGCGGCACACTCACTCCCAATCTTACGCCGTACTCTGAAGATTCAGACTCCACCTTAGCCCGTAGCACTTGCCCTAGCCTTGACGAGCACGCAGTCATTAGGTTAAAATGTAATTTAGATATCATGTTATGTAGACAGATGCCAGGTTAATTTGTTGACCTTTTATTTATTTATTATTATACTATTTAGACTGATTATAGGTTCTTGGTTTACCTATGATCCTAGATTACTATTTCCATGCATTTGATGTATTACCTCGTGTTTACCTTGATTACTGTAAATCGCTCTGGATTAAGAGCGTCTGCTAAATGCCTAGATTGTAAATTGTAAAAATGTCAGCACTTGCTTGGGAAACCGGGTTCAAATCTGGGGTAGAAGAGGAAAAGTTACACAGTGCAGCTTTAAGTCAAAAAAAAAAAGTTGGAGTACTTCTTCCACCATTGATCATCACACAGGACTCCTTTGAAGAGCAGGTGTATGGGTTTAACTCTCAGACAGATATATAGAGGAATAGGACAGATGAATGGCCAGACGGAGCATGTTTTTATGGCCAAGCTGTCTAGAACACAGTTTCTATCTATGTACAGTGTATCGTCTCTGTCCAGTTGAAACCTCATATATCCCAAACTGTTGCTTTTCAGGATTCAAATTCAAAAACTGCAAAAGTAGCAGATCTGCAAGCTCGAAACGCGGCGCGAAGCCGCGTTTCGAGCTTTCGAGCTTGCAGATGCTTCTGTGCGACGCTGTAGTATGATCAAGCAGGGGGTTGATTTACGAAAAAGCACTAAAAGTTAAAATGTGGAGATAAGAGGTTTCTGCCCGACAGCAACGATATATGTATCTAGATGTCTCCCATCACTTATGGCCATTTTCCACTACAACACTGGCTCTCAAACATTTTCATGTCAAGGACCCCCAAATTGATATAATTTATATTTGGCCACGGACCCCCATCTGAAAACGTTTTGTGCCAGTGACCCCCAGAAGAACATATTTTGTGTAAAAAAAAAATATATATATATATATATTCCAAACTTTTCATATATTTTTTAAGATCTTTCAAGATATGTCAAAAGTAGCCAGTGTAAAACAATGCTTAAGAGGTTAATTGATATGTTGAAGAAATAAAATAAAAATACAATTAACGTAATAATAGAAAATACGGAAGCCACTTCATCATTAAATTCCATGTCTGTCGTGTTTTTCTTCAAAATGTAAATACAGTAAAACACTCCAGGTGAGTATACTGTCGGAAAAAAAGGCACTCACATCCAACCAAGCTAAAATGCTGATCCGAAAATGTAAGAGAAAAGGAAAAATAAAGCTTGCACACTGATCAACCCCCTTCAGTAAGGTGATAATGATAGGGTGAAATAAAGTATCACATAACAGAAGGCAGTTTCTCAGCATGCAAACTTTATTTTTTCCCTTTTTTAGTAATACACTCCAGGCCCCATAATAAGCTCATACCTACAGTATTAAACCTCTACCACCTGCCAATGTCAGGGCCAGTGACAGTTGCCAACAGAGACTGTCTATATTCAAATCTCTGCACCTTAAACAATGACATGAATGAATGAATGTCACATCCATCTATTCATTCAGGAAACCTGTGTCTGTATGTCCGGGGCATAACTGGAGCGCCACCCAAAGCGAACGGCCTCAAACTTGGCCCATATGACCCAGGGGTGAGCAATGCCACGTGACCAGTGATGGAAGAGGTACTCACATGTTTTACTTAAGTAAATGTATCAATACCCTATTGTAGAAATAGTCTGTTACAAGAAAAAGTCCTGTATCCCAAATTGACTTGAGTAAAAGTACGAAAGTATTGGCATAAAACAAAAGTACCAAAAGTAAAAGTGTCATTTTGCTGAATGTGCCATTTTACATGTTTTCAAATGTATAAAATGTATTCAAATATACAAAGTAACTATAACTAAAGTGGTCAAATAGTTGTAATGGAGTAAAAGTACAATATCTGCCTCTGAGCTGTAGTGGAGTAGAAGAAAAGTTTTGAAAATTGGAAATACTGAAGTAAAATAGTAGACTAGTACCCGAAGGTACAGGAGTGCATCAAATGATAATTATCTCTCAGTCACTGGATATTCCAGTTGTTCATTTCTGAGGACGATAGTGTGTGTGAGAGCTGAAGCTAAAGGAAAAGTATGATGATCTGTTTCCAGTTCCATTAGTCATCATTAGCTTAGATAACAAGCTCTTCCTTGAGTCTGTTCTGTGGTGCATTCAAGGGTGATTTAAAATGACAATTTAGGCATTTACTGTAGCAGTACACGATCTTATCTAGAGTGGCTTACACTAAGCAAGGTAATCACATAAATACTGTATTAGATTAATATGAAAGACAGAAACCTAAAGCCTAGTAGAAACCATAGAAACCTATGTGATATTTGCCTATTGATATTACGACCTCAGAATGTGTATACTCTTCAGTGGTGTAAAGTAACTAAGTGCATTTACTCAAATTCTGAACGTCAATACAATTTTGAGGTAATTTTACTTCTACTCCACTATATCTCAGAGGCAAATATTGTACTTTTACTCCACTACAATTATTTGAATATTTAGTTACTAGTTACTTTGTAGATTTTGATTATTATTTCAAAACATACATTAACCTCTTCAGCCCTATACACATTTCGGCAATTTGAAAATAGCCGATCCACAAGCTCACAATGCTTGCAAAAAGCTTGTAGATCGTCTATTTTCAAAAGATTTGTATACCTTTAAAAACGTGTGAAATGGGACATGGTACTTTAAGTACATTTTGATACCATTACTTTTGTACTGTTACTCAAGTACATTTTGAGCATTTCTACACTGTAGCATTGATACTTTTACTTGAGTAAAACATGTGAATACATTTCCCACCACTGATACTCTTACAAAGCAGAATAATCTGTCTGCTCACAGTAGTGGTGCATACATCACCACAAGATGGCGCCTGAAGCTAACTGCAGTGAAGTGAACAGAGGCCTCCCAGATGATGGGATCAAAGTGGCTTCAAAGACATGTGTCACTGATACAGAGGAAGAACAACATGAAAGACTGTCATGTCCCAAATGGACCCTAAACCTACACTGGTACTTTTTCCATGACAAGGCCCAAATTAATATACTGTATATTAGGCAGTGGAGGGCCATCTGAAAATATTTTAGTGCCAGGGACCCTCATACAAGATTTGTGTTATTAAAATGTTTCAAAAATACGCGAAACTTTACAAATTCTTTCAAGATCTTTTGAAAGTATTCGCAGAACTATGAGCTCACAACGTTGTTTTCAAAATGTCAATGCATATTGGGTTAAACAGATTTTGATTAAATATATTAAATAATTTAGCTGGGGACCCCCTGGAACGTCCTCAAGGACCCCTGGGGTTCCCGGACCCCACTTTGAGAACAACTGCCTTATCCATAAGTTTCCAGCAGAGAGTGGGCGTCAGTTCCGGTTGTAGGCTATATATATGTGGTGCCTCCGCCGGATATGTCCCCCACCAGGCCTGTGCATAGGGCCTGTGCCCCGGTAAATTCCCACGGAAACAGGTGGATACAATCTCAATGATGAAGACAATTAGTTAAAATTTCACTTTGCTGTTTCACTCTACGGTACATAGAGTGAAACAGCAAAAGGCAAAATGTAAATGCTTACAATATAAAAATAAATCAATGTTGAAAGAGAGCTCTATAATCAGATGACAGAAGTCTTACCTGCTGATTTCAGGCGGCTATCAGTGTTTTTCACAATTTCACAACGAGCGCGGTTGTGGCCCGGTGGAGAGCGGTTGCAAATGGGCTTCCACGTTGGCCCGGTCTGGCACAGCACGGTCTGGTCTAAACCAGGCTGGCTAACCGTGATGGCCCCCTGGTTGCGTGACCTCTAAGTGTCGCGCTTGGGTGCGAGGGTTCACGTGACGTATTTAGGGTTTGTTTGCATCATTGCAACTGCACACGTCTTGAATTCAGTCGTTACAATAATAATTCAGATCAGAATTGAACATGGACAGTGGAGGAAGCTCTCGCTTCGGGTCAACGTCTGGGCCACAGCGCCCGAGGGGCAGTGAGGGGGTTAAGCGTCTTGCTCCGGATCACTTTATCCACTCATATGGTTGAGCGAAGTCCCTCAGGACTCCATACTAGTGTATTTTCAGTTTTCTGTTATATGTGGGGAAAGCTTTCGCTGAAAATAGCCGATCGGATGCAAGCTCACAACGCGACGCACTGCGTCGCGTTGTGAGCTTGCCGATCTGCGATTTTCAGAGACCCAGGGACTCTCTGATTCCCAGACGGCCTCTAGCTCTGCCCATTCAGCTACGGCCGCCCTGTTAAATTTCAGTTGCAAGTATAGGATCGAGGGTTTCACGGACTATGGCTGCGGACTGTCATTATACAGAAGTTGTTATTATTGTTTTTGTGCATCTCTGCATGTGTGTGTCTCTCTCGCTGTCTCTCTGTCTCTCTGTCTCCCTCTTTCTCAAAACAACCGGTCAAGGCAGATGGCCGCCCCACCTACTAGAGCCAGGTTTTCTTTGAGAATTCTTCCCATTAACCACTTAAACTTAGTAAATTGGACCCGAGTTGGCTCTTTACTTGGACCGTTTTTTTCCCCTCCACGCCAGCTCACAAACAACGCACTTGTAGATCTGCTATTTTTGGTTAATATTCCCCTCGGCATATGGATACTGGGGTTCAAATGGTTAAAGGGGGATTATCTAGGAAGTGTCATGAGATCACCTTTGTTTTGACTTGGCACTATATAAATGAAACTGACTTGACTACAGACAGTGTTTGGGAGTCTGTTTCAGCGATGTTGACTGTTACCAAGCAGAAGCACATTGTATCTCTCCCTACTGCAGTGGTTCTCACAGTAGGCCACTTTAAATGTTATGCTTCGGCTATATTGGGGCTTTATTATGTCCACCTTGACATGGAAATCTTTGAGAAGCACTGACTCAGAAGACATGGGGTGAGGTAGGATGGTGACGGGTAGAGCAGTGCATGGTAGGCCTACTGTACGTGGTACAAACACAGCACTACGAGCCATTAATCAATCAAAATTAGTTAACATCACAATCCTTTTAACCACTTTAACGGCTGTTTGAAGAAAGCAGACCTATAAGCTCACAACACATCACATCACCACATGTTGTGAGCTTGTAGATTTTGAAAAGATTTAGAAAAATCATTGAATCATTTTGAACATCTTTAACACAAATCTCCTTTTCAGATGGGGGTCCGCGGCCAAATCCATATCAATTTGGGGGTCCTTGACAATGTTTGCCTGGTCTAGAAAGTGTCATGAAATAGCCTTGGTTGTGACTTGGCACTGTATAAATAAAATTGACTCGACTGCAGACTGTTTGGGAGTCCATGATGTCCCGGTTTGGCCCGGATTGTCCCGTTTCAAGCATGGGTGCATGTATCTCTAAAACACTCAAAATGTCCTTGTTTTCACCACAGTTAAAATAATACTTGTTTTGAGTGCTTATAGATGTTTATCATCTATGTTCTGTTGAAAGGTGCAGTCACTAGGTGTGCTACTGTAAGTGCTAACAATAATTGTCCCCCCATCCTGATGAAAAGTCTAATTCAAAACATGTCAAAGAAATTGTCAAAAGCAAATTCACAAGATTGTAAAAGCTCGTATTAAGCTTGTATGTAGATCTGCCATTTTCGTTATTTTGGAAATTGGATTTAAGTGATTTTAGGGTTACCGTTTTATTTTATTTTAAATATGGTCACCGCACAGCGCACACAATTACAAGTTTGTTCCTTCTCTCTCCCAAAGCCATGGATTAAAGTTCTCAGTCACCACGATTGGATTGGATTCCATAGAAGCCAGCATGTCTTCTATGGAAGCATGTTGCCCAGCGAAAATAGCTTATCTCCGACGCATTGAGAGCTTGTAGATCGGTTATTATTTTAAGATTAGTGCATTTCAAGTGGTCAAACCATCAATATGTTCATAAGCGCCTTCCATAAAAACCTAATAGTCTTGTATATTTATTTCATAAAAGCAAAGGTTTTTTTATCAGTATGTAGAACAGCAGGAACAATTTGACTAAAACATAATTTTACATCTTGTGTAAAGGTTTAGGAAACAGCACTATTGTGGGGGGCTTTACACAAATCACGCATTAGGACTAAGCTTGGCCTCTTGACATTTTGTTTTGCTTTAAGCCATGCCCAAAGCACAGGACAGCAGACAGCAGTGGACAAAGTAATGCAACATCTGTACTTGAGTCAAAGTACAGATACAAATATTACTCAACTACGAAGTTTGTTCCTTCTCTTCTCCCTTCCAAAGCACAGGACAGATCAGTGCTATTTTAGGAGGGCAGTGCCTAAGCAGAGTGTAGATGCAAGTCCATCATCATCTCCTCATTTCCTGCTGCTATTTAAGAACTGCGCCTCTCCAAAATAGGCGTCGGGAATGACCGCAGCAAGGAGCTATCTGGGGATCAGCTTTTTAAAACTAATTCAACCATATTAGGGACGTCTCCACATCTTTTGTTTTGACATATCCGTGTACCTCCGCTCCTCCTCTCCTCTGGCCAGTGGTGTGTGCGCATAGCGTGTGCCATCTGATTTAATGCCCGCGTTCAAGAGTAATTTCAGATGTTTCTTAAGGTTTCCCCCCATAACTATACATTGTACATTTTGAGTGCTTTATAATTTCTATGCTGCACATTGTTATTTTGGAAATGTACTCAAACCCAAATTAAGGTTTAACTGACAGACAGGTCGCACACTGACTCGCGCTCGGATGAAAACACACACGCACGCACGCACGCACGCACACATACAACCCAATGCACGCACACACACACACACGCACACACACAGTGTTTGCAAGCAGTTCCTTGTGCACGCGTTCCTGTGACATCCCGCCCAAAGGTTATATTCTTTGTGAAATGTTGGGTGCGTAGTAAAGTACATGCTCCATGCTGTCTGGCACTCCTAATGAAGGGGTTTGATGGCTGTGTAGTGCTGTGTTTGTACCATGTAGGCCTACCATGCACCGCTCTATACCAGTCAGCCTACAGTATAGTGTCACCATCCTGTACCTCAGTGCTTCTCAAACTTTTTCATGGCAAGGACCCCCCAAATGAGTATCGTTGCTGTTGGGCAGAAACCCAGAAACCTCCTATCTCCATGTTTTAACTTTGTGTGTTTTTTCCCCCGTAAATTAGCGCCCTACTTGATCATACTACAGCGTCACACAAAAAGCACCAAAAGTAGCAGATCTACAAGCTCAAAACGCGCCTCAAAAAACATCTATCAGGAAACCACAAGGGGAGGTAAATGCAATTTTCATTCACTGCCGACATTTTCCTTTTTCTCCTTTGTATAGTGTTTTGTATTTGTTGATGATATGTACAATTAATCAACATTTTATACAATGTTGATTAATTGAATACATAGGACCACAATGGAAACAAGTTCCCGGGACTTTTTTTAGCCTTAAAGGGATAGTTCACTCCCAAAATGACTTTTTTTTCCTATCGATTAGTCACCCCATGGAGACTTGAATTCATGGATATTTTTTGTTTTTGTCGCATTCCTAATCCAATAATTTGATGACCGGCAGCGGTTCCGCTAGGAGACACAAAGAGTCTCCTTTGTGTCTCCTGCCGGAACCACTGCCTGCCGGTCCGCTGGTCATCAAATTATTGGCTTAGGAATGCGACAAAAACAAAACAATATCCATGAATTAAAGTCTCCATGGGGTGACTAATCGATAGAAAACTATCCCTTTAATGTCTAATGTCTGAGGCCACGGACTCCCACACCTCAGACAGTGTGCAAATGGAACCAAAAGGCCCCGTAAGAGAACATTTTCTTTCGGCTATAGGGTTAAACTCCTCAGAGTTTAAAGCTTTGATTACCACAGGCACAGCACTAGTGTTATTCTAGGACTCCTACAGAGTCAAATCCTTAGCTTACATTTAAGTCTGAGAGTAAAGAAATGTATGCACACACACAAACACACATGCACGCAGGCGTGCACACACACACACACACACACACACACACACACACACACACACACACACACACACACACACACACACACACACACACACACACACACACACACACACACACACTTTTAATCTATGTTATTTAGTGACATCTTCTATTAAGGAAAGGATTCCAAGTAATTCTTCTTAAGGCTTCTTCTTTTTCTTGCACAGTAACTTGTTTTCTTTTGATACGTATTGTTTCTTCACATTTACAAACACACACACACACACACACACACACACACACACACACACACACACACACACACACACACACACACACACACACACACACACACACACACACACACACACACACACACACACACACACACACACACTTGTTTTTGTCGCTGTCGGGTGGAAACCGAACCTGTAGTTATTATTTAGTCACAAGCTCTTAATACTTTTCATTGGTTCAACATTTCAACATGTTGAAAACCCACAGACAGCCTAAACCCCTTTCATGGGGTGCCTTTGGACAAGTCAAGGTGAACATATTCATCATTTCTCAAATATTTTTAAATCTAAAGATAGCTAAAACAGCCGATGGGACGAGTTTTGAACTTGTGGATCAGCTAATTTATTTTTGTTAAAATAAGTGTAAAATATCTCTATATTCTCATAATACTCAGAGTGTTTGTTCAGTA
Organism: Gymnoscopelus microlampas; assembly: GCF_963454915.1. Taxonomy (NCBI): domain Eukaryota; kingdom Metazoa; phylum Chordata; class Actinopteri; order Myctophiformes; family Myctophidae; genus Gymnoscopelus; species Gymnoscopelus microlampas. The sequence continues at coordinate 16,083,711 of NC_139950.1, forward strand.
ACAAATGTCTCCCTATCTCTCCAGCTGTTTAATAAACATAAAATACATGTTCAGGTCAAAATACATGTTAGATATCCAATATAGAGAGAACTCACACGGGATACAGGATAAACAGGTGAAATTGGAAGTGACACGAAGAAATTGAGCAGAAGAAAATTGGAACTGGAACACTAAAACAAAATTGAAGCTGATAAAGCTCTCTCCGTCTCCTGATTGGCTGAAATTGGCAACCCATCTGAAAATGTATTTTCTGTTTATCAAAGAGCTGAAGAGACAGGGAGACTCCGGTTACTGCACAAACACTATATCTATAGCAAAGATTACTATCATAATAGTGCTTCTTCTCTTTTTTACAAAAAACGTTTTGTTTTAACCAAAAAATATCACTTATCCCCTTTAAAATAGGGCGTTCATTTATGAGAAAAACATAAAAAATACAGACTTATGTGCCTGCGTGCGTGCGTGCCTGCGTGCGTGCACGTGCTGCATAGTACACTGTACAAACCATACATCCTTGGTACTACAAACAGCACTAGCAGTCATCAAACCCCTTCATTAGGAGTGCTAGACTGTATGGAGCATGTACTTTACTACGCTACCCAACCTCACGGGTCCATTTGGGTCAATTCCTACACACTGGGGATTATACTGTGTGCGACGCACAAAGAAAAACAAAGTCATGAGTTCACAGAAATAGGCATTCCTCTCATGTCCCTGGTGCTTACAAAGTGCTTACATTGTTGTTGATTTTATAAATGTGCATATGATGAAGCTTTTCTTTAAGACGCTGTTCTTATGTTATTGTGAGTCAGACAACTGCAGTACGTGGCCCAGACATGCACTCGGGGAAAGTAACTGAGTACATTTACTCAAGCGCTGTATTTAAAGCGGCACTACTGTACTACTGTATATGTTGTATATGAATACAATTTAATTTTGTCCAATCTGCATGTTAATAGAAACTTATACAATTGGGGTGGTTGTATTTTGTCTCCCTGCTCTTCTATTGAGACATTTAGATTGTGTCAAAGGTCATGTCCCACCTAGACACAGAATCTGACACAAACATTTACCTTATTGTCAACATTCAATTTATCCCCTGAGCAAGCAGGCAGGCTCTAATTAGCTCAATGGTAAAAATGTCATTGTCAGCATTTGCACAGGAATCCAGGTTCAGAACAGATCCTGGATAGAAGAGGAAAGTTATATTGCCGCTTTAAGTACAATGTTGGGGTATACTGAGAGACCTCTGGGAGATACCGGTCGATGAAGTATACAGGGTTTAAGTGGTTATGTTTTTTTAATAATCATTTTTTATTTGTCTTTAAAGAAAGGTTCTTTCTGGAACCCAAAATGGTTCTACACAATGGCATCACTCCTTCCTTTTTGTGTGTGTGTGTGTGTGTGTGTGTATATACCGGAGCAGTAGTGCTTAACATTGTTGTTGATTTCATAAAATGTGCGTATGATGGAGCTTTTCCCCTAAAGACGCTGTTCTTATGTTACTCCGAGTTGCAGACAACTCCAGACATGTCAGCCCCTGCGCGCTTTTCAGCACCCACAGTGTTAATGCATAATGTCAACGCAGTAGGGAGGCCTTGTTAAAAAGCAATTAAGCCAAAATGATTTAAACATTGTGTGGTTTTGGCGTATTGGCCAGCCTCGAGGTACACTGTGTGTTGTTGTCTTAAAATGAAAATTTCACTGTCTGCTCACATCGAAACCGCTATTTGTGTGAGTGTACTCCTAACCACACTTTCCCACAACCCGGCAAGCCGTACCAAACCACAGACGCGCAAGCACATGTATACACACACACACAAATACGCACGCACGCACGTATGCACACACTCACACACACACAAATACGCACACGCACCACGTTTGAATTACTATACTTGTGAGGACTTCAATTTTTTTTAGACGGCATTGAAAATTGCTGAAAATAGCAGAAAAATAGGTAAGTTGCAATATACAAGCTATGAGCGGGACTTCACAGCAAAACTAAGTATTAAAAAAGGAAAACTCTAAACCCCAAAACCTAACTAACTAAATGCCTAATCCTAACTCCTAATATTTTTTTTAATTATATATATGTTCTCACAATGTCTATTTCTCAAATGCTATTATACTTGCAGGGACATTTGGTCCTCACAAGTAGAGTATTACAAGCACACACACACACACACACACACACACACACACACACACACACACACACACACACACACACACACACACACACACACACACACACACACACACACACACACACACACACACACACACACACACACACACAGTCTTCTAGTAATTGAGGGTTTTGACTAGTTTTCGGTGCATTAAAACAGTAGCTGTTTTAAATCTCCAGGGCTGAGACACTTTGCATTGATGTCTGTGAGAGAAGACTGGTAAAGATGGTGATGTCTGTGCGAGAAGGCTGGTAAAGATGCCTGATTACTCACAGAGGACGTGGCATTCACTAGACTTAGCACACACTTCAAATCCTCACAGTTCATTTCACTCCGAGAGGCGTACAAATGGAACTAAATGGACCCGGAAGTTGTTTTGTACGCTCTCTACGCACAGACCTGTAACTCCTCAAAGACCCCAGGGGGTCCCCACCACAACCCCCAGGTTGGGAAACACTGTGCTAAGGGGGGGATTAAAAAAGATCCAAAATAGGCTTGGCCCTTAAGGGTCCCATTGGTTTCCATGTGTACACTCTCAGAGTCAACTTAAAACTGACGGCTTTACTGTGCACTTGTTGCAACGTTATTTTATTTCATTGTGAAGCATGTTTTATGACGTTGTCGCTTTATAGGAGTCAGTGTCGTCTAGAAGAGGGAGAAGAAGTCTGTGAGTGTGCCTGGTTAGTCTGTGTGTTTGACCGGAGCTAATCTCGCAAGTCGCTGAACCGATCGCGGCCAAAAATGTCACAGTGACAGTAGGCCAAGGAAATACCGCCACACTTTTTTGCCAAAGTCAATGGTGGTCGGATCAGGGCTGAAACCTTGCCCAAATATGGAGTCATAATACCTCACAGAAACATCATAGATGATAGATGCCACTGCCGTCGGGACGGTACTCGAGGTAGTCGAGGACTTCAAATGTCTCGGGGCCTTGACTGTTTCAACAGAACAGGATCTGAACAGGATCCGGAGGGCACTTGGCCTGGAATGCCTTGCATGGGATGAGAAGAGATGACCTCAAGAGGCGGCTGTTCGTAGTTACAGTGGAGTCAGTACTGCTGAATGGGGCCGAGACATGGACGCTCACAGTACAGCAGGAAAAGGCCCTGGATGGTAACTACACAAGAATTCTTTAGCAAATGGCACTTGGTGTCACATGGGCGGACCACATCAGAAACATGGACCTCTACGGGGACCTACTGTACCAAGGGTCACAGACAAGGTCCGAAAGAGAAGGATGAGGCTGGCTGGGCACTGCGTCAGGCTGGACTGGTGGCAAGCAAACTGACACTGTGGGAGCCAACCCAGGGCACAGCCAGGAAGGGAAAGAGGCGCAGCCATGCATAGTGTTATAATATATCTAGAGGGCTGACTGACCGCCCCCAGCTATTCATTTCAATGAAAGTCGCTCAGTTGCGTTTGAAGCACCCGGAAGTCTGCCGGAAGTACCAATATCGGAACCAATATCGGAGCCAATCAGTAGGCCATAGAGTTATGAGCAGTAGCATTTTAAATGCGGAAGTGCTGCTATCCTAGATTTGACCACCAGGCGACGGCCGCTTCACTGTTCTAGCGTGGTTCTGGGGGCTTGGGCGCACCACCTAATGTATACACACTGTGGTGTGGCAGCGGACCTAACAATACTGCTGAGCTAAAGACCCCATGATGGACCGACAGGAGGGTGTGGAGGGCAGCGGTTCAGGAGTCCCGAGTTGGTGTTGGCTAATATAATAATAATAAACTTTATTTTATATTTAAAATATGCGCTAGGCCGCACTCTCGCATCGCATTAGCATAGATGACTGACGTCACAAACTGGCCACATGGAAGCCACACCGCTATTAGTCCCTGTCTTGTTTATTATTTCTTTGAATAATTTCAGCAAAAAAAGAAAAAAGAAAGGACTTTCTGTAAACGTTGCTTTGCCTTTGGCTCCACGTTTGATATTCAACACATCTGTGTTGACGAGATGGATGGGAGACGACCTCAAACGAAACCAGAGAGGTACAAAGTTGTTCGCCCTGTTTTCAAACAGCTCATTCCTTATTCCATGTGATAATTTGCCATTATATACGTATGTGTGTGTGCGCGCATACGTGCGTGTGCATGCGTCTGTGTGTCTGTGTGTGTGCCTCCAAATAAGTCTACCAGGGTTATGCAAGCAGGCTCCACTTTTAGCTCCGGTGGCCGCTTGCCGTCTTTGCACAAAGAGAGCAGCAGGGCTAAGAAGGCAAACCCATGCAGTCTGAGAGACATTTTAGCTGTTGGCAGATTATTACCTCACACTGCTGTGTGCAAATGTGCTCATCACAGCCAGACTCCTTGGATGTGGTTTGGAATATCTGTGTGGTCCCCCAGTCCAGAAGACAGACGGGGAGAGAGAGAGGGAGAACGAGACAGAGAGGCAGAGAGTGGAGGGAGGGAGGGAAGGAGGGAGGAGGGAGGGAGGGAGGGGGGAGACCCCAGGGCTGCTCAGAAGCCCTCAGTTTTTCCATCACCACTGTCGTCGCCACAGTGCTGTCGCCTCATAGTGCTTTACTGCTAGAGCCAAGGGACAGTTATAGAGGCAGATACGAGGTGGGGGCGGTGGGGTTGGAGGGGGAGGGAGAAACAGTCTGAGAGAGAGAGAGAGAGAGAGAGAGAGAGAGAGAGAGTAGAGTGAGAAAGTGATAGATATATGGAGCAGGGAGAGAGAGAGAGAGAGAGAGAGAGAGAGAGAAAGTAACTTAGTAACTGTGTGGGGAGCCATCAGTCTGGAGTCAACTGGGTGAATTATGAGGCATATGGTTAGGACTGGCGTGGCTAGCTTTTAATGGTGCCGGGCTGGAGTGGAGCGGGGGGGAAGGGGGGGGGGGGGGTGCTGCCGGGTTGAGGTAGGGACTGGTGATGAGGGGTGGGTGGGGGGCGGGGGGGTGGCGTTGAAAATAGCCTTGGTCCAAACCTGCGGTCTCCCCCCACCACCCCAACCCCCCCCCCAGCCAGGCCCAGCTCTCCCCCCCTGCTTGTACGCGTGTGGTGTTTATTTACGAGCCCGTTTAACCACGGCGCGGTCCCTGCGGTGGACTGACACAAAATGACAGCAGCCTAAATGTCTTGCCCTTTAAATCCAGCCTAATAGTCGCTTAGCGCTGCGGAGACAGCCACTGGGATAGGCGCCTGGGGTCTTTTCACAGAGGCCCTTCTGAGTAACACATCAGCTCACACATCTACGGGCCAACGTCCAGGGTCTTATTATTACTACCTGCCTTCCATGGGCCGTGGCGCCACTGATTTAGCCATGGCTCTGTGTTGGGGGGGGACGACCACGACACAATGTCACCATGGGAGGAGACACTAGCCACCCATTACAGCCCGCCCGCTGCAACAATGATTTTGGACGTGAATGTCTTTTTAATATCTGTGTCTGTGGCGTCTGGACCAGAGAGTCTGAATGACTGGACCGAGCAAGAGCCCAAAAAGAACATCAATTTAATATGATGTTTTGGGATGTCTGCTCTGCTGCACTCCCCCGAAAGAGGCTGAATTCTTAATTCCCAAAACCTACAATTTAATTCCCCTTTTGAAAAGACGGCAGAGAGAGAGAGAGAGAGAGAGAGAGAGAGAGAGAGAGAGAGAGAGAGAGAGAGAGAGAGCAAGATGCCAACCCATGACTTCTTTCTTTTTTCTGAAATATGTCACTGCAGTCTAGACCAGCAGAGAAAAGGTTAATCCCTAATCCTTTGCCCTGAAGTAACTCTGCGGTAAGTTAATAGCAGATGTGAGTGTTATTGGGCAAATTATATGCAATATGAGAGCAAACATACACTTCAAGATAAAAACGACCTGCATAAACACACCATTCATAACTGCACGCCATTCTGTGTGGGCTTGCCAGCCAGCAACAATTAGACGCTCTCTGGGAGGAAGAGAAGATTATCATCCAAAACCTGTGTGGTGTTGCTCAATTCACACAACACACAGAAAAATGTTTGTTGTCAGTCAGATTGGGCCTGTCAATAATGTGCAAACAGACCATCAGATCTCGGCTTGTGCATGATTTGATAAATGTCATTTTGATCACACCTCTCGGATCTAGGAGAGGAAACGAGCTCAAGGAAGACAAAAAGAGCCACTAATCCTCCTGGAATCCATCTGCGCTAGGGATGGATTCTCCACCTCTCCTAGGCCTGGCTTTTCCCAATGGCAAGGGTTTCATTGTGGATATCCCTGCCTGGGCTTGGTTGCAGCGTTGCCAGATTTTGGGAGAGAAATAAGCAACCGGGTCTATGGAAACCTAAGCCGAAAAGAAGTGACTAATAGGCCACATGAGCACTTTAAATTTTGAAATTTTGAAAATAGCCGATCTTTTGAAATTTTTAAGATTTTTTGGAAACATTCTAACTACACAAATCTGGTAGGCTTATGGGGCTCCATGGCACAAAACGTTTTCATATGGGGTTTAGGGACAAATAGGCCTACAACACATTTGAAAAACCGCTGGTTTAAATAATAATAAAAAAAAAAACAAGCCCAAATAAGCAACTACACTTTAGAAACAAGGCCCACAAAAAAAAAGCGCAACCAATATTTACAAGCAACTTTACAGGAAAAACAAGCCCAAAGTCGCTTATGATAAGCAGACATGGCAACGCTGCTTGGTTGCTCAACAGCACACCCAGCTCACCTCCCTCCCTCCCTCTCTCTCCTGACACAAAGGACTAAATGATTTGAGCAGTCTGCCGACGTCTGTCCTGTGCCAACACGGATCACAGCGCGTTCATCGGGCCATGATGTGTCTGACACTAAATCCCTCTGTGTTCATTTAACTTCTGAGAGTGTTCATATGTAACCAAATAGACATGTGTGCACCGTCTAACACACCAGCCATTCCCAGGGGTGGAAAAAGTACTTTTTTTTTTTACTTAAGTAAAAGTATCAATACTGCAATGTAGAAGTAAAAGTACAAAAGTATCTCCCAAATAATTGGCAAAACACTACAATTTTGATAATGTAACATTAACATCACAACGCAAAAAAAGGCTTGAAAAATGAATTTTCTTTGTGATACAGATAAATGGGTCGCTTACCTAAAAGTATAAAAGTATACTTAAGTACAATGTACTTAGGTATACTATGTTAGTCCCACTGAACACAATCAATAATTAAAACATAATGAAAATGCACTTATACTGTAGCAGCCGAAGTGGTCAGATGGCCGGGCCGGGAATGCTTTTGAGATTTTCAAGTGGGCCCTGATCCAAAAAATGGTTGGAAACCTCTGGTAGCCTATACGCAGTGAAATACTTAAGTGTTCATTTAACTTCTGAGAGTGTCTAATTGTAAACAAATGGACATTTGTACGTCATTTACAAATGGATAAATTAATACAATCAATCCGGGAACGCATCTGTCATTTTAGATTCATTGGGCTATTTTTGAAAAATCGTGAAAATGTGTGCAAATCTTTGAACACATATATTTTTAAGCAAACATTTGTAAAATATTTTGTTCCAGGGACCCCCCAGAAGCAAAGATTTGAGTTACAAATCGCTTTGAAAAATATATATTCAAAGATTAGGGAAAGCGGAGAAAAATGCCACCAACAAACCTACGCCTACTGATACTGCACACTGATAGCGTAGCATTACGAAGTACCGCCCTGAAGTCTTTGCATTATTGGTTCTGCAATGTCGTTACTTTTTCACCACATTTACCCTATCTACCCTATATTCCGGGGGGCGAACATTCAGCGAAAATAGCAAATCTACAAGCTCGCAATGTGTCGCAACTAGATGCTTTTGCCGAAGAGATTTGGCGTCGAGGGGCTAAAGGAGAGGACCTATACAGCCCTGGGGAACCCAAGTCAACTAAGTACATAGGGTTTAAGTTAAATCTGCAAATAGTTGCCACCCAGTCTTAGCCCATACATTTAAATTGGATGTCACCAGATGTATCGGTAGGCGGAGATTCCATCGTCTGGCTAGAAGAGACACTAACAGTTGTATTGGAGTCTCCTCCCTGCTCTGAACCTGCTACCCTGCCGGCGCACTGTCATCATGAAGGAACACCAACGTTAAGTGGTGGTGGAGGTTCTAATTTGTAGGAGGAACCATGTTTGTCCTACTTCTGTCATCGCACGTGTTCTCGGTATCACGTCATGAGGAGGAGATGGACGGGTTAGGGTGCAGTCGGTAATAATACGCCATACTGTAATTCATCATCCTTCATCACACCATATGTGACAGTACTGGTTCTCAAAGTGGGTGTTGAGGGGGAAAAAGGAGAGGACCATAATATATTATCTACCAAGTGCTATATGTCTTGCGAAACAAAATATTGTTGCTGTCGGGCAGCGACCTTTTCTAAATGAACGCCCTACTTCAGTGGTTTTCAACCTTTTTCATGCCAAGGACGCCTAAATGGATCTGTATTTGGCCGCGGACTCCAATCTGAAAATGTTTTGTGCCAGGGAGAAGCAGAGATTTGAGTTCAAAATGTTTGCTTTAAAAAAAGATATATTCAAAGATATGCACACATTTTCCGAAAATGGTAGATCTACAAGCTCATAGCGTGGCACCTAGCGCGGCATTCGGTTAAAATGATTGTGCCGCTATGTTAACTAATTTACATAGCGGCTGTTAGCTGATTTCTGCCGGACAGCAACAAATCCTCCTTGACATGAGAATGTTTGAGAACCACTGATATACAACATGAGCAGAACTATTTTGAGCTAATAATGTTGTACCACTAGAGCATGACAGAGTGTATGCCAACATTTGTTGCTGTTAGCAATTACCAATACTGTGAGCAAAGTGCTAAATACTGCTACTGTACCTCCCCTGCTGTTCACACCCTCACAGAACAGCCTGACTCCACGTGCACGTGCGTGCGTGCGTGCGTGCGTGCGTGCGTGCGTGCGTGCGTGCGTGTGTGCGTGTGTGTGTGTGTGTGTGTGTTGAGTGTGCGTGCGTACAGTACGTTTATGTGTAATGACTGTGTCTGTTTGTTTTAGGATTAATGGGGCTCTTGGATAGGAGGGAGGCGGTCTAAACCACAGAAGCCAGGGTGTGCGTGTCTGTGAGAGAGAGAGTGTGCGTGCATGTGTGCGTGTGACCGTGTGACTGACTGTGACCGTGTGTGACCGTGTGTCTGTGTGTGTGCACGTGCGTATGTGTGTGCGAGTGCGTATGTGTGTGTCTTTGCATGTGTGCACGCATATGTCAGCACACTTGCATGTTCAATGGTGTGTGTGTGTGCGTGTGCGTGCGTGTGTGTGTGTGTGCGTGTGTGCGTGCGTGCGTGCGCGCGTTCGTGTGTGCCTGACTGACTGGATGCGTGCGTTCATACTTGTATGCATGTGTGTTCCTGTGCAACAGTGTGTGTGGGTGTGTGTGTGTGTGGGTGTGTGCGTGTGTGCGCACCATACATGCGTGTTAGTATGCGTGTGTATGTGTGTTCTCAGGCCTATTTGGGTACAAACGGAGACCCACTTAACAAGTTATTTTTCAAAGTATTCAAAATGGGTCAAAATCTTTCGTAAAATAGCCGATCTACTGTACAAACTCACTTGTAGGTCGGCTATTTTCGAATAGACAAAGCATAAAATAGGCCTAAGCTTTCGCAGAAAATATCATCAACAAGCTCAGATTACGAGCAGATCACGCGTTGTGAGCTTGTCAATCGGCTATTTTCTGCGAAAAGTTTCCCCACAATACGGATGCTGGGGTTTAAATGGTTAAGTATACGGTATTTGAGTAAATGTACTTAATTACTTTAGGCTACACCACTGAGGACTTCCCCAGTCTCTAGACTCCTTCCTCTAGCCCTGTTGTTTTCATTCGGCCCTCCACATCCCCAAAAGAGAAAGGCTTGCAATTCTGTATAGTCACAAAAAAAAATCTTGCGACGTGCTATATGCCGCCTCCATTCTGCCGCGTACATCCCTCCCTAACGTGCAACGTCATTAACTGGATATAGACGAATCAGACGACAAAAAAAAATACAAAAAAACACAACTCCACAACTGAATCGTCCTTAAATTACTTGACCGCCTTTACAATAACACAAAGAACCACATCATTTCTCTTCCCTTAATCTGCCAGTTGCCTGTCCCTTTAATAGCGCTGCTTAATTGTAATGCCTGTGACTGTTTGTTTTGGGATGAAGGGGGGACTCTGGGATAAGAGCAAGGCGGCGGCCCCAGACCACAGCAGCCTAGGCTGGGCAGCTAGCTAGACGGCTTGCAGCTCATCAGCATCGGAGACGGAGGGCGCCTGCCTCATCAAAGACTCTGCATCAACTAAACTGTCCCCCCGCAGATTAGAGCAATGAGTGGCCGAAAAAGCCTCCAGGCACAGGATTTTTTGGATAATCTTAAAAAACCTCACCAAAGCCTTGAAGTAATATGGTGGGAAAATGCGGGGGGAAAAAAACAACTAAACCACAGATTGTGTCAAGCAGGGATAGTTAATGTTAGTCTGTTATGACTTATTCCGAGGCCTCCTCCTTAGATCAGGATTTATTGACATCATCGGTCTAGTTCGGCAATTCCCCCAAAAACTCAGGGCCCGGCCAGGGCCCACTGGTGGGCCGTGAGGATATTTCAAGTGGGCCCCCAGATAATTGGCAAAACACTAGGAAAGATTTTATTGCTAATATATGAATATTTTAAAAATGATGTGTTTTCTTAAATACATCTTGAAAGATTTGTTTTCATTGTGATACTGATTAATAGGAACTTAACATATTATGTTATAGCTCCATTGATCCAAGCCAAAACACAATCAGAAAAAGCTTAGGAACCAACTGGTCTAGTTTAAGAAGAAAATGGTTCTTTCTGATATTCGTTTCGATGCCAATACTTTTGTACTTTTTTACTCAAGTAAAAAAAAAGTGTCAGATTCTGCCAATGCTTTTCAATGGGAGAGAAGCGTTTCGTTGCCCTTGCATAGCTTTCCGCTCTGTTCCCATTGACAAGCATTGGCAGAATCCACCGCATAGGCAGAATCAATCAGAGTCCATACCCTTACAGAGTATTTCTACATTGTGATATGGCTACTTTTACTTAATCCATTCAATCCGGGAACGCATACTGTGACACTTTACATTTTTAGCCATAACCATTATTTTATACTTTGGGCTATTCAAAAATAGCAGATATACAAGCTTGTAGCTTCGTAGTTCTGCTATTTTTGGTTTTTAAAGCGAAGATTTGTAACTCAAATCTTTGCTTCTGGGGATTCTCCAAATTTCTTCAAACTTTTTTCATGTCAAGGACCGCCCAAAATGATATGTATTTGTCCGTGGCGTGGACCCCCCCCGCCCCCTCCCCCCATCTCAAAATATTTTTGTTCCAGGGACCCCCACAGAAGCAAAGATACGAGTTACAAAATGTATATGTATATTCAAAGATTTGCACACATTTTCACGATTTCTACTACAAGCTCATATAGCGCTATGAGTTTGTAGTCCCGGATTGAAAGAGTTAAGTAAAAAACAAAACAACAATCAGAATACTTCTTCCACCGCTGGTGGAGCCAGCCAGCCATCCAGCCATAGGCCCAGAATGAAAACAGGCAGTGGCTATAGAGTAGAGAGTTGAGAGAGGAGACGAGTCTGAAGAGGAAGCCTCGAGACTGGGGAAGAAGGAGGATTAAGATTACGGGGGAGGTTTCTGTTAAGTGACTGACAGAACAAAGTCAGAGAGGGCAGGGCAGGAGTCTGTGTGGCGGACCAGCACAGGCTTTACTCTTCAATCAGTGAGAGGAAAATTGCCACTGCTGTCAAAGTAGAGGTGTTTACTGAGAGGACGAACCAGGGGGGGGGGGGGAGAAAGAAAGAAAGAGACACAGAGAGAGAGAGAGACAGAGAGAGAGAGAGAGAGAGAGAGAGAGAGAGAGAGATTTCTTGAGAGGGAGAGTTATGCAACCTGTATGGTTCCCAGACCCAGCCAGTGGTGGTGGACTCTAGTGACAAAGTAAATTTACTTGAGTACTGCATTTAAGTATACAGTAAATTGTTGCTTGTCGGGCAGAAAGCTCCTATCTCTATCTAACCTTTTGTGTTTTTTTTCGCCCTACTTGATCACACTACAGCGTCACACAAAAGTATCAAAAGTAGCAGATCTGCAAGCTCCAAATACAGTGCAAAGCGACACATTTTGACTATTTTCACTATTAAAATTATGAAAATGTTAAATGTTTTGGGGGGAAATATCTATATTTCAGCACAGCAATATTATGATATTAAAAAGAAAATGTACTTCGTAAATTGTACTTTTGAAAACTAAAAAGAAATTATTATTTTTAGAACTTGAGTAATATTTGACCAGGAGTGTCTCCACTTTGACTTGAGTACTGGTACTTTGTACTCCTCCAATGTAAACAAGCTACAGTTAAGCATGGTATTTGGCCACTAGGAGGGCTACATTTAAGCCTGGTATTTGGCCACTAGGAGGACTATACATAACGGTTTGTACCTTGAACATCTGCGGGCAGAAATTGCAGAGGAGGTGCTGATTGGCCGGGCTGGATGGGATTTCACTCTGATGCCTGTGTTGACATACAAAAAAACAAATTACTCATTTCTGAATGCGGTTACAATTGGAAATGAAATGGAAATGACAATTTTCTCCAGGAATGCATATCGTTGCTGTTCGAGGCAGAAACCCTGTAACTCTGTATTTCAACTTTTTATGGGAGGAATGAATGCCCTACTTCATCATACAAGAGTGTTGCACGAATAGCAGATCTACAAGCTCACAATGTATCGTGATTTGACGCGTTGTGAGCTTGTAGATCGGCTATTTTCACTATTTTACTGTTTTTAAATTAAACAGTTTTGGACATACAAGGTTTCCATCCGACAGCAATGATATACAAAGTCCAACTACTTGCAGACACATATGACACACATATGGGCAAGAGAGTTAACCCAGGATCTCTCTCCCTCTCTCTCCCTCTCTCTCTTCTCTCTCTCTCTCTCTCTCTCTCTCTCTCTCTCTCTCTCTCTCTCTCTCTCTCTCTCTCTCTCTCTCTCTCTCTCTCTCTCTCTCTCTCTCTCTCTCTCTCTCTCTCTCTCTCTCTCTCTCTCTCTCTCTCTCTCTCTCTCTCTCTCTCTCTCTCTGGCTGCCCTCCAAAAGAAATGTAAATGCCATTCACCACTTCAGCACTTTACTGTCATTTACAGTAAATTTACAGAGTATAAGTGTAATTGATATTATTCACTTTAGTAAGGATCTAGCCTTAAAACTCTCAGCTCCGTGTGGTTTGGTAGCATGGTGGTCTGAAGGGGAGATTTATAATGCAGTACGGCTGTGCTGCAGCGCTGCCCACAATGCAGTTTGTGCCAGTCTGGATTTCATTGATCTGTAATGTGATGGAGAGATACAGGCTATACTGTCAGGGCAATGTTTTCCTTAGGATGGTGGATAGGATAGGATGGGACCATGGAGATACCACCAGGCGCGACTGTCGCAATATAAAACCAGTGGTTCTCAAACATGTACTGTAGGACCCCTAAATGTATGTATATTTGGCCGCAGACCCCCCCCCCATCTGAAAAGATTTAGCAAAGACCCCATAAGAGAAAGATTTGCTTTGTTGAAATGTTTCAAAATTATTCCAAATTGTTCACATTGTGGCCAGATTTTTCATATTTAAAAAAAAATAGCTAATCTAAATAAGCTCACATATCGCATTGGGGACACATTGCGAGCTTGAAGATCGCCCAAGGAGCTATAAAATAGGGTTTTAAAGTGGTTAAGCTTGTGACAAAGTGAGTGCTGTCTCATCATTTTATACGCTTTCCAGCTTCCTATACAGCTGTAGACAGTCAATCATGAAGTCTAACATGGCCATTGCATTTGTTTGTGTTAAACTTTATAATTTGTCTCTGTCGGGTAGAAAACCTCATATGTCCAAAACTGTAACTTTTCAGGATTCAATTTCAAAAGTAGCAAAAGTAGCAGATCCACAAGCTCAAAACGTTTCAAACTTGTGGAGTTTCTTTTTTGGTATATTTAGTACAGGAGTAAAGCATTATTAATTTGTCTGCTTTTCCTTTTCCATACTCACTCACCATGCAGGACACACTAGCCCCGGTTACATGGACACTTGCATTCCATTCCGATTCCGGTTTTGTTTTACCTGTTTACATGGGATTTGATCTAATCCGGTAAATACATAGGCCCTACACCTGTTTTCAATCGGGTTAGCTGTGACGCAAATGATGAAATACATTGCATTTCCCTGTATACATTAGTAACAATATATAATAATCATAATAGCCTATATAATGTGCGCGCGCACACACACACACACACACACACACACACACACAGCGAATGTCAGCGATGCTCTTTTACTGGTGGGAATATGGGTATTTTAGGAACGGGGAATCTATATTTGCGCCCCGCGGCCCATGAGAACATAATAGCCTACATGTCATGGTCCACAGACAAGTGCATTCACGATAATAACAAAAGGGCTGTAGTTAAATAATATTTAGGCTACTTCTAAAATGGCCTATTTTCTTTAATTCCCTTACCCCAGTCCCATTATTATTTATCTGATGAAGGAAATGGGATATTGTGCTGGTGGTTTCTATTGCTATTTATGATGGCATTCGTCCTGGATTGTGGATTAGATCACAACAGAGGAGCAAGGTGGCGTTTTCAAACAGTTACTGGCCATGCAGGTCAATTACAGACATAGGCCTACCCATGGGGTGTGTGTGGTTGGTTGGTCAAAGATGCACAGGAAAGTAGACGATAACGTCCAGTCCAGTCACAGACGCGGTAGAATCATAGTTAAAAATAATAGGGCACCGGAAATTCCCGCCCATCCACTTGTATGGAGTTGCTCACCCAGCGCATTCTCCCTTTTCACCGAT
Organism: Gymnoscopelus microlampas; assembly: GCF_963454915.1. Classification (NCBI taxonomy): domain Eukaryota; kingdom Metazoa; phylum Chordata; class Actinopteri; order Myctophiformes; family Myctophidae; genus Gymnoscopelus; species Gymnoscopelus microlampas. Next base: position 16,098,773 of record NC_139950.1, read on the forward strand.
TCTTCCGGGTTGGGAAATGTGACGGGCGGGGCCTATTTGGGGCCCATATGGCATGTAGCTGCCATCATGATTAAAGTTCATATTATTATAAATAAGTGAATAAGTTAAGAATTCATAATGTTTTTTGTTTGGTCAATTCATGTTTGGATTGTGCTCTTTGTTAATGCTGTGTATTTGAGTTGCTCTGATGTCTAGGGTCACAGTGACCTGGCAGCTGAATTAGATCAGCCAATCAAGCAATCAGCATGGGTGGTTTAGATTTTGGTTAATCACCAGAGCAGGGGTAGAGTCAGTCATTCTGCTCTGACCAGCACTAGAGCATCCAGCAAGCAGCAAACAGAGAATGTCAAGTGTTGTTGGTGGTACTGTTTAAAGAAGAGATTATAAGTTAAAAGAGTTAAAGAAGAACTGTTAAAGTTAGGATAAAAGAAGAAGACCTCAAGATTGTTTCCCCCATATATATTGATGCGGCCAATGAGGTAAATCATTGTTGCCAGTGTATTTGTTTGTATGGTTTTGTATGTTTTTTGTTTGTTTGAGAAATGTGATACTGAATTAATGTTTGCTGTATTTATGTTTATTTATTCAGTTCTCACGGCATTTAATAAATGTCTGTAAAAGAAAAGAAACCTTGTGATCGTATCTGTCAACCGGAGGGAAGCTACATGGCACGTTTTGAGTCACCTCCATGCTCGTGAGTCGAGCCCATTGGTCGGAACCGTTTTCTCTCATTCATGTGTCTAGGCCAAGGGGCAAGGCTGAGATATTTACGATGAGGCCGACAAAATGGCCAGAGTGGCGCTGTTTTACCCTGCGCCGACCTGTGAGTTCAGAAAGAATTTATTTTAGCGCAAGTGAATGGGTTTTTTGACAAACTTTAGACTAGATTTTCTTACTGTAATAAAAATTGTCATAAATTCTATATGCTTCCAGTCGCTAGTTTAAAGTCTCCTTTCAATCATCAGGATATGCGTTTTGCTAAATTATGGTTCTATTTATTATAAAATTGACGATAAAGTAGGCTATTCTCTAGGAGGGGCGGGATGATTTGATTGACACGCTACACAACCAATAGCATTCATTCCCCGCCCCCCCGCTCTTGATTGACAAGTTACCCAACCAATAATGGTCTGAACTCATTCTGACGCGTATTGAAAGATGGCGGAACTACAGTCTTGCAGCAAAGGCTTCATTTTCGGTCTGTAGAAAGCAGCGGAGGGGGTTTGTCCATCTCATTTATACAGTCTATGGTCTAGGCCCAGCCGTAATAAGCTGCAGTACCTATGAATGGCCAGCATGTCCAATGCGCTTCACTGCTCCCTCTCGGTTCTGGGGGCTTGGGTAGAATCGTAGCACACCCACACAACTCTCTCTCTCTCCTCTGATTATTAATAATAACATAACAGGTGGTCATGGTAACCGCACGCTTGATGCCGTTGTGTGGCCGACCTAAGTACATTTGCCACTGTATTGTTGTACAAATGTAGTACAAATTTGAGGTATTTCCATTACATGTCACAGGTAAATATTGTACTTTTTACTCCACAACAGTTATCTGACAGCTTTAGTTACTTGGCAGATTTAGATTATTATTACAAAACATACATTAAGCAAACCACTTGAGCCCTATTTTAATACTTTGTCTATTTGAAAATAGCCACGGGGCAGACGGTCGGACCAGAGGGGGGGGGGGGGGGGATTATATCTCAACGCCGGCCAGGGAACGCCTTGGGATCCCCCAGTTAGAGTTAGCTAATGTGGTCAGAGAAAAGAGAGGGAAGGCTGGGGTTCTCTTCTGGAATAATACTTCCCAGACTGTCGGGCAAAAACCTCTTATCTCCATATTTAACTTTTTTTCCCCGTAAATGAACGCCCTACTTAATCATACTACAGGGTCACACAAAAGCATCAAAAGTAGCAGATCCACAAGCTCAAAACGTGGGCAAAGCGACGCATTTCGAGTCATTTAGATACTTTTTGGAATTTGAATCCTGAAAAGTAACAGTTTTGGACATATGAGGTTTCCACCTGACAGAGACGATGAGCAGTGGAAGATGGATGGATGGATGGAAAAAATATTTGAAATATGTGTCAAATATTTGGGACTTAATTGGCCTACTGACAACGTGCACAAGATATTTGGCGCTGTTCGGTCAAGTGGTTTGCGGGATTAACCACGGACACACACACAAACACACACACACACACACACACACACACACACACACAGTCACACGCACACACACACTAACATTTGAATGACTATACTTGTGAGGACATCGTAATTTTTGGACGCTCATTTCGGCTATTTTTAACCATTATTTTGAGTTATCACACTGAAAATAGCAGATCTACAAGCTCAAAACATGTCGTAATGTGCCGCATTCTGAGGTTGTAGATCAGCTATTTTCAGTTCACGACACCACCGTGCAACTACACGTACAAAAAGTACAAATCAGTTAACCCTAACCCCTAAACCTAACCTGTGCTCACAGAAAGCATTTTGTGAGCGGAGGAGCGCTTTGGATATCGTTGCTGTCAGACAGTTAGGTAGAAACCTCTTATCTCCATATTTTAACTTGTTGTGTTTTTCCGTGTATGAAAAGCCTCAGAAGTAGCGTTTTGAGCTTGTCGATCTGCTATTTTTGCTATTTGAATCCTGAAAAGTAACAGTTTTGGACATATGAGGTTTCCAACCAACAGAGATGATATCACGTCCATAGAGCTCACGTGCAGTATTTTATTAACACTTGCAACGTTCTAACCGTTCAACCACTGCTGTGCTCAAACGTCCTGTCATCTGTACGTGTTATTAGCCCAAATAGTTTAGCTTAGCTCATGGTTGTAGTAATGATTCACCGTCAGATTGTAAATGAGCGGGTTGTCAGACACAGCCAGGCGGATCAAAAGATCAGCACTCATCCTATCCTTCTAAAAGTTGAACTATTGTCTGCTTGAAGAAGCGGCCAGGGCACTGCGCCAGAAAACAGCAGACGCTGAGAGCGCTGAAAAGCGCGATGCTCGCGGGCACATGGGAAGAGGAGCACTCCAGTGTTGTCTTTACCATAGAAATGGCATGGCCATACAGTAGGTGCTGGCAGCCCAACAAACTCTTTCTGTCTTTCTGGATAACACCCCTTGTGTGTCCTTGACTCACCCAACCCCTGCTCATTATGCTAGGGTGGGATGGCTCAAGGTAGAGGACAGAGTACAGTAACTTGCAATGGTCTTCAAAATGCTCAAGGAGCCAGTGCCCATGTACCTGTCTAACTACTTCAAAAGGGCACAACACCAGAGGGAGCTCCACTGATCTCATTCCCCCCAGATTCGGCACAAACATGGGGATGAATTCATTCTACTATTGTGCCAACAAAATGTGGAATGCCTGTACCTCTGTACTTTAGCAAACTGTTAATAAAGTATTCAATCAATCAATCAATGTCTAATCCTAACCCCTAATCTGAGTGTTTCAACGTAAATCTAACTCCCAGATCATCTTTAACCATGAAACATTTCCCTTGCGAGGACCAGGAAAATGGTCCTCATAAATAATGTCTATTTCTCTACTTGTTGAGGACAGTTGGCCACTCACAAGACAAGTGTGGTAACACACACACACACACACACACACACACACACACACACACACACACACACACACACACACACACACACACACACTCTTCTAGACGGTCTCGCCCCTAGGAGCCACGCCGTAAAAATTCCTCTGGAAAAGTGCTGTGGGAACCCATGGTGGAGGTGAACTTCCGGGTTGGCCTCTGGCCTACAACAAGACGTCATCCCTGTTAGTTAGCACTCACATTCCCTACAACACACTGCAGGCTCTCTCAACTAATGAGAGCCCATCACGTTTGGGCTGAGCCAAAATATTCCCTCAATGGGTGAATTAACTCTTACGTTCAACTTTATGGTGCAGTCGCCACCATCTGACCATAGACATCTTGGCTGAGTGCGTGCCTTTGTGTTGTCGTGTCATTCATTCCTTCACGCAATGTGCATGTGAGATGCATTTGTGTGACGTTGGAGGAGTAGAGTAGCGTGACCATACTATATTTTCAAAAACCCATAACGGGACCCTTAATCGCTGCTCCGCACTCATCCAATGTCATTTTGACTATGCACCTCCTGGTCTACTCTAGCACCACAAATGCACAAAAAATTGCACAAAAAATGCACCAAAACTACAGACCTCTCAAAACAAACTAGTCAGACTACTACTAGACCTCACACACTGTGGACTTACCTAACCGCTGCTCGTTATGCTAGGGTGGGATGGCTCAGGGTATAGAGGACAGAGGACAGCAACTTGCAATGGGCCTGTTCTTCAAGATACCCGTCAGACTACTTCCAAAGAGTGAGTTGTGCCCACGGGCACAACAACATTCCCCCCAGATTGGGCACAAATATGGGGATGAATTCATTCTACTGTTATGCCACCAAAATGTGGAATGCCCTACCACCAGCCATCAAAAAGTTTGACTCCCGATCTACAAGCCGATCTACAGGCTCACAACGTGTCGCATTGTGATGTGTAAGCTTGTTGATTTGTTATTTTTGCTTTGTTGGAAATTTATTTTGAATTTCTTTACAATCTTTATTTTATTTTCACCTGCTGTTTTCATTACCTTAGTGACTGCAAACTTTCAACAGAACAGAACATGATAAACATCTATGTAAGCACTTAAAACCAGTATTCATATTTTGATTGTGGTGAAACCGGGACAATTTGGGAGTGAATGTTGAAAACTGGGGACATTTTAGTGTTTTAGAGACACAGTATTTGTCAGGACTCAGGACACCCAGCTGGAACCAAATGGACGTAAATGGAACCAAATGGACCCGGGTCCATTTGTACACTCTCAGAGTAACAGACCCGTAAGGGTGATGTCATCAATATGTCCTACCTGCTGATTCAAAGGAGTGAGAGTTCCACAGCGCCTGAAACCAGTCAGGTCCGGTCTGTGCATGGCACAGGAACAGGACATAGTACCAGGGGGTTCCAGGGGGTCCCCAGCAAAATGTGCTAATATAGCGTCACAATCATTTTAACCACTTTAACCATATTTTATAATTTAGCTATTCAGCTTGTACATCTACAATTTTTGCAAATATTTGAATATATATTTTAACCCTGTAGAACCTGAACTATGAAGGAAAGGTCAGAAAATTCCAAAAATTTGAAAAGGGACACTTTATTGGGTCTTAAAACATTTTTGATTTTTTTTTGATTTTTTTTAACATTCCTTTGTATCATTTATTTGTTGTATCATATTTGATACAAGGGGTATTACAAGGGGTATTTCAAGTTAACATTTCTTTTAGACCTGTAGTATCAAATATGATACAAATCGTAAAGGACTATAGACCTGTAGTATCAAATATGATGCAAACACTTTTGACATCATAAAAAACAAACTCAAATACTACATTTTGAGAGCTCATAAGTGCATTCAAGTTATCCAACACTTATTTCAAAATATTAGTAAAGATATACTAGGAAAACTTACCAGAACTGCTTAAAAAATAATTGTTTGTTAGTAGTGCATAAACCTCTCCTGTTTAGTTGATGGCAGCCATTTTGGGTCAGACCACCTGAGGCTCTGTAACTACCTGCAGTGCAAATGGTATGGTCCAGGGGGAAGTGGGGATGTGTCAGATATGATACAACAGGTTCTTGGTACAAGTATCGATTACACTGATTTATTAAAAAATCTGTGTAATGTGTGTATCATATATGATACGTTTGGTGACATAGGAGCGAACATTAACGCTTCTGGAGGTCCCTGGCACAAAATATTCTTTAGATGGGAGTCCGCAGGCAAATAGGCCAGCATATCATTTTGATGGTCCTTGACAGTTTGAGAACCACCGAAATAAAGAAGCACTGTACTGGCGCTGCTGTACTGGACGATTTTTAAAAGGTGCGAGTGGATAGAGAGGTAACGTTTCTGATATCAGTGGTACATCTTCATCAGATCATGATGACCTGATGAAGATGTACTACTGACATTGAAACGTCCGTCTTTCTATCCACTTGCACCTTTAATTAAAGGCTGCTCCAGTCCTTTCTTTTTTCTTTGAATACTTTATTGACAGTTTAAAAGTACATCAGTACGTTTATAGTCGCAAATGTAGCTTGTGCCACCTTTCAGCATTAACCAACACTGCAGGGGTCTTCAACAGTGGGTCCGGAGTTACTACATCTTTGTGTGATAGGATAAACTACTTTAACACTAGCATCCCTATTTGCATCCCAAAAAATGCAGATCTAAAAGCTCACAAATTGGCTATTTTCAGTAAAGAGGTTTGTTGTAGACTAGAGGGGGAAAAAAGCAGACCAAGTACAGAGAGAAGGGGTTAAATAAGGTTACATGTCATCCAACATAGACTGATGATAGTGCTGTCAAAGCCTATATGAGGCTATCTATGAAATCTATGGAAAAGTTTAATCTGCAACACCATTTTATACAAAATGGAGTGGGGGGGGGTCCGTGCTTCATCTCTCTCTCAGCTAAGGGGTCCTTGCCCTGAAAAACGTTGAAGACCCTGCTCTATGGTTTGTTCTAAAAATCATATCCCTACCCCTTTTGATGCGTTCAGTGGCTTCCAGACAAAGCTCATCCATTTAGTGTTGCAGTTAAAGTGGATCTTACTTTTTAATGGCTTTAAAATTTGACATCTTCATAAATCAGCGTAATCATACGGTTGTGGTACACCAAGGCCTTGTTTGTGTTTTTGTCACTGCCATCGTGCACATATGGCCAGTGACATGCCTGCATATATCAGCGAGCGCCACCACTCTCAACAGCAGAGGTTTGATGTCTCCTTACATGTCGTTGATGTCGGGCAGAAACCTTGTATCTCCATTATTTGAACTAATGTTTTTCTTCCGTAAATCAATACCCTACTACTTCGTCAAACAAGAGTGTCGCGGAAAAGTGGCAAAAACAGCCGATCTACAAAGCTGATCAACGAGCCGATCTACAAGCCGATCTTGATTGCTATGTATTGAGAAATGTCGGAAAGTGAAAGTGGTTACAGTAAGTCCATCTGTGGGTTTCGTAAATATGAACAACAATGAAACGAGAGCTTGAGACTAAATAATAACTACATGGGATCCATTGGAAAACAGGTTATTTTTTTCCCATTTACTGAAAAGTAACAGACATACAAGTTTTCCACCCGACAGCGGCGATATGAGAACATATTGCGAAGGGAAGATGCCAGACGTTTTTGAGATGTTTGGCTGTGGTATTTGACACGAGAAAAAGTTTTATAGAGTGATTATTTCTCATTACTTTTGGAACTAGATTGGAGCTGAAATGTTCCATCCCTTTTGGGAAAGTTATAGGTACTTTCAAGTTAAAGTTCAATTTACCTTTTTTCTCTTTCTCTTTTTTTACCTGTTCTGTAGCTTAATCGATCATGACTGGATACCTTTTTGATAGATTTAGTAGGCCTTAGCATGAATACGTTGAATTATTTCGGATCGGCGAATATTTCAGGATTATCTTCACAGCGAAAAGCCCAAGCGGGGCGTCTTTATTGTAGCAATATTATTGCACATGGTCGAAGCTGAATTTGTTGGATCGCGAAGGCAGCTGGGCACCACATGCCCTCGTATCCCCCCGATGCATTGCATTCCATGGCCCATTCAAAGACAAGATACTGCTTCCATCACTCCGCGCGGCCTTCCCATCTCGCTCTCTCCCCTTTTGTCTCGTTTTCCTATCCAGAGATATATCACCACCCGTAGCCGTCACCAGACACTGTATTAAAGTTTAAGTCCTCTTTAACCCCTTGAGACCAGATGCCGATTCTTAAAAATGTCTTGTAAATGCTAGTTCAGTTAGCATTTCAGTTAGCAGTTCAGTTTCAGTTTTCTGAAAAACTTGTTGCTTATGTTATCAGTGATGCTCAAACTTTTTCATGTGAAGACCCCCAAAAGTATATGTATTTGGCCGCGGATCCCCATCTCAAAATATTGTGTTCCAGGGACCCCCAGAAGCAAAGATTTGAGTAAAAAATGATTTTGGTAAAAATAGCAGATCTAGAAGCTTGTATATCTGCTATTTTTGAATAGCCAAAGTATAATGGTTAAAGTTATCGAAAATAACAACAGATGCTTTCCCGGTCGTAAAGGGTTAAAGGGAGTCATGCCGTCTAAAGTGGAGGCAAACGCAGTTCAGATAGCAGCTGACGTATGCTGGAATGCTTTTGGTCTTATCATGTCACTCGACTTTCGATTCCACCACGCATGGCGAGCGCCATACCTCAGACACACGACAGAGACAGCAGGTCCTGGAACTCAAAGGGTTGTACCGAGATGTGAGACACTCTCTAAATCAACAAAGCATTTTTTTATACCCCCCCCCCCCCCCCCCCCCCCCCCACACACACACACACCCACCCCTCCTCATTCTTTCATGGCCGTGCGCCACAGACAACTATGCAACTTTGTGACATCTCATTATTTATTAATGGATTTGAATTGGATCGTTCGTTGGTGTTGTTCGTGATTTATAATTCAGCATGGCACTGTCAGAACTAAAAGTGATGTAGGGCCTATAAATAGCCGGTAAAAAAGAAAAGAAAATGTGATCAGTTGGCGTGGTCAAAGGTTGTTGGGGATTTTCGTTGAATTTATGTATTCAATATTAAAGGGGAGGCAGTATTTCTCCGGTGAATTATTGGACAACCGAGAATAGCCCACTTGGATGGACTGACGAGGCCCATTTCAGAGCAGAGTGTTGCAGTTATCTCAAGTGCCTCTTGTAACCATCGCCCCGTAAATTAAAAATATCTCAAAATGTTTCTGTTTTCGCCGTACTTCTTTCAAAGAGCCTTCATTTCTCTCTCATTTATGTCTTTAAGCGAGAGTAATCCAAGATCTAATTTGAATTGAATGGTCACACAATAATGGTCCCATATTGCAGTGGTTCCCGAGCTGGCGGTCGGGACCAGGGGGGGTCCCCAGATGATTTGCTTAATGTGCAACATGGTTTTCTCACTCAACAGTAAACAAACCAACACACAGTATAAATATATACAGGGTACCTGCACATTTATGAAGTTACAATTTAATGACTTTTAAGTCCTTTTTAATACCAAATTGGCCAATTCCAAGTGCTTGTCAGGGTGGGGGGTACCCAGTTAAGATATGATTTTTTTTTTTTTTTGGGGGGGGGGGGTCGCGGCCTGAAAAGTTTGGGAACCCTTGCCATATTGGAATTCCAGTGAAAGTGCTTCTAGTTTCATTACCAGTGTGTGGAAATGAAAACATTAAATCCCAGTGGGTGGATACCATTTTAACATCATGGTAATCATCAAATCAACCACTGAAATATGTCTAGCCTTTGCTCTCGTACCCAACGCACCAGTGACACAGGCGACAACAGCAGACTGTGCAACTGTCTGTCTGTCATAGTTTCCAGCAGAGAGTTGTAGTCGAGCTGCGTACGGTGAGCACAAGATCTGGTTGTGATTATTTTAACGGAGACAGTAAATCATGACGCAGCACGAGGCCAATTTGTGGTATGGGCAAAAAACAAAAAAAGAGACCTGGCCCTAAGTTTATGGAGTTACTGTTAACTAGACAGGACCCATTAACACGTAGTGTAGGCGCGCGTACATATACGACTGCACACGCGCGCGCGCTTGTGTGTGTGTGTGTGTGTGTGTGTGTGTGTGTGTCTGTGTGTGTGTGTGTGTGTGTGTGTGTGTGTGTGTGTGTGTGTGTGTGTGTGTGTGTGTGTGTGTGGGTTGCCGCTGGCAGAAAATCTGAGAGGAGGAGCAGGCACTAAAAATGGAATAGTCAATTAAAGACCAATTATCCTTTTGTCTTGTGAAGGTGAAAGCTGGGTAGGAAAATTTTAATAATATATGTACTCTATAGCAAAGAAAACCGATCTCATTACTCACACAAGCCCTTGAAGCAACAATTTAGAAAAGCAAATGCCACCCAAGTCATTTTAGTCACCTGTATGAATTTAGTGCACGTTTATGCAAACATCCCTCTGCTTTGGCTTAACCCATCATGACCCGAGGCCAATTCTACAAATGCCTTAAAAATCAGTAATTCTCAAACTTTTTCATGTCAAGGACCCCCAAATTGATATATATATATGGCCGCGGACCCCCATCTGAAAATGCTTTGTGCCAGGGACCGCCAGAAGAGAAGATGTGTGTTAAAAATGTCAAAATTATTACATTTTTTCAATAATGTTCAAAAGTAGTAGATGTACAAGCTCGCAGTATGGCACGAAGTGATGCGTTGTGAGCTTGTAGATCTGCTAAAATCCGTAAAAAATCTAAAATGACACAGATGCTTTGCCGGGGTTATTGGCTTACGAGCAGATAAAATGGAGACAAACCAGTTGGAAACGCAAAAAAAGTTTCCACTCCGCGTTTGAAGGCCCAATGAGTCAGCATCAATAAAACTTTTTAGAGCCATCGCGTCCGCTCTGAGCCAAAGAACATCGCGATACGAACAATGGACAGATAAAGTCGGATCGGCTCACATATCATTTTGCCTGCTGGGACATCCCAGATGGCCTATTAGGCCCGGCTATAATCTCTGTCTTGTTTGTTTTGGAACCAAAAAGAAAATATCTTTACTGTAAAAACCACAAGTTGTGCGACATGCCCGGAGGACCGGTGTTGTTACACAGAGGAGCAACATGGGGTATTGAGATAACTAATAGGCATTGTAAGGACTCCTTAATTTTTCAAGTCTCCCCCTAAGACACAAACAATGTTTAAAAGAAGAGCACAGTCTGCCCCTTAATCTGTGGCTTGTTGAGATGTTTTTTTTTTACCCTGGCTTTTGAGTTTTAACCCCTTTGAGTCTGGTTTCTTATGCTCTGGGTCAAATGATTCCTCTTCACAGGCAGTTCTGCGGTGGCTCCACTAATGGCGCTGTAATTTCACGTTTCCCTTTGAAGTTCTACCCCGCCGACCGTTGTGTTACCTGAAAGTCTAGTGTGCTCCTCTCTCTCTCTCTCTTTCTCTCTCTCTCTCTCTGAGGTTTTTTTTTTTCTCTTTTTTTTCTTCTTCTCGGGATGGGGCAGGCTAGCAGCTCCCCTTCTGCTGCTGCAGCCTAATTAAATGTAATTGCTCCATTTTGTAGTGGTGCCCGTGTGGAGAGGGGAAGCCTTGTAATAAGGGAGATTGCGTGAAGGGTCCGAGGATCACAGACGCCAAAGAGGAGCCATGAGGAGACGATCGGAGGAGACGCTAACCCCCCCACCCCACCGTGTTGTCGCCTCCTCTGTCCTGAGCAGACCTAGTCATTACCCCCTCCACTCCTTTGGTTTGGGCTGTCTCTCTCTCTCCCTCTCGCTCTCTCTCTCTTCTCTGTTCCTGTATCCCTCTCTTCTTCACTCTCATCCTTTAAGTCTGTTATTCTCAACCTTTTTTAATTTGAAGGATCCCAGTTTGATATGCATTAGGCCACAGACCTCCATGTAATACAACCTTTTCATCTCTGGGACTCTAATCTACACTCTGAGGGTGTACAAATGGAATCAAACGGACCCGTTTGGTTCCTATATTATGTCAAGCTGGGGGGAACCCCCCCCTCAAGGACACCTGGGGGTCCCCCGACCCCACGTTGAGAACCACTGCTTTAAGACTCCCTCTCTATTCATCATCATCATCATCCCTTTGTTCCTGTTTTGCTTCATTTCTGGTGTACAGCACAGGGGTCACAGGGGTCACACATTTGAATGATTTTAACTGGTTTAAATAAGTGGTTCTCAAAAGTGGGTGTCCGGGAACCACCGAGGGGTCCTTCAACAAGAGGGTTTGCAGCTAAAGGATAGATAGTTATAGCCTATAACGTATAGGAACCAAATTAACCAATCATTTGATGACCGGCCCAGTCTCCAGTAGGACACTCAATTGAGTCTCCTACTGACCAGCCACCCCGTCATCAAATTATTGGCTCAGGAATGTGAGAAAAACAAATAAATCTCCATGAATTCAAGGCTTCAAGGGGTGTGAGTATAAAAAAGAAGTATTTTTTTTGAGTGAACTACTCCTTTAAACTTCAACTTGCCGTGATTTGCAGCTGTAAGCAAGCTGAACGCCGCTGGGAGCGTCATGGAGCGCCTGCATGTGTGTCGTGCAAAGGAATCCAGGAAGTGTCCTGTGTCCGCTCCGCTCCGCTGTGATCATCTCGGCACACATTCCTCCCTCAGGTGGTGCAGGCGTCACGGGTTGTGGGTGCAAAAACTACGCCGGAATTCTTGGCATAGTTTAGCAGGCACCTCTGGGACTCCTCAGGGACTGAGTCACAGACAGACACTTGGAATGGGATGTTAGGGAGGGGGGAGGGCATTCTTTCCGGGAAAAAAGAGGAGAGGAAAAGAGAGACAATTACAGAGCAGAGGAGACAACATGACACAGAGAGAGAGAGAGAGAGAGAGAGAGAGAGAGAGAGAGATACAGGGAGCGCCAGCATGGCCGTGACCCCGTGGGATGAGGGTCTTACTGGTTATGTGTGATGATGAAGTGTGTTGTGTGGGTTCAAAGGTGACTTGAGATAGAGAGTGATAACAATAAACGTCACCCCCCATTAGGGCACAGGGCTATTAAAGGTAGGGTAAGTGACATGTTTTTGGTGAAAACAAAACGTTTTTTTTGTTTTTGTTAAAAGGTTGAAGCATTATATTCTTATAGTCATTGCTATATAAAGTGTTTGTTGGGTAACAGGGGTGTCCCTGTCTCTCCAGCTCTTTGATAAACAGAAAATACATTTTCAGCTGGGTGACAAGTTTGGGAACCACTGCTTTAGTTAGAGCGGGATAACGATTATTTTGTAATCAATCAATCAAAAACGTCACGGTAATGTAAGACGTTACCAGGATGCCTGGTCACCGTACCACTCCCCTCTCTCTCTCTCTCTCTTTCAGAGAGGTGAGTTGGAGACTTTGCAGTGGGGATGATGACATTCCATAAAATAACAGCGGGACCTAGAGACCTGGACTGCAACAGAGGCAAGGGTACAGTGATGACCAGACATGCCGGTTTGGCACCACGTGTCCCTGGCATAACTCGGACAGCATCCGTCCGGCCGACCGTTTGGTCTCAGACTTGGCGTGTGAGTCTGTCTCATAACCCTGAGGTGTGCAGAGCCAAATGGCCAACTGTTTCCGAGAACCGCAAAAATCATGAATATCTGTGTCTGTTGGCAGTATAAGTCCCTGATTGGCAAACCCCAGCCACCGGCTTAACTGATTGGCAGAGCTTTGCATAACATTTGTGCCGCAAAAGCAGTATTATGGAACGACATGCATCGTTACCAACACTCTTCAAAGAGCGCCGTCCTAGTTGCAGTCCTAGTTGTCTCCGCCAGGCCGAAAGGCATGGCCGAAACTATGTTTTGCACCCTGTCTGTCCGTGTGGTGTGTGTGTGTGTGTGTGTGTGTGTGTGTGTGTGTGTGTGTGTGTGTGTGTGTGTGTGTGTGTGTGTGTGTGTGTGTGTGTGTGTGTGTGTGTGTGTCTGTGAACAGCTAATCTGATCGCACCAAAACTGTGCACACACACTCCTTGTATGCCAATTCAGAACCTGTGCCATTTTTCACATGGGCCTGTTATAGCGCCACCAGGAGGCCGCTTTTTGCAAAACAACAAACAACTTTTGACGGTACTCCTACAGATTTTGTTCAAACATCATGCAAATCGGTACACAGTATCTCTATAGTCATTAAACAAAACGGGTCTTTCAGATTTTTCATATTCCATCCTGATTGGCTAAGAAGTTTGCAGAAGTGCTCCGTTTTGAACAAAATAACTCAAATCATGAACACAGCGTCCGATTTGGGTGAAGCGTTGCGCGCATATTCGCACTAGGCCAAGGAAGAAATGCCACTTAAGCATTTTTAAATCAGCCTCATGGTGGCGCTTTAACAGGCCGATTCGTGTTTTTACCTATAACTGCACCGATCTGTGTAAAACATTGTATGTGCGCTCCCTAGGGGGCAAGGAAAACCCTTTGCCCTGCATCTGCCTTTTATAGCGTCACCAGGAGGCCGACTTATGTAAAACACATTTTTAGATATTAGCCTACTCCTTCAGATTTTATCCAAATTTCACGCAAATCGGTATACATGATCTCTATAGTCATGTGATCAAGACGGATCTGTTGTTGATTTTTCATATTCCATCCTGATTGGCTAAGATTGACATCTAAAGTTTGTGGGAGTGGCCCGTTTTGATCAAAATGCCACAAATCATGAACACAGCATCCGATTGGGGTGAAACTTTGCACGCATATTCGCATTATGTTGAGAAACAAGTGCCACCCTTTCAACATTGCCCTATAGTGCCACCAGGAGGCCGATTTTAGCGAAACAATAGTTTTTATCCTACAAACAATAAAGAAATCTAGGTTCTGTAAATGACCGGATCAAATGAGCAGCCTCCTCTCCAAAGGTTTTGAGTGCGCACATTCCTGGGTATGGACTAGTTACAAAAAACTAGGAAACTCCATAAATTAAAACTTTTAAGAAGTAGTGAAAATAGCAGATCTATACAAGCTCGTAGATCGGCTATTTTCACTAGTTTGGGTCACGGGGAGACATCACATTTCTCTTTAGGGTCTCGAGCTTAAAGAGCGAGATAACAATAACTAGATCTAGATCCCAAATCTAGATCTGGGATTTAAGCGATTTAGGGTCCCGGTTTGGGTATTTAAAAAATATTTTCACCCAGGGATAAGAATAACGTCCCCCGTCCCCCCTCCACACTCTCTCTCTCTCTCTTAGAGAGGTGTGTTGGAGACCTAGCAGTGGGGACGGTGACATTCCTTCCTGCCTCCTTGGCTCCACATGGCTCTCCTGACCAGACCAGCCAGGGGTGTCCAGCGATTTGCCCTCCTCTTCTATTCTGTTCCTCCATCCTCTATCCATCCCTCCCTCCCTCCCTCCCTCCCTCCTCCTCCTCTCCGTGGTGGTGCCAGCTCGTCTGCCACACGGCCCGTTAAGGCTAATGCGACACAGGCTCCGGATCGCGTTTCAGCCCCCAACACGAGCCACCCATATCCTCACGCCCCCCCCCACCCCCTCCTTCCCCACATTATCTCCCCGGCCGGGACCCTCGTTCGCCGCCATCACCCCCACCACCGCCCCCTCCTCCTCCTCATTTCCTCTCTTCCATGCTGACCAAGGCCGGGCGCAGGAAGCACACGTCGGATTGGTGAATACAGATCAATAAAATAAAACACACACGCACACACACACACGTGCACACACACAGGATCTCCAAAAGCCTTCCATTTAGTGTTTTATGATCCAGGAAAGCGTCCGCTAAATGATTTGTCTGCTTGTTAAAATTGTTTTATGGTTAGAGGCAGGAGTCTGGTGAAAGGGATGCGATGGCGATACAGCCTGCATGCAGCATGCAGCTCCACCTTGGAGGGATGGAGGGATGTTGAGCGGATGAGCGAGGGGGGGGGGGTTGTGAGGGGGGTTAGAATACTGAACTCGCAGCACTTCCAACGGCATTAAGGAGCATGTACATCCTAGCCAAAAAAAGAAGGATACGGAGGACCTGGTCCTACTAACGTAGCAGTCTGTTGGAACATTGATCGAGATCGATCGGGGGGGGTTAATCAATACCTCCGCCATAATAAAACTGTAAGAGTCGGACGGTTTCTCAAGGTTCAGGGGGCTTGGGGGATAAAAAGCGGTGAGAGGGGAGCGAAAACATCAAAAGTGCAGCAGAGAATGAGTTTGCGGTGAGATCACACACAGCGCAGGACCCACTGTCTCTCTCATGACCTCGCTGTCATGTGGCTTCCATGAGAGCCCGGCATCCAGCCGCAGTTGTTTCCATATAAAACCCAGCGGCTTTGGTGATCTGATTCCTACCACAAAGCTAATCGTTTGGCTGTTTCTGCATAGCTGTTAGCTCCTTTCTTTTTTCAGATCCCTCTCAGAAGAATGGCTTGGATATCATCACACATGTATGCCGTGCTTCATGCTGGTTGCATTGTCATCTCATCTCCATCGTCAGGTCCTCTACTTCAGTGGTTCCTCTCAAACTTGTTTTAATTCCGAGGACCTCCGATTTGGTATGCATTTGGCCACGGACGTACCCCATAAGGGTCCATTTGGTTCCACTTGTGCACTCTCAGAGTTACAGACTTGCAAGGGTCCATTTGGTTTTTAACTGTCAATAATTTAGCTGCGGACCCGATGGAACGCCCTCAAGGACCCCTGGGGGTCCCCGGACCCCACTTTCTTCATTGGCTGGCACCAGAAAGAATGAACTTGTGTCCCCTGTCTTTCTTGTACTCACTTTTTTACTCGGGCGTCCCAATTCGTTTTTGTTTGTTTGTTTGTTTGTACACAAAATGTGTACAATTTAAAAAATATATATATTAAAAAAATCCACATTTCGAAAAAAAATAGCCGAAGTATAAAAGATGCCTTAAGTTTTTAATTTAAGGGTGTATTGTCATCAGTGAAAAGTTTAATGTTTTTCTTCCTCAAATGCATATTGCACAAGTGCTGCTGCTGTAGTCCATAAATCTGCCAACCTGATCACGGGCTATGTGCCTGTGCTGCACAGGGGGCATGACCAATTAACCAGGCCCACACAGTAATTAGCCGTCTGCATGTTGAATAACTCTTCACTCCCAGTTCCCATTAGTGGCTCATAGCTGCCAGAGGTTCATAATTATACCATGAATTGTATACATGCTTGATTCATAATTATACGGTCGGTGTAATTATAGATGCATGCTTCCTCTGGAACCTGTTGTGACACATTTTTCGCGAAATCTCCGTGATCTGAGCTATTGGGGTAGAACAGCGAAGGGGCTGGTTGGAGCTGGTGAGAGGATTCAGTTAGATCTTTGGGTAAATGTTTTTTTGTTTATGCATACAGGGACAATAAAAGCTGGTTTTGTGTACAATGATTAGTCTTAAAACGTTAGAAGTGCTCCAAATCTCTTTGGGGATGGGATAGTTCCCGTATCCCTCTAACAATGCCCAGTGAAGGGAACTTACTGTGGGCTATAGCCTCTAGTCTAGCTCATCGTCATCATTAGCTCAGTCAACTATCTATTCTTAGCATTGCATGACTGATGTTCATTTACGGGCGATGCGTCTTTGGCTGTAAAAAAAAAAAACCTTGACATCAAAATCCACACTTCTTTGCCACGTGGCAAGAAAGGTATGATTAATATATTCTAATTCCACAGTCAAAGCATGGTTGCCCCAGAATTAACGCAATTGTTTGAAGTGTAAAGTGTAAAATCAACGTCAGATGGTATTCATTTATTGACTTATCAAGTCCAGATGGAGCCATATTTTACTCAGCATGATTCAAATATCCCTCGCTTCGAGTCTGCTTGCAATTAAACCATTCAGCGAACTTTCAACAGTCTGAGAAAAATCAGGGCCTTGGGAATCAGTGGGGCACAACGCAGGGTGAGCTGTTAACATCAGGAAAGACCACCCTTGATTTGGAACTGTAAATGACTGTGCAGGACGTTAAAACGTGGAAGTCGAGGCTCAAAGCAAACAATTTCAAAGACGGGGAGAGACAGTGCGACCCGCGTTTACGTTCTTCCCCCCTTGTGCTGTGAGAAAGTGCCGGTGGAGTTAATCTCTTTTTTGGATACACAACAGTGACGGTACACTTGATGTATACTTGTAGAGGTATATAGAGCATAGCCAATCAGGTGTCTAGGAACACTATAGAGTCAAAGAGCCAATAAGGAGTTTGTTATGGGAAACTCCAGATGTTTGGTGTAGTAGTAGAGCAAGCGAGAAAAACAAGAAGAGTGGCTGTCAGAATTTGCCCCCTGGCAGCGTGGGGTTGTAATTTCAACCCCATTAAGATGCATTAGTGTTCATTTGTTTAAAGACAAGGAGCTGTTGTGTTGTAAGAAGAAGGGTTATTGTATTGAGAGAGAGAGAGAGCAGGGTGTGGATTGTGGAACAATGAGATTTACCTTGAAAATGTTGGCAAGTGCAAATGTCAATTCTAATTATGGGTTTAATGAATGGAAAATGTTTGTGTGCGGTCAGTCTCAACGCACACACACACACGTGTGCACGTATGTACATGCGCGCGCGCACGCACGCACGCACGCACGCACGCACGCACGCACGCACACACACACACACACACACACACACACACACACACACACACACACACACACACACACACACACACACACACACACACACAGAGAGAGTACTGTTACATACACAACAAACCACAGACACCATTAATGAGAGATGCTGAGTGTTCTGTGGCTTAACAGAAGAAAGACAAAAAGTTGTAAACATTTTGATATGAAACACTCTATAAATCACAGCATGGGGTTTCCCTATGCGATACAAATCGTGTCAAAACCACATAGATGGTACAAGTTGATTCACTGTGATGAAAACAGTGAATCAATCCCTGGAAAAAATGGGATGCCTGTTTTTTCTATCTTTCTTTCTCAGGAGGTTCAGAAGGTAACCCTGAAGGTAACTTCATCTGCATCTGTGTCATTTTTAGATTTTAGCTATAGTATAGCAGGTTTTTCAGAAAACTCTTGGGATTTAGAACAGTGGTTCAGAACAGCGGTTCTCAAAAATATCAGATAATACATGCTCACAACAGTGGTTCAGAACAGCGGTTCTCAAAAATATCAGATAATACATGCTCACAGCTTACATCTGCTATTTTTGGAATATTGTGAATAATTTAGATTGTTTTTCCCAACACAAGTCTTCTCTTCTGGGGGGGTCCGGGGCCAAAACACATCACGAAAACATTTGAGAACTGCTGCTTTAGAAGGCCTTTGTAGAATCGGCCTCAGGTCTCAATGGGTGAATTAAGGATCATCCATCATACTGTTTGACATGGTGAGTGCAGACCTGGCTCCTGACCATGTCGCTCTGTCTCATTGTGCCGTACAGATAATGCTGTTTAATGACGTAATTGACCTGGGAAAAAGAGAAAATACACACAAAGGGAGCACTGGCCTAGCGTGTCCCTTTTCTGGGCAGGTCAAAAAGAAGAATGCAGCCTGACAGCGTGTCGCGCGTTCGAATCCCGGTCCCGATGACCTTTGCTGTGTGTCACTCCCCATCTCTCTCTCTCTCCCATTTCCTGTCAGTCTACTGTATCTATCAATAACTTTTGCTTTTTTTTTTTTTTTATCCTGAAAAGTAACAGTTTTGGACACTCAACAAAGACGATATCTAGACCAGTGGTTCTCAAACCTTTTCATGTGAAGGACCCCCACAATGACACATATTTGGCTGCGGACCCCCATCTTTTCTGTTTGCAAAATATATATATATATATTCAAAGATTAGCACAAATTTTCATGATTTTCTCAAAAATAGCCAAAGTAACATAATGGTTAAAGTGGTTAAAAGGATTGTGACGCTAATTTAGTAACTAATTGTAACTAATTTAGCTGGGGACCCCCTGGTACCCCCCCCCCCCCCCCCCCCCCCCAACCCCACTTTGAGAACCAATGATCTAGATGATATAGCGCCTCTCTCAGTGCTTAACAATGTATTTCACATTCACCCCATTCGCACACACTGACAGCAGAGGAAACCATGAAAGGCACCAACCTCCTCATCGGGAGCAGTTTGGGGTACAGTGTCCTTGCTCAAGGAAACTTGGACACAAAGCCAGGAGGAGGAGCCGGGGATCGAACTGGGAACATTCCGTTTTCCAGACGGCCACTCTATAGGCTCCTGAGATTTGGTGTAGAGGGATAAAAAGGAGGGGGCTAATTACAGACCCCTGGGGGGACCCCGATCAATGAATGTGAGTTGCACAACAGTCACATTCATTGTCACTACATGTGAAGCATTAATTTAGGGGTGGCCATAGCTGAATGGGTAGACAGTCTGGCAGAAGGTCCCGCAGGTTCGATTCCCGGCCGTGGCACTGAACGAACCGCTACACTCACTTGAGCAGCACTCAGCTGGGTGAAGCTGGAAACTGAATTTCCCCCGTGGGATGAAATAAGTCTAATTATCATTAATTAGCAATAATGTACAAATACAGTGTACGGTAAATATGAAACATGCAAGCATGACATGTAGTGTGTTGGATTTGCCATGGCATGCATTATTATTTGTATATATGCATAGTGTGGAGGCAAATGCACGACTGGTGTGCTAGTAGAAGGCACACACAGAACGTGACGTCCACCCACTGGGTGATTTCAATAAAGGATAAAAAAATTTAAGAAAATAAAGTGTGTAGATGTTTTTTTGGTGGGTTCCGTGCGTTACACAGTGATCCACCAGGGCTCCCCAAGATGAGATGAATGAACTGATTTATCTGTGGAACCAAGTCAAACTAAATTGACTGCGTCAACTCATACAATTTGTCCACAAAAGTGCTTGTCAGGGTGGGGGGGGGTCCCCCAATTCAAATATGATTATTGGGGTCCCCCAATTCAAATATGATTATTTTGGCGGGTCGCAGCCTGTAAAGGTCGAGAACCACTGACCTTCGGGGACAGCAGCGGACGGACCACCTAGCCAATAGAGGGAGCGTTCCAGTGCTGATGTGTTGCTGCTGGATGAGTATCAGTGCAGGGGTCAGAAGGGCAGCATCTAAATGAAAACTTTAAATAAGCATTGGCCTCTCATTAGACTGCTAGCGCACCACGGGGACTTCCTGGGTTAATAACTAAGGATGGGGTTTGCATTACTTTGTGCCTCATGCGGCAGGGAGAGACACACAAGCCTTTAATACAACAGTTTCAATTACACCACATCAGGAAAAAGATGTCCTCTTGATCCCATTAAGAAGAAGAAGAAAAGCGGAAACTCTGATGTTTGAGCGCGCGTGTGTGCGCACTTGCGTGCACGTGTGTGTGTGTGCGCGTATGTATGAGCACACGTCTGCGTTGTATTACCATACTTGTGAGGGGCCAAATGTCCTCGCAATGGTAGTAGAATTTGAGAAACGCTCGAAAGATAAATGGTTGTTTTTATGGTAAAAAAAATAAAAAGGATTTAGATTTTTTGATTTATGGGTTAGGTTTCAGGATTGTGGTTGGAGTTATACTGATTTATAGTTAGTTGCGAACCAATACGCCAATTTATAGCTAGCAGATCTACAAGCTTGTGCTTTTTCAGTGTATTTGTGGGTGCGTGCGTGCGTGTGAGATGCCACACCATACAGCCCTTTCTACAAGAATTCAAAAAGGAATCCTGCACTGCAATTAAGGAATCACTTAATAATTCAATAAGGAAATTGAAATGGTCCCCCGCCGCACCTTTGTCAGGGAAAATTGAATAATTCATTTTGGCAGGAGTACCCTTCAGACGGCTCTGGAAGGAATGGTGGTGCATTCAAAAGTTCTAACAGTGCAGGAGGAACATCTGCTAAATTGCTGCCATCGATAATCATCAAAACTACCGGCAAATTGCTGCATCTTATCGCGGGTAATTAGCAAAATACGGAACTTCTCAAACAGCCCCTGGCTGTCTTTTCTCTTCCTGAACCTAACTCTCTCCCTCTCTCTCTCTCTATCTCTCTCTCTCTCTCTCTCTCTCTCTCTCTCTCTCTCCATTCTCTCTGTCTGGCTCTTGTCATTCCCTGTCCTCTAATTCTCTTTGCATATAAAGAGAGCTGCTTCGACCCATATGCAGCCCCCCGCGTCATGCAGGGAATGCCGGTCGCATATAGTGAAACGCCGATTGAAGGGAAGCTATTTTGCCAAAATGCCAAAGCTATTGAGTGTTGCTTCATATCCTGTCAGATAAGCAACCACAAAGAGCTCTTTTTTTTCTGCCCCCCCCCACCCCCAGCTCCCAAACCATTCTTAACATCTCAACATCCTCCTCTCTTCCTCCCATTCCCCTCCTACTTGCTCTTGTTAGTTGATAAAGAGTGCTGTAATGTCAGGAAGGACATACATTCCTCAAGATGTACTCACAGATCTCCGAGGAGCAGGGGGTTAGCCTTCCACGCAATGCATCCAGAAGATCAGAGAGAAGGAGAGGGGGGGTGGCAGAGATGAGAGGCAGCAGAGGTTCAAGGGGAACTGTGTGTTGGAACTCTGGTTTGAGAAATAATAGAAGAGCGAAGATGAGAAGATGAGAAGCTGATGCGAAGGGAGAGAAAGGGAAAGCGAACGGAGAAGGCGTAGGAGTTGTAGTAGAACTTTGGCCCCCCGTTGCATTGCATTCGCATAGCTGCCATATCATGTGAGATGGCATAATGTCCTCAATGAGACGGTAATTAGTTCGAACCCGCCGCTCAAAAGCCGTCGCTTCGAGGGGTCAAAACTGGCAGACGTCTGACTCTCGCCGCTATCTCTCTATTTCTGCGAAGAAAGGAAAATCAAAACTTCTCAAACTTCTTTTGTGGTGGAAAAAGTACTCAAATGTTTTACTAGTAAAACTATCAATGCTGCAATGTAGAAGTAGCCTACTCTGTTACAAGTAAAAGTCCGGAATTCAAAATTGACTTGAGTAGGCCTAAATGTGCATAAGTATTGGTATCAACATGTACTTTAAGTACCAAAAGTAAAAGTACTAAAATGTTTGAAAATAGCAGATCTACAAGCTCACAACGGGTCGCGATGCAACGCGTTGTGAGCTTGTAGATCAGCTATTTTCAAATAGCCTAGGTATACAATAGGGCTAAAGTGGTTAATGTGTGTTTTATAATGTAATGATTTATATCTGCAAAGTAACTAGTTACTAAAGTTTTCAAAAGATTGTAGTGGAGTAAACGTACAATATTTGCCTCTGAGATGTAGCGGAGTAAAAGTAAAACTATAGACAATTGGAAAAACTCCAGTAAATTAGAAGTACCTCAAAATTGTACTTAAGTACAGTACTTGAGTAAATATACTTAGTTACTTTACACCACTGTCAAAGTATAACATGATTTTTTTACATAATAATCTGGGAGTCCACAGAAGCAACTGCTAGCGAGTTAAGAGTATCAGATTTTAAGTTACACGACGAGCATGACTCTGAGCTTTCAAGCAGCCAGCCTTTAAAAAAAAGGGAAAAAAACTCCTTTTGTGGTTTGATTTGGCCGTCTTGCAAGTCAACCGCTCAATAAAAGACAAGGCTTGGTACTCAGCCCCAAACCATTAGAAGTCAACTGAGGCAGTCGACGTGGTACACAGGCATTAATTGCCTGGCTGCTCGTAGCTTTTTTGGAATTTACCGTTTTTTTTTCCTAAGTTGTTGTTGTAAACAAGTCTGTTTGGAAGGTATTACGAACACCTGTGTACTGGGGAATTATGCGATTGGGACACTTGGACATGCGGGAATCTGTCTCTGACAGATAAGTGTAATGCTACCAGTATGTCCACAGACTGGTGACTATCTCAGGCCTTGTTTTTCCCTTCTGTGTTCAGTTCAAGATGGGTATCATCGCTCCCTTTCATCTTCAAGCCTCGCTCTTGCTTCTAATCTAGTCTCCTCTTCTATTCCAGGGTGAATCTCATCTGTAAAAGAAACCAAAATGGACAACTGTGGTGTGTTGTGAATTACGCCGAATCCGGCGAAAACAGACCAATGAAAGACATATGATAATAGAGGAATATTTCAAAAATGTTATTTAAAATGTACCTAGTAAAGAGAGATTTGTTAGCAACCCCATTCTTTCCTCTCATTTTGGTCTTTGGACAACTAAACCTCAACACTTTCTCATCAGTGATTCGGTGTAATACGTTATTGTGTAACACGTCATGTAATACATTTAATACATCATCGTTTCTTGATTATAATGTTTAAACGCGAATGAATCTTTTTTTCAAATGAATCTCTTTTCTCTCCAATGCATCACTGTTTGAAATGTCTTTCTGTTATTTACAAATATTGTTGAATTTGTCAAATACACTATTTCAATTGTCTTATTTTCGTTTTCCTTTGCTGACTCTGCAGAAAAAGGCGGCTATATACAGAGCAGAAAACAGCATTACTACAGTATGAAGCCTCCCCAGTTTGGCTCCTATCAAAATGGCTGAAATGCCTGTGGCTTGGTGATTAAGCTGTTGCAAACCACACAGCCCAGGGAGAGTAAACCCAACATTTAAACCCAAACCCAGAGACGGCCAGCCCAGGCAACAACAGTGGCATATTAGTAATTACTCCAAGACAAAATGTCCGTCATTTGTGTGTAACCCACATTCAGGCAATTCAGCTTCTCAGCACATGGAATTAAGTCTGGGAGTCTTCAGGGGGTTTGGTTGAGTATTACACCGCCATTTGACAGTCCAGGATTGTCAGAAAGAATTACAATGATTTGTTGTAAACCTGATGCATGAATCTAATGTTTAGATTGTTATCGCCATCTCTGTCCGTGCCAAGTGTTGTTTTTTTCCTCTTCTCTGCCTCTCTCTTTCCCTATGCTGCACTTTTTCGTTGCAATCGTTAGATGAACAGGCAAACGTACGCGATTGCTTTGCTTGGGACTTCAGTGTAGATGTCAATTAGATATCAACAGGGACCATCTGCTACTTTACTAGTCCATGTGAATCCCTTTTTGACCAGAGGGACTTTGACCAGAAGGGGGAGAAAAAAAGAACCAATCTGTCTGGCAAGTGCTTCCAGATGGACACAAAAGAAAGGGGGCACATTCTTGTGGAAATGAAAGCTGCTCCTTTAATCTAAGAGACATAATCAATAAATGATAAGGCTTCTATAGCCGCGGGACAACAGCGGTAGTTTGAAGATAAACTTGAAGACAAGACCGGGGATGGGACTGCAGGGATGTGTGTGTGTGTGTGTGTGTGTGTGTGTGTGTGTGTGTGTGTGTGTGTGTGTGTGTGTGTGTGTGTGTGTGTGTGTGTGTGTGTGTGTGTGTGTGTGTGTGTAAAGTGGAAGGGGTTCAATGTTGAATTAAAACATTATGCATGGGGGCTGCTAGTGGCTCGCTAATCACAGGGTCCTATCAGCCCCCTAGATCACTTCCTGCGAGCTTAGCTGCATCTTATTTAAGCGATCATTGTTTTATCTGGAAGGAATGCTAATTTGAGCTGTCGAGAGGCCAACTACTCCAGGAACCTATGATCGCACTTCATGTCTTACATGGTTGCAGAGCACTGGGCCAAAAGTGAACGGCCTGTTGGAAGTGAAACCTTGCATACACGGCTAAAACACACAATGCGGTCGGTTAAATAAGACGATTGGACGTCCTCCTCTCAATTACAAGGCAAGAAGAAGCGGAAATACACACAGCATGTGCATCCGATTTGAATTGCAATCTTTTTCCCGAAGCAAATATTTATACCAACATGCCAAAGGAAACATGGTTTGAAAGAAAACTCGCTTTGTTTAGAGTCTGTGAAGGGAGACGGCCCTTAATTGTACATTTCAGTAACACTGCGTTTAGCAGTGCTGGAAAGAGTACTCGCATTTTTTACTGAAGTAAAAGTATCAATACTGCAACGTAGAAATACTTTGTTACAAGTAAAAGTCCGGTATTAAACATTTACTTCAGTAAAAGTACAAAAGTATTGGCATGAAAATGTACTTAAGTACCAAAAGTAGAAAGTACTCATTGTGCAGAATGTCCCATTTCCCAAGTTTTCACTAGTTTTCAGAACAAATCTTTTGAAAATAGCTATACAAGCTCACGATGCAACACATTGTGAGCTTGTAGATCTGATATTTTCAAATGGCCGAAATCGGGCTTAAGTGGTTAATTGTCGAAGTTGTCAAAATCTACAAAGTATCTAACGAAAGTTTTCAAATAATTGTAGTGAGGTATAAAAGTACAATATTTGCCTCTGAGATGTAGTGGAGTAGAGGTACAAGCATAAAACAAGTGAAATACTCCAGTAAAATAAGAAATACCTCAAAATTGTACTTAAGTACAGTACTTGAGTAAATGTACTTGGTTTACACCTCTGGTTTAGACTGAGGCTTCTGCAGCGAGAGTGGAATCCCCGTGGGAATGTGCTGATTTGGACATTTGATTCCAGATGATAGCCATGAGTAGAGGGCATTTGTTTAATGAATGTGTCAACCCAAATTTAAGAGGAGGCTCAAAAATAATATACCAAGGATTTTGGGAGGCTTTAGGCTTGGCTTCGAATAAATGTGCATATAGGCTTTTCTTTTTCAGTTTTTATTAAACAGATTAAAATTGTCATAAATAAAATGCAAAGGCCCCAACCCTATATGGGGCTGAAAGCCCCCTTTTCTGGATCAGGGCACACTTGAAAATCTCAAAAGCGTTTGCGGCCCACCCATCGGACCACTCAATACGCAGAGTTAGATGAGTGAACCGGCGTGTATTTTTAGAGCTGCATGTTTATTTTAGAGACAAATCAATCGATTGTGGTCCGGCTTGACACAATGGGACCAGTACGTTCCAGTGGAGGGTATACGACACGATGCACATGGTCGTGGGTATACGCTCTCACGTTTTCAATGGATGAAATGGTTATTAGACTGAATACGTTTTTTCCCCCAAATAATCTGGACTGTATACGCCGTATACAGCGTATAACGGTAGAACACACCATTGGTACGTTCCTATTCATCGGTATAACAATGAAAACTACATTTTCAAGGTTTTAATGAGCAAATACCATGATTTTTTTCTACATAATTGTTTTAATCACTTAAACTCCAGCATATAGCCGATCAACAAGCTCACAATGCGACGGGTTGTGTTGCATTGTGAGCTTGTCGATCTGTTATTTTCAGCAAAATCTTTCCCCACAATAACAGAAAACTAAGAATTCACTAGCACTGAGCCATGAGGGACTCCAGTTACCCATGTGGGGTTTAAGGGGTTTATATTATCAGTAAAATCTTAGTGTTTTGCCTATCAGTTTGGGGCCCACTTGCAATAGCGGGCCCCGGGCCCATAGGTCGTGAATGGCTGGTATATATATATGGGATAATCTGGCATCTTTCCTTTTCTCAGCCCCATTTACTCTTCCCTTCATCCCCCACCTCTAAAAAAAAGATGACAGCTACTCATTTTGTATAAAATAAGAGCAGAGGTTTGTAGATAGGATAAACGCTGCAGTCCCTGTCTCCGCATGCAGACCCATGTGTAGTTTGTGGTAAACATACCAAACAGGGGTATTTGTTGAATTCTTTCGATGTCCACAGTTGATCAAATTAGAGCAGAAACCACCCAACCCACCGCCCTCCTTAAATACATAAGGAAATGTTGTCATGGACGATAAACGTCAGCCTGTGACTTTGTCCTGCGGCTGACACGGGGAGACGGAGTGTGTGTGTGTGTGTGTGTGTGTGTGTGTGTGTGTGTGTGTGTGTGTGTGTGTGTGTGTGTGTGTGTCAGTGGTGGAAGAAGTACTCACATTATTTACTTAAGTAAAGGTATCAATATTGCAATATAGAAATACTCTGTTACAAGTACAAGTCCGGTATTGAAACTTTACTTAAAAGTAAAAGTACAAAAGTATTGGCATCAAAATATACAAAAGTATACTACCAAAAGTAAAAGTACTCATTATGTGGAATGTCCCGTTTCACAAGTTTTCAAATTAATAAAATGTTTTTAAAAATCCTTTGAGATTAGATATACAAGCTCATAATGTGAGCTTGTAGATCTGCTCATTTCAAATGGCCAAAATGTATATAGGGCTTAAGTGGCTACTGTATGTTTTGTAATAATAATCAAAATCTAAAACCAGTAACTAAAAGTTTTCAAAAAATTATAGTGGCGTAAAAGTACCATATCTTCCTCTGAGATGTAGTGGAGTAGTAGTTGAAAATTAGTAGTTGTTGAATTGGAAATACTTAAGTAAAGAGAAAAAAAGAAAAGAAAAAACACCTCACATTTGTACTTAAGTACAGCACTTGAGTAAATGTACTTAGTTACTTTCCACCACCGGGGGGGTGTGTGTGTGTGTGTGTGTGTGTGTGTGTGTGTGTGTGTGTGTGTGTGTGTGTGTGTGTGTGTGTGTGTGTGTGTGTGCGTGCGTGCGTGCGTGCGTGCGTGCGTGCGTGCGTGCGTGCGTGCGTGATTTATACCTATCCGTCTCCCTGTGTCAGCCGTGAGAGTGACAGTAATATGGATGTCTCCCACCCACAACGGGGGAACACACACAGTGGTATGTAACCTCAACACAGCTCCATGCCGTGGCAGTGTGCTTGTCCTCAGTCACTTCCTACCCACAGAGACAATGAGCACGCTACATGGCTACAATGTCATGTTTAAATACTGTCACATCATGGATGGATGCTTGTAGTAAGCAGCACAGCCTGGTCACAAGTTCAACCCTCCAGCAAACTATACACTGCGGTGGTGGAAAGAGTACTCATATTTTTTACTTGAGTAAAAGTATCAATACTGCAATGTAACAAGTAAAAGTCCAGCATTCAAAATTGACTTGAGTAAAAGTACAAATGTATTGGTATCAAAATGTACTTAGAGGACCAAAAGTAGAAAGTTCTCATTTTGCAGAATGTCCCATTTCACAACTTTTCAAAAATCTTTTATAAAAATCGTTTGAAAATAGCAGATCTACAAGCTCATAATGCGTCCTGATGCGACGCATTGTGAGCTTGTAGATCGTCTATTCTCAACTGGCCGAAATGTATATAATATAGGGCTGAAGTGGTTAATGTATGTTTTGTAATAATAATCCAAATCTACAAAGTAACTAATAACTAAAGTTGTCAAATAATTGTAGTGGAGCAAAAGTACAATATTTGAGATATAGCGAATTAGAAGTTCAGTACTTGAGTAAATGTAAATGTACTTAGTTGCTTTACACAACTGATATGCTGTATGCACAATGATGCTGTATTAACTAACTTTGCTGGGGGTCCCTGGACCCCCACTTTGAGGACCACTGGCCTAGAGTTCAATCAACACTATGTATAGGCCCTTTGGGCCTCAAGGCTCAGCAAGGCTTACTTACTGTATGTATAGGAAGAAAGTGTCTGCCCGTTGTTTTAAAAAATACTGATATTTGGAATTACATAATTGTTAGCCGAACCACAAAGTGATGCAATAATGAAGCTGTTTTTCATCTGTCAGCAAATGTGTCCACCAGGGGATGCTGAAGCAACTCAGCTATGTACATCTCCATGTTACCTAGTTTTAGTTTTTTTGCCCATTGAAACCGGGAAAGTATCCGTGTCATTTTAGATTTTTGCGTTGGCTATTCAAAAATAACAGATATACAAGCTCGCAGCGCGGCACGACGAGACACGATGCGAGCTTGTACATCTGCTATTTTTGAACATTATGGAAAAATCTTGAAAGTGTGAGAAACTGC
This sequence comes from Gymnoscopelus microlampas, assembly GCF_963454915.1. NCBI lineage: Eukaryota > Metazoa > Chordata > Actinopteri > Myctophiformes > Myctophidae > Gymnoscopelus > Gymnoscopelus microlampas. The sequence continues at coordinate 16,128,018 of NC_139950.1, forward strand.
TGATTTCAAAGGCATTCATAGAATGGGTTAGACTTTTGTGGCGTGGTGCATTCTGGATGAATGGAAGGATTAAAGAATGGAAACACAGTGGCTAATGTCCAGACATGTCCGCACAGAGAGAAGTGAACTTGACCACCCTTAGCTGCTGTGGATCATTGACATTCATGGCGTAAACTGGCTTCCTTTTGTCAACTTCATCTTAAAGGCTCCCTCTGATGTTAAGTGTGAACAAATCAACATTTAGATAGTGCACTAATGTGCTGTGGGAGATAAACCCTCTGAAGATAACCACCTTTGATTTGACCCCCTGCGGCTCGCTACCATCCTCCAGCTTAAAGTCCCACCAGCACGGAGCAGGACAAATCCATCCCATTTACCCCTGACTGAGATCAAGGCTCTGTCGGGGTTTTTTCCCTCTCCACCAATCCATCCATCTCCCAGACTCCTCCGCTGTTTGCAAAGTCACTTTAAGATTGAGCATCGGGGCCTTTTCTTATGCTTGAGGGTTTGAGGACGATCTTTTGGAAGGGAAACAAAACTAGAACAATAACGAGTTGCGGTGAGGAAGGAGAACAGAGGGGACTGCAAAGAGCGAACAATGTGCAAAACACAGCGGCAAGATTTGTGAGCTTTTTGTGACAGGAGAGGGAAGGGTGTCCAATGGAACACAACCACCAATGGAATAAAAGGCTATTAATCATTAGGCCTGTGTGTATCCCTGCACTGTACCAAGTTGACCTCCAACTACTTAACATATTAACAGACCGTTAAACACATGTGGGAAAGAAACTGTTGTTATTTGTGTCCTATTTTGAATACTTTCCCAAACAGTTCTATACCAAGGGACTGTAAAATCCCGAAAGACATTGCTGCTATTTGTTTCAAAATGCTTTATTCCAGGCTATCCTGGCCTAAAGATTATTTCTATAGCAAATACATGTTTATGTGGTTTTGTAAGCTAGTTTTGTTCAATGTTGCAATGTGAAATAGCTCTGTTCACACAATTCTTGGTTTTAATTGTTTTCATTTGACACTTTGGGCAATGTAAACGTATGTTTTCTCATGGCAGTGTAAAGCTCCTTTGAATTGAATTGAATTGAATTGAATTGAATCTAATTGAACTGAAGGGGTGGGGTGGGTGGGTGGGGTGGGGGGGGGGGCATCAAAGAGGAAGCTGTGTTTGGCAGAACGGCGGTTAGGTGGGGCAGGGGGTCAAGCATCCCTCATTAAGTCCCGATGACTCTTAATGGATAAATGAAGACAAATGAATGAGGACAATGCATGGAGCCACTGTGGCCATTACTGTGCCATTGTCTTAATAGGATGCTCCCCTGCTGAGCACAGCCAGCACGGTACACAAGGAGAAGGCCTTTGATGCTCCCACTGCTGGCCAGGCCAGCAGAGGAGAGGAGAGGCTCTGCCAGCGTTGCCATGTCTGCTTATTATAAGCGACTTTGGGCTTGTTTGTTCAGTAAAGTCACTTGTAAATATTGGTAGTTTTGGGTTGAGTTTTTTTTGGGGGCTTGTTTCTAAAGTGTAATTGCTTATTTGGGCTTGTTTCCTAATGTTGTTTAAACATTCTCATGTCAAGGAAACCCCCTAAATGAATATGTATTTGTCCACAGACACCTCATCTGAAAATATTTGGAGCCAGGGAGGACCCCCCATACAAGGTTGTTAAAGCCTCACAATGTAACTTTTTTTTAATGAAAATATTTACATTTTGTCCAATCTGTATGGTAGAGTGTGTTAATACAATATAACTTATACAAATGGGGTGGTTGTATTTTGTCTCCCTGCTCTTCTATTGAGACATTTAGATTGTGTCAAAGGTCATGTCTCACCTAGACACAGGCTCTATTAGCTCAATGGTAAACATTTCAGAACTTGCGTAGGAAACCGGGTTCAAATCCTTGGTAGAAGAGGAAAGTTACATGGTGCAGCTGTAATGTGTTTCAAAAATGTTCCAAATATTTATATATGTTTTAAATAGCCGATCCACAAGCTCACAGCGTGTCACTATTTTACAAATAGCAGATGTATAGGCCTATAAGAGGTAAAAACCGGTTGCTTCTTTTGGGCTTGCTTTCATAGACCCGGTTGCTTGTTTCTCTTGCAAAATCTGCCAACACTGGACTCACTGCCCATGTTTTCCAATATAAGAGAACAAGGGAGGTGGTAGACGGACAAATCTCCTGCCAAAGACCCCGTTATTGAACAACAGAGAGCTCAGAGAGAGAGAGAGACACCTATTTCCTGTTCTCTCTGCCGACGGGCCGCGGAGTCTCCCAACCCACTCCCATGTGTTCATACTGGATTATACATGGTCACCATGCAGCAAAATAATGCCCAAATAAATCCAGTGTGAGTGTATATCTATATATATATATATTCTGTATACTGTCAGTACAAGCTCTCACACGTTGGGATTTGGGAGCTGTCTATTCGCATCAACCGTGAGGTCTTTCGCAAAGTATTAGGTTTCCAGTTGCGGTAGCTTCTATTGAATCAGCTGTTCTTATTGACTGTGACTCCTATAAGCCCCCCCCCCCCTCCTTCTCCAACAGTCACAATCTTATATAACAGAGTAGCTTTATTTTTACTTAATAATGACTCTCTTCTCTCTGTTAGTTTTCCACCAACTCACTCTCTCTCGCTCTCTCTCTCTCCCTCCCTCTCCCTCTCTCTCTCTCTCTCTCTGCAGTATGGTTTTTTCTCTTCTTCTTTTCTTCACTTTTTTTTCGAAAACTTTACGAATAATGAGTAAATTATATGTGTGAAGCAGCTTTGCGCAATGTGGTTGTGGCTGGGGCAGACTTTATACAGGCAGGCAGGGAGCCGGGCCAGTGGTGCTGCTGGCCCGGGCCCAGTGCTGCTTGGCCCAGGCCCAGGCTGCCAGCAGGCTACAGGCTTCTGGAACCAAACCATCAGTGGTGGAAGAAGTACTCTGATTTTACCGATTTTTATTTTTTCTCTTTTTTACTTAAGTAAAAGTAATACTCTGTTACAAGTAAAAAAGTCATGTTGTCAATATCGTTGCTGTCGGGCAGGAACCTCTTATCTCCATATTTTAACTGTTTTGTTTTCTCGTAAATTAACGCCCTACTTGATCATACTACAGCGTCACACAAAAGCATCAAAAGTAGCAGATCTACAAGCTCGAAACGCGTCGTTTCACACCGCGTTCCGAGCTTGTAGATGTACTTTTGCAAAAAAAATATTCGAATCCTGAAAAGTAACAGTTTTGGACATAATGAGGTTTCCACCTGACAGAGACGATATCTAACTTGAGTAAAAGTACAAATACTGATGGTGTTGCCTTGACTGTGATGTCTCTCCATCATGCTGCATCTAACCTTTTTTTTCTCTTCTCCTTGCCCTAGTAATCTGTTTTTGGCGCCTTAAATTTCCCCCAGCGAAGATCGATAAAGGTATTATCTTATATATTATCTTAAAAGCACCGGCTTCAAAATATACTTACAGTATAAAGATAAAGTACACCATTTATTTCAACATTTGTCAAAGTTTTTCCAAAATAGCAGACGCCTTGTAGATCGGCCGAAATAGAATTGGCCTTACATGGTTAATGTATGTTTTGTTCTAAACTGCAAAGTAACTTACCATTTGAAATAATTGTAGTGGAGTAAAAGTTAGACGTGTGAAAGTTAGTGCTGCTTTAAAGTACTTAGTTACTTTCCACCACTGTGCCAACCATAATGTAGAGTAGGCATTTTCTATCCCCGGCTACAATTCTGCCCTCCCTCCTTGGTGCATCTGTTCGCTCCCATATTTTGTCTGGCACCGAACGCAGACGTCGCATATTGGGCTATTATTTGTATAAACAATGGGCAGATTGTTTGTTTGCAACCGAATTGGTCCCAGCTGTGCGTTCGTTGCACCAGAACAATCTGGTTGCACAGGAGATGGAGAGAGCGGGAGGACAATCCACCTGAAGCATGCAGGTGGAAGAGGAGAAATTAAAATTGAACGAGTGCCAACAAACCTCCCCTCCCCTCCCCCCTCCATTCAAACCCCCTCTCAACCACAGACTTCACAAAAAATGGAGCATAAAAATGCAATGAAATGTGAAAAGTCAATAGAGCATTACAAAACATGGGCTGTTGTGGGCTGGGCTGGGTGTCTCTTTACATGGCTTTTCATGTACTGTTACTGTAATGGCATCTTGTGCAATACGATTCGGGGCCTCTTTGTGTCAGACACACTACGCCTAGTACAGTACATCTGTCATGTCCCATCCACCACCCAAAGAAGTACTCCCATTTTTTTTACGTAAGTATCCACAAGTTTCCTAGGTCATTGTGGGCATCACTTCCTGTCGATTTGATCCCTGATACCTGATTAAATCGACAGGAAATGATGCCCACAACGCCCTAGGAAACTTGTGGATAAAAGCAATACCACAATGTAGAAATACTCTGTTACACGTAAAAGTCCTATATGGTTGCTGTTGGGCAGAAACCTCTTCTCTCCATATTTATATTTTTACTACAGCGTCACAAAAAAGTATCAAAAATAGCAGATCTGCAAACTCGAAACGTGGCGTGAAACGACACGTTTTTAGCTTGTAGATCAGCAATTTTTTACCATTTTTTGTATTTAAATGCTGAAAAGTAACAGTATGAGGTTTCCACCCGACCAAGACGATATTCAAAGTTTCACTGCAGTAAAAGTACAAATGTCGGAAATAGCAGCTTGTGGATCGGTTGTTTTTAATAGCCAAAGCACAAAATAGGGCTGAAAAGTAGTTAATGTATGTTTTGTATTAATAGTCTAAATCTGCAAAGCAACTACTAACTAAAGATGTTGAATACTGTGTGATTAGTACCTACAAAAAAAACTGTACTTAAGTACAGTACTTGACGTACTTACGTTACTTTCCACCACTTTGCACGGGGCCCTTAAAAGCGAGTGAGGCTCTATTCATGTGGTTCAAAAACACACAACTCCAAATATGGCATGACATCATCAGAGAGGGACCTGAGACCACAGCGGCAGCGGAGGTGTCAGCCACAGATGGAGGAGAACACCAGCACGGATCAAACCATGTTTTCCCAGAGCCAAACCCCCACCACACCCCACCCCACCACACCCCACTACACCCCACTACACCCCCACTCCCAGCGAGAGTGAGCCCAGTGTCAGAGCACCATCTCTGGGGCTGCCGGGGTGAGATGAGGCAGCCAAAGAGTCTCAGCATCATGGCTGCCTCATCCCAAGCTAGGGATGATGGCCTTTACACAATAGTTTTGGACCAAATACAGATATAATCTTGTTGCTGACGGCAGAAACCTCTTGTCTCCATATTTTAATTTGTTGTGTTTTTTTCATAAATGAATGCCCTACTTGATCATACTTGTCACACAAAAGCATCACAGTAGGCAGTAGCAGATCTGCTACTTTTGCTGTTTTAAAAAATCCTTAAAAGTAACAGCTTTGGACATTTTCTAGGTTTCCAACCGACAGAGACGATATAGATTGTTCTAAAATAAAATAAAAATGACAAGCTCCCAATGTGTTGCGATGTGACACGTTGTGAGCTTGTAGCCTAATAGGCTATTGTTGCTACTTTAGAAAATGTTTGAAAGTATAGGGCTTAAGTGATGAAAACCAGGAAAAGACAACACTTAGCCAACAAATTTATCACAATATTATGATATCCAAAATACCAGACGATGTCTAGTCTCTCAAGAAAAGTGAGGAGGCCAAAACACCTGGAGATGATCGGTCGAGAGTGAGGCAAAGACAACCGGACTCACGTGGGCCCAGCTGAAGTAAACTGCCCCAAAAAAACAGTGTCAGGTGGCTGGGTGTGATGCAGGAATCACGTGCCTACAGGAATAAGTCACGTAAGTCACGTAAGTCAAGCAAGACTCATATCTCGGTGATGACATAATATCTACACTACATTGCACAGCTTTATCACAGCAACTCTGACTGCTCCACCACTCTGATGAAATGTGGTGTGTGTGTGTGTGCGTGTGTGTGTGTGCGTGTGTGTGTGTGTGTGTGTGTGTGTGTGTGTGTGTGTGTGTGTGTGTGTGTGTGTGGTGAAGTGCAATACAACGACTGGGGCGTCACATCACATTCTAGGTACATTCAGCATTGGCGGGTGCTTCAGCTTTTAAAGTGCAGCATGTCATCACTGCACTGTGTGTGTGTGTGTGTGTGTGTGTGTGTGTGTGTGTGTGTGTGTGTGTGTGTGTGTGTGTGTGTGTGTGTGTGTGTGTGTGTGTGCGCGCGCGAACAGACCCCATCAGCTCCACTGTTATTGTTGACATCACTCAGAAGTTAAATAAGAGGCTCTATCTAACCTCCCTTTTGGCTTGCGTTCACACACACACTCGACAGCATTGTGCTGAATGTGTGTGTAATCCTTTTGTTGTTAATGATAAATTCCCAGGGAAATAGAGATTTCCCCTCGTTGCGCAATCAAACAGATTGTCATTGTGGAGTGTGCTTTCACAAAGGTGAATAGAGTGCATTGTGCCAGGCAGCCAGCCCTTCCCTCTCTGTAAAAAGTCATAATTCAAATTGTGTTTTTTTAAGGGCAGAGATCTTTGATCTAGCTTCTTCATTCCATTCTAGCTTTCATTTTGACACGGTAACAACGCATTACCTTGCATGTACAGCCTGTCTCATTGGGTTTTTTTCTATCAGTTGAAGCCATCAACTTGATGGCTCACTCATGAAGGTTGTTTATTCAGAGCGGTCTTTAATACTGTATCGGCGGTGTTTGGCAGCCACCGCTAGAATAACAACGGGCTGATACTCAGGTACTCAGGCAGAGAAGAGCTGTATTGTATAAAGCGCCTCGCACAGATCTGGAAAACAAGATAGCGAAAGGTTTGAATGTCTGCTCCGAAAACAAACAAGCTCCCCAGTTTTATAGCCGAGTTAGGTGTTATCGATTCCCTCGATTGCCTTGTTTTGTGTCTTTCTCAAGCCTGCAGGATATGCAAATATAATGCACCGACATTATGCTGGAGAAAACATGCAGTCGCGAGAAAGTTGAGCGCTCCACGTGATGATGCATATTCACATATCGTTGCTGTGGGGCAGAAACCTTGTATCTCCATATTTCAACGTAGTTTTTTTCATGTTAACACAAAAAACTAAAGCAGCAAAAATAGCAGATCTACAAGTTCACAACACATTGCAAGATGCATTGTGAGCTTGTAGATGTGTTATTATTGTGAAGTGAAAGTGGTTAAGTCTGTCTAAATGAATATTGAACAGAACATGAAAAGTATTAACATGAACTTTTGATTAAATAATGCATTGGATACCACCAGAACACAGGAATATATTATTTTCCATTTCCATAACCCATTAAAAACCGGGAAAACGTGTCATTTTAGATTTTATCGTTGGCTAAAAAAATAGCAGATATGCAAGCTTACCACGCGTCACTTCGTACCACGCTGCAAGCATGTACATCTACTATTTTTTTTCCTGTAATCTTGAAAGTGCCAAATAAATGACAGAGATGTGTTCCCGGTTAATGGACTAAAAAGTAACAGTTTTGGACATAGGCTACAAGGTTTCCACCCGACGGAGACGATATTATTTAACATAATATCCTGATGATTACTGGCATGCGATCAGGAAGAGTGTTGTTGTTTCCAGGGCCTCGGCCCCCCCGGGGCATTAAGCTGAGTCACAGTTTAGGTATGACCACGCTGAATGCCTGTTGGTTAGGATGCCATCGCCCGGGTGATTGCACTGTTATTATAGAACTCTCACACCTCAAATCCTTCAGACGACGCACGCACGCGCACGTGTGAGTGTGTGTGTGTGCAGTGGTGGAAAAAGTACTCAAATGTTTTACCTATATCAACACTGCAATGTAGAAATACTCTAGTACAAGTAAATGTCCGGAATAAAAAATGTTACTTGAGTAAAAGTACAAACGTATTGGCATCAAAAAGTACTTAAAGTACCGAGAGTAGAAAGTAGTCAGAATAGGTCCCATTTCACAAGTTTTCAAATGTATACAAATCTTTTGAAAATAGCTGATCTACAAGCTCACAATGAGCTTGTAGATCCATGAGTCGCATCGACTGGCCAAAATTGATATAGGGCTGAATTGGTTAATGTATGTTAATCGAAATCTACAAAGTAACTAACTAAAGTTTTCAAATAACTGTAATGGAGTAAACGTATATTATTTGCCTTTGATATGTAGTGGAGTAGAAGTAAAAGTAATGAAAATTGGAAACACTCCAGTAAAGTAAAAACAAGTACAGTACTTGAGTAAGTGTGTGTGTGTGTGTGTGTGTGTGTGTGTGTGTGTGTGTGTGTGTGTGTGCGCGCGCGTGCGTGTGTGTGTGTGTGTGGGCCAGACGTCCCCACAAGTTTTATGGTTAAAAAAAGTATTTTTATAGATACATTTACAATTAGAAAAAGATTCAGGTTGGGGTTAGGGGTCAGGATTAGACGTTTAGAGGTTAGCTTTAAGGAGTTGGAATTAGAGTTAAACATGATTTGTAGCCTACTTAAGTTGCGTGCCAACTGCCAAGTGTCATGCACCGAGTAATAGCTGATCAATCTGTCGCGAAGTGTGTGTGTGCGTGCTGTTATTCCAGAATCCACTAAGTGCATAATGTGACACACTCACACACACTTTCCCCCCTTTTTTTGGGTCATTTTTAACCTTAAAGCTTAAAATAGCCGATCTACAAGCTCACAACGCATCACAGTGCGACGCGTTATGAGCTTGTAGATCAACTATTTTGGACGTGTGACAGCCGACACAAAACTAAGTATAAATCAGGCATAACATGTCGATTTCTGAAATTCTACTCTACTTGTTGTGGGGGACATTTGGCCCTCACAAGTATAGTAACACAACCACACACACGCACACGCACACACACACACACACACACACACACACACACACACACAGAGGCGCTGGCCTTCCACAGAGTCGGGGCACATGCCTGTGGCCAGTGTTAGTGTGTGGTTGCTGTAATGACGGGTGGCTCTGACAGACCCGCAGATTCCAGGACCCCCGCAAACATGACTTGGCCACGGCTGCACAAAGTACCGTATATTGTAATGCTGACAATGCCACCATTATTCTTAATTACAGCAGCAGGGGCACGGTCAATATACAAATAAAAGTGTTCAGATGACGTACGCATGCACGTCTCTCTCTCTAAGTGGGTCTGTGTTTTCTATAGCGCCGATTAGCGCCTTTATGCCAGAGTGCTTTAGAATGTGCGTTATGTTCACATTCACTCATTTACGCACACGTTCACACACACCACCGACGGCAGAGGCAACCATGCAACAACGCACCAACCTGCTAATCGGTGGCAGTTTTCGATTTCAAGGATCCATAAAGGTCCATTTTGGTTCGTAACTATCAATCATTGATCTGGGGGCCCCCCCTCAAAGACCCCTGGGGTCCCCGGGCCGCACGTCGAGAACCATTGAGTATTAGTGGGTTCAGTCTCTTGCCTCAAGGTCACTTCGGCCCCCTCGTTCTGATTGTCAATCCAAATCCAAATTCAAAGGAGACTTTATTGGCATGAGAAAACATACGTTAACATTGCCAAATCAAAGTGTCAAATAAAAACCAATACAAAAGCTAAAAAATGTATACATTTGAAGGTTATATAGTAATGTGTAAACAGAGCTATGTCACATAGAAAAAACACAAAAATGTTCATTAGAAATAGTTATATATACTGTATGTAGGCATGGGTAGCTTGGCGTAAAACACGGTATAAAACTTTTTAGGGACAAACAGCAGCATTCTTTACCAAATGTGTTTAAAGGCAGTTGCTCTGTTCATATCGTCTCCGTCGGGTGGAAACCTCATATGTCCAAAACTGTTACTTTTCAGGATCCAAATCAGCAAAAGTAGCAGATCCGCAAGCTCGAAACGCTTCGCGCTGCGTTTTCAAGCTTGTGGACCTGCTACTTTTGATACTTTTGTGTGAAGCTGTAGTATGATCAAGTAGGGCGTTAATTTACAGAAAAGAAAACGCAAAAAGATAAAATATGGAGATAAGAGGTTTCTGCCCGACAGCAACGATATGTATAGTGGTTCTAGGTCCGGGGTCATCTCGGTACAGATGGAGCAGGAATAGACATAGTCATTACAGTATGGTAGTCCTTAAAGGGGGTTGTATGCCATTGGACATCCTTCTCCTCCTGTCACAACAGCTCACCCATCCCTGTGACGTGACAGCCTCAAGCAAACCTCTCCCTTTATGGGAGGAGGTAGAAGGAGAGGAGAGCTGTGGATGTAGACATGGGGAAGATCTTATCTTAGCTTGGTCAGATATGAAGAGGAGCGTGTTGTTTGGCTCCTTTTGATCTGACACGAGAATCAAGCAAAGAAAAGCACAGTAATTTCCTCACCATCTTCTAATCCAAAACGAGCCCTAATTACAGGCAGCGAGGTGTATTTGGGTGGATTCATGGCCTACATATTAGAGCGTATCCATTGCACAACAACAGACATGAAATGCGGTGTGCATGCTGCTGTGCACGTCGGGGAGAGAGATTTTGAATGGATATCTTTTTTTCCCCCTCTTCTTTTTTTTGTGATGGATTGCATCACAAAACGTTGCTGTCGGAGCAGAAACCTTGCATCTCCATATTTCAACTTCTAATGGTTGGGTTGTTTTCCCGCCCGTAAATTAAAGGAGTAGTTCACCCAAAAAATTACTTATTTCCTATAAATTGCACACCCCATGAAGCCTTGATTTCGTGGAGATTTGTTTGTTTTTGTCGCATTCCTGAGCCGATAATTTGATGACCAGGTCATTGGTCAGTAGGAGACTCAACTACCTTTGAGTCTCCTACTCTTTGAGTCTCCTACCGGAGACATTAGCATCTTTCCGCCGGTCATCAAATTATTGGCTCAGGAATGCGACAAAAACTAAAAAAGTCTCCATGAATTTCAAGGCTTCATGGGGTGTGTACTAAGTCATTTTTGGGTGAACTACTCCTTTAATGCACCTATGTCGGCACACTGCAAGTGCTACACAAAAGTAAATAAGGAAAAGAGGTTGTGCATCAACAATGGGTTTTCTCAGTGGAGTGCTAGACCCAAAATCCAGTATACAGATCAAAAATAGCAATTGAGAAAATCCCCAAAAGGTAGCACATCCAACATTTCAAATCAATGGAGGACAAAGTACTCACATTTCCACTTTTTTATTGGCGCACACCATTAAACGAACGCTTACGCGTTTCGGCTAAAAGCCTTACACAAAAGTATCTACAAGCGGAGCATAAACTTTACTCACGACCACTTTGACTTGGATGATTTGGAACTCTTCTTTCCTTGCGGTTTCCAATCCTTAAAGAATGTCCATTTATCCAAGTTGAGCAAGTTTTTTGACGAATGTGAGTGTCCGAATCCCAGAGGCACGTTTTTATACTTGTGTATATTCCTTGAAAGAAAAACTTGACACGACCCCGAAGTAAAAAGGAATCACCAAAAGATTCATTCCAAAACAAAAAAGTGTTCCCTGGTTACAAAGTCTTCAAACTCAAAAAATACACTAGGTCAAAAAACTGTGTCGCTCTGACCTCCTTTAAGCATCAACTGAATCTGTACAGCACTAAACACACACACACACACACACACACACAGGTGATATAAATCCTAATCAGCACTGCCCTGGGCACACTCAGGTGTTAGCAGTTGTCAATCAGCACTGCCCTGGGCACACTCAGGTGTTAGCAATTGTCAATTAAATCAGTTACACAACCTGAGCTACAGTAACAGCATTACATTTTACCTAAAGAACCTCATCAAGAATTAAACAACTTGTTAACTTATTTAAACCTTTTTAACTTAGCTTATTAAACAATCAAATAAGCAGTTACTAATACAATAAACACAATATTCAAACTTGGCTCCCACACTCTACAAAACATCACGATGTGATGCGCTGTTGTGAGCTTGTAGTTTGGCTATTGTAAAGTGAAAGTCAAAGTGCTTACATGTGGGGTTTTATAAGGATTTACCCAATGAAAAGTATTAACAAGGGAGCGTGTGATGAAATAATAACTACAATGGATCCATTTCCTGAAAAAGTAACAGTTTTGTGGACATACAAGGTTTCCACCTCGACAGCGCCCGGAAAATCTCCAAAGCCCTGTGGTACACCTCATTTCATGAGTCCTTCTTGTGTAGATTGAGCAAGATGAAGTAATTAGAGACTTTAGCTTTTGGGTAGCTGCTAGCTATCTCTCCCCTATGCTTCACATGAAGGTATATAATTAGAAACTATAGCCAGGGAACACCAAAGGGTTTTAGGTGGCAAAGGCTCGCCAGGTCACTGTGATACAGTTAGTTATTAGCTCATTTGATACGGGAGGGAGCAGCATCCTGTCCCGTTTGTAATGTTCTCTGATGACACACACACACACACACACACACACACACACACACACACACACACACACACACACACACACACACACACACACCACGGCCCCATCATGACGGACCATCCCAAAAAGATCTGAGGAGGATGCAACATGCTGTAATAAGCCTGAAGTGATAACTCATAAAAGACTGCTTGTTTATGATTTGTGTGTTTATGTGTGAGCGTGTGTGCTTCTGTGTGTGTGTGTGTGTGTGTGTGTGGGTCACACACACACACACACACACACACACACACACACACACACACACACACACACACACACACACACACACACACACACACACACACACACACACACACACACACACACACACACACACACACACTATGTATTACTGTACTTGTGAGGTCATCAAGGAGGGAGGAAGTTTGATAAGCATAAGCATATCTGGCCTGAGAGTTTCAAACCCCCCCCCCCCCCCATGCAACCACTGCATTGTGTGGACTAGGAGTTCAACATGACCAAGCCAGTGCTCCAATAACTTTTGCTTTCCAGAACGGGTCGGTTGGTATTTTGGAATGTAACAAAATACCAACTCAACGAATAGTTAAAAACATTACTCTTTTCTCAACCCTATGGCCGACCTTTGACCTCTGGGTGCAGTGTGTGTCTCTAACATTTTCATGCCAAGGTGGACCCCCCAAATTGATATCTATTTGGCCACAGACGGACCCCCAACTGAAAAGATTTTGTGTCAGGGACTCCCAGATAAGAAGATTAATGTAAAAGAAAAATCTTGTTTTTCAAAAATCTATCGATACACAACAATCACAACGTGCTTGTAGATCGGCTATTTTTGAATAGGCACATTTTTTAAAGGGGTTAAAGTGATTTTGATGCTATAACTTATTTTGCTGGGGACCCCCTGGAACCCCCTCAAGGATCCCTGGGGTCCCTGGACCCCTGCTGTAGAGCTACAACAAAACCTCACTGAACAAAGCTGACAATAGTGTTGTATCATTTGCAGCAAATGTATTCATTCTGCAAAGAAGAACATTTTGTTGCTGTCGGGCAGAAACCCGACAAAGACCATCTCCATAGTCTAACTTTTCGTGTTTTATTCTTTCTCGTAAATCAGCGTCCTACTTACGTATATATTACATATTACAGCGTCACACAAAAGCATAAAAAGTAGCAGATCAAAAGCATCAAAAGTAGCAGATCCGAAACACGCCGTGAAGAGACACATTTCGAGCTTGTAGATCTGCTATTTTTGAATTTGAATCCTGAAAAGTAACAGTTTTGGACACAATGACGTTTCCACCCGACAGACGATTTGCCCAAAAAAAGGAGGGAGCAGAGTAATTTCAGGTTATCAGTGACTTTTTAATAAAACAAATATATTCACATTTCTTTGCAATGTAACTTAAAAATATAGACATTTACATAGTATATAACAATATATTTGTGTACACATTTACAATATTGGAAATGAACCATGCAGCACCATGTCTTTATAATACCGGTGTTGACAGAATTCAATAGCTCAGTTAAGTGCCACCTCCATTATAAGTTATTTACAATACAGTAATTTACTGCAATAATTCGAGGCTTTAAGTTCCATAAAAAGAGAAACAAAAACAGCTCTGCCACTTCCGACGATGACATTAAATCAATGTCTTTTCTCGAGACCCCAACGAAGTGCCGAGCCTAACTTATACTCATACTAACTATATGTTCGTGCGATAAAGTATAAACGAGGCTTCTTCACTTCTGCCCTCCCTCCCTCCCTCCTCCAGCCAACTTCCGATTCCTCGTCCGTCGATGGGAATCGGATCGGTCCAACCTTACGCTGCCCGCATTCCTCTGGGGGCATATCACTTTTCCACCAGGAATCATGTCTATCCTTCCGGGTGCTGCATGTGTTTGTGTCAGCGACTTTTTGGCAGGAAAGGATGTGGAGGTGTTCGGTTTATTTGTGTGTGTGTGTGTGTGTGTGTGTGTGTGTGTGTGTGTGTGTGTGTGTGTGTGTGTGTGTGTGTGTGTGTGTGTGTGTGTGCAGTGTGAGTGTGTGTGTGTCAGCGTCTCTGGCAGGTGTGTAGGTTCCGGGCGGCCGTCCTGCTGACAGTGTGGTCTCGCTCTCGCTCTCCTCCTCGCTCTCCTCCTCCTCCTCCCCCTCCCCCCCTCTCGGGTCGGCAGGCCAGGCTGTCGCCGCAGTCGCAGCGCTGGAACAGCTCCAGGCCGTGCGCGCCTTTCCTGCGGTGGCGCGTGCACACCTGGCCCTCTGTCAGCACGGGCTTGCAGATGCGAGACCAGAAGTGGCGGGCGCAGCACAGGCCCTCGGAGCAGTCCGCCGACCTCAGACAGGTATCTCCCTCCTGACCTAGATTAGAGAGAGAGAGAGATGGAGAAAAGTTACATCACTGGTTCTCAAACTGGAAAAAAAAATGTCCCTAATTGTTTTAGCCCACGATTTTTGTAACCCATTTTTGTCACCCAGTGCCAATTGCCTGAACTGTAATCCTGGGCACTACTCTCCCTCTGCCAGCCTGGGGAGAGCCCCGAACTAAGCTCATGCTTCCTTTTTTATTTTATTTCAAGGACTCCCAATAACTCTGAGAGTGTAGAAATTGAACCAAATGGACCCGTAAGGGTCCATTTGGTTCCATCTCTACACTCTCTACACTCCCCACTTTTTGTTTTAGAACCACTGCGTTTACGTACAAGAAACATATCGAGATGTTTTGATGTTGAACTGAGGATCGGTCCAAACAAAGCCAAAGACATAAGGCAGTCAGACAGCTTTGGTATGTTTCCTAAAAAGTGAGCTCGATGAAGAGGCTAAAAATAAATGGTTACCTTTGACAGAGTGGGGCTGATGCCCGTGACCAGAGGAGGGTGGTCTCTTGGCATGGTGCTCCATGGTGTTGTTGTTGTGACCGTGCCAACCGGTGATCGTGGCCCCGTCTATGCCCTCCAAATCATTTGCTGGCTGGCAAACGCCTGGGAAATTACAATAGAAGAAAACAAAGGTCATTCTCTCAATTAGATTTATACATCCTATTATATTCCACCTCAATAGCCCTACTTATTTGATCATTTTAATTATACTGAATTACAGCCTTTTAACGATCAACACATTAACAAGACAGTACTTATCAATGTGAATGTTGATGACTGATATAGGCTAACACATTGGTTCTCAAAGTGGGGTCCGGGGACCCCCAGGGGTCCTTGGGGGGGTTCCAGTGGGTCCCCTGACAAATTAATTGTTAGGAACCAAATTGACCCTTTGTGTGTCTGTAACTCTGAGAGTGTACAAATGGAACCAAATGGACCCTAACGGGTCCATTTGTACAATCTCAAGAGTTAAATTAACACTGATGATGATGATACTACAGTGTAGATTGGACCCCCAATAAAGTAAAATGGAAAGAAAGTAAAACAGTCCCTGGCATATCTTTCAAAATGGGGGTCCGTGGGCTAATGTGTCAATGTGTGGGTCCTTGACGCGAAAAAGTTTGAGAGCCACTGGAATAACGCATTTAAATCTATCAAAGTATTTCACTCAGAGGTAAGTGGTTAAGGAAAAAGCCTGGTCTCCTCACCGTTGCTGCAGCGGTTCCCTGCGCAGCACATCTGGTCCCGTGCGCAGCGCTTGCGGGTCTTTCTGCACGGCAGACACGCGCCTCTGGCGTCGTTGCAGAACTCATCGGATCCACACTCGTCATCGTCCGTACAAACACCTGACTGCAACAATGACATAAATACAAGCACGTTAACATAAGCTTTGCGTTGAAAGGAGAACACTGACTGAAAAGTCTGGAGAACCTGACATGATGAAACGTTGTTTCCCAAGATAACAGCAGAAACTTTTTGATATTTACGCACGGTCCGTTTTTTTGGTGGCATTTTTGGAGAGGGTTGTTCAATTAAATTAAATTAAAATGAGCTTTATTAGCACGAGGAAAATACGTTTACATCGCCAAAGCAAGTGTAAAAATATAATTAAAAAAACTAGTATGCTATACAGTTGGAGGGGGTAAAGCATTGTGTTAAATAGAGCTATTGTGTCGTTATATACATTCAATATACATGGTATAAAGCTTTTTGAAACAAATAGCAGCAATCTTCTGCAGTCACTTTGGGACATTCGGCAGATTTTTTCCCCCTCAAAACTATTTAAAGCCTCAGATTTAAAATATGTTTAAAGGTAGCAGCTCTGTTTATATGTGCAGTATGCTATATATAGGTCTATTAGGGGTCTAACTTGTTCAATTTACCTGCAGTGTGTCCACGGGGGGTATCCTGTGTCCCACGCTGCCCGGCGTGGAGGTGCGTGGACTGGGGCTGACCGGGTCGGCAGCACCCTTGGGTGCGCCTCCGCCGGGCACGTTCTTGATGGCATTGGAGTTCTTCGTCAAAACACTCCCAGAGTAAACGTTCCCAAAGTATCCAAACAGGGTGAGATACGCAACAGCCACGAAGCGACGCACCGAGTACAACCGCATGGTTTCTCCCGTGGTAACAAAACAAATAAAGTTAAAGAAAATCCGTCTTGTTCTGGGTAAAAAAAAACTATGGTGATCAAAGACAGCGTTCCCCCAAAAAAAGGCAAAGAAGTAAAGTGTTGAAGGAATCCTCCTGAGGTGAAGACAAGGTTCCTAGAGATGTTTGGGATCCTGGAGGTTCTCCTGATTGCACTGGAAGGGCTCCGGGATCTGGTCTTTATACATGTGGACTTGTTTGTCTTCCCCGCCCCTCAAACAGCACAACAAAGACACAGGGATGGAGTTTCAAAGGCGCCTAGAAGCTCCAGCGTCACTGACTGACTGACTGACTGTATATCCATCCATTCTCTACCCTGCTGTCAGAGCTTGCGTTTCACAATGTTTGTGTGTGTGTGTGTGTGTGTGTGTGTGTGTGTGTGTGTGTGTGTGTGTGTGTGTGTGTGTGTGTGTGTGTGTCCACACAGAGTGGTGGAAAAAGTACGCACATTTCTCACTTAAGTAAAAGTATCAATACTGCAATGTAGCAATACTTTGTTACAAGTAAAAGTCCAGAATTAAAAATGTACTCGAGTCAAAGTACAAACGTATTCAAATTCAAACCAAAATGTACATAAAGTACCAAAAGTAGAAAGTACTCATTACGCAGAATGTCCCCTTTGAACACAAGTTATCATTATGTCTAAATTGTAATATTTTGAAAATAGCAGATCTACAAGCTCACAATGTGTGGTGAGATGATGTAGTGGAGTAAAAGTAGCCTACTGAAAATTGGAAACTCTCCAGTAAAGTAAAACATACCTCACATGTGTACCTAAGTAGGCTACAGTATTTTAGTACATTTACTTCGTTACTTTACACCACTGTGTGCGTGCATGTGCGTGTGCGTGAGATGCTAATTGATGAGCAACAAGTCTGAGAACTGGGACTGGAATTGCGCGCGTTACACACAGTAAACATCCTCAGTGTTACTTTACTCTACTGGGGAGTGTCTACAAATGGAACCAAAGTCTATTTGGTTCCATGTTATACATTATTAAATATGTATGCATTATTGGCGACCTATGTCACCATTGCGTCATGGGGGAGTCCATGTTCTGGTCAACAGCCCATCATTTATTAGCTTTAAAAAATCTGTAAGGCTATAGGCTACATTAATTCCACTCTCGCACACCGTCATCATTCTTGCACATAATCCATCTTTTTTTGTATCTTGAAGAAAGTTCTTGGGATGCTTTAGATTCAGAATTAAATCCTATATTTCGCTCAGGTAGGCTGTAGCCTACAGTAAATGACATGTCATAGAGACTATGACCTTTTAGTGACACAGAGACATGACTTTCTTCTCATGAATATTGTTTTTCTGTTGTAGCCTATATGTGTGTGTGGATGACCCGCTCTGCACTTTACATGCGCGGCTCCTTTGACATTCAAGTAGCCTAACTAACTGCCCTCTGGCTGTGTGTGTGTGAAGAAAGATAGTGATTAAAGTTACTTTTCCGTCGATTAACCAGTTCATTTGATCTCTCTGATTGCACAGGGGGGGCAATTATCTCCCAGCGTGTGCTTGATGCACTGGCGGCGGACATCAATGTTAGGATAGTAAGGATATGTATGCGGACCATTAAGGGGTGTGAGAAGTTGACCGAATGAATGACCTTCCTTTCAAGGACTGACTGGCACTTGGAGATAAAAGGGTCTCTGATCTGTGTCCGTGTCTAGTGTGGACCTCTGCGCGCAGATATAGCTCAAACATTCAACATTATTTTATGAATTAATTCACAACAGGCGATTCAGTTTCTTGATGATCTTGTTCTTCATTGTAAGACAGGAGTTTTGACTTCCCCTGCTAGGATGGATACATTTAGAATCAGTCAGAATTGTACGATACTGGTCGAGTAGGCCTGCTGCAGATGAGAGGTGACGTGACAGGTTTCTCATTAGCCATGGTTCTCATATAGGGCAGTCACACTAAAACTCAAAGAAGAAATACAAATAAAATAGGCTATTGGCACAAATAAATAAATAATAATAATACAAAAAACAAAACATTAAATAGGTAGGCCAAAAAGTCATGTTTAGTGCTCTGGTAAGCAGGTGAATTATGTTGACAGAATCCAGACATAATATTTCACTGACATTGTTGTTGCATCATGTTGAATCATAACTTCATGAGTTTGGAATAGCCTTGGATATCATAGATGTATTTTATGACTTTTACTTTGGTATGAAGTAAAAGTCAGACTCGATAAAAACACATCTATGATAGTCTTTATCCAAGGCTAAGTGTAGAACCAACCAAGTGAAAATCCAATAGCTGATAAAAGCGTGCAGGTGCCAACGTTTGTCTTCTCTCTCACAGAGAAGACACCTTCTCTCTCAGAGAAGACAGAACAGAAGACACCTTGGCACTTGGACGTCATCTGGTGGCTTGTAGTGTGTTTGTAGTGTGTGTGAGACTCCAAGTTCTAGACACCTGACCTGACAAACAACGTTTGAATTGCTTGTAGCCTATATCTTTTGAAGTTAGAGCCCTTATCTACACTTTACTAAATGTTAGTGTTGGTAAGGTGAGCTCCTTTGATGGACTTTGATCTCCTTTGATCTCTCGCAGAGAAGTGTCACCCTGTTGTTATGGCTGAGGCCATTTCCCTGTACCCCCCCCCCCCCCCAACAGATTTGTTGTGAGAATAACACTGGGACTAGAAAAACGTGAAGTAATCTCCATTTACCACTCGAACCCCGACGACATCAATCAAAAGGAAAATGATTTCTGATGCAATGCAACATTATTAGAGAGAGAGAGAGAGAGAGAGAGAGAGAGAGAGAGAGAGAGAGAGAGAGAGAGAGAGATGGTGGTACAGCTATCTTATAAATAAGCTGAAGACATGGGAAGGAAGAATCCGTTTACATTCAGCGCCATCCAGTGGCAAGATTTAAACATAGCAGTTTCAATTTAGGCCTATGTTTTTTAGGCCTAGGCTTCTGTTGATTGTTTTTGAAGATGGAGCACAAATAATAATTCTTCAAAATTAAATAACAGAGACAAACACCACTCAAAAAGTATTGTATCTTTACTCTATGGTGTTAAAAATGTTACACTAGGCACTGTGAAATTAATTTACAGCATAAATAAACACAAGGCAAATATAATAAGGTACCGCGACATCAATAAAAAATGAGTCAAAACAGTTGGGTTTGGAAAGGGATTAAATGGATGAAATGGGGATGAAAATGATCAGCCATAAACTTGGAAAATTGGTAAATCATATTTCCTTTTCATGTGTTAGGACTCCTGCATTACAGCAGTGGTTCTCAACCTGTGGGCACATGATTTATTGGGGGTCCCCAGATGACAGTGAAGTGATTTAATTTAAGGACTTTTAAGGCCTTTTTAATACATAAAAAAAAAGAAATAAAATAAAAAGACCATTACTGCATCAAAAGTAATCAACAAACGATACTATAAAAACTGCTCAAACATTGGCTAAATTGTCAAATAATATAAGAAAGAGGCAAACATTTTGACAATAGACAATCTATAAGCTCATAGCTTGTAGATCTGCTATTTTCACAATATGTATCTGTGGAACAGATTCAAACAAAATTGAATGCCTCAACTCCTACATTCCAAGTGCTTATCAGGGTGGGGGGTCCCCAGTTCAAATGTGATTATTTTGGGGGGTCACAGCCTGAAAAGGTTGAGAACCACTGTAAGGACTCCTGCATTAGTGGTCTGATTATGTCTAGTGATCTAATTTTATATTTGGTTTCCTGGACAAACAACTGCATCAGAGTTGAGCTTTTCTCCACAATAGCAAGAAAACGTTAAACATTAAATTAGCTTTCAGTAAAACATTTATTTAATCTGACTATAGGCTATCATAATAATAGTCAGTTGGTTCTATCGCGTTCCTAACGTTTTATAACGGTAATACACAATAATGATTGTCATATGGGTGTATTACGAAAGACTACAAATCGTTCTTGTCATCTCTGATTATCTTCAAAAACAGAACGCTTGCTAAATTACATTGACATGAAGAGTGATTGAAAATTTCTCCTTCTGCAGTATTTAGTGTCAGACGCTGTAAATGTATTTAATCAAATAAATCTCAAATGCTATCCATTATAAGGTCTGGAGAAGAGCATGTCAGTGCAGCTGATGCATGGTATAACAGATAGGCTATATCCACATACCATATATGACATGCTGTCGGGCAGAAACCACATCTCCATATTTCAACTTTTTAATGTTTTTTTCCGTAAATTAATGCCCTACTTTGGTGCTCACACAATGTGTCACGTTTTGAGCTTGTAGATGTGCCCTTTTTGCTATTTGTGAAACATTTGGGAAGTTAAAGTGGAACCATGTAACTATTTTTGAATGAATACATTTGTCCAATCTGTATGGTAGAGTAGTTAACCACTTAAACCCCATATGGGTAACCGGGGTCCCTCAGGGTTCTATACTAGTGTCTTTGCTGTTTTCTGTTATTGTGGGGGAAGCTTTTGCTGAAAATAGCCGATTGATCTGCTATTTTCTGCGAAAGCTTTCCCCACAATACGGATGCTGGGGTTTAAGTGGTTAATTGAATGTAACTTAATTGGGGTTGTTGTGTTTAGTGTCCCTCCCTGCTCTTCTATGGGACATTTAGATCGTGTCAAAGGTCATGTCTCACCTAGACACAGGATCTGACACGAAGTTTGACCACCTGATGGTCAAGATTCAATGTATCCCCTGAGCAAGCAGGCATGCAGGCTCTATTAGCTCAAAAAAGGTAAAAATGTCAGCACTTGCGCAGGAAACCGGGTTCAAATCCGGGGTAGAAGAGGAAAGTTATAGTGCAGCTTTAAAGTGAAAGTGTTACGTGTGTCTGTGGGTTTTATAAACATTTCACAAATGAAAGGTATTATCAATTGAGACAAAATAAGTATATTGGATTCACTGGAACAAAGGTTGTTTAAAAAATTTGCTGAAAAGTAACAGTTTTGGACATACAGGGTTTCCGCCCGACAGATACATTTAACATTAGACAGAAATGGCTCCTGTGAAAGCAATCATCACAACAGGACATTTGTTATAATAGACAGTTTGTTAACCATTCAACGACATTAGAAATCCCCTTTATGCAGCGATCAATGTATTTTATTACTTTAAAAAACGAAAGGATGAGAAGCAGCCATCTTGGAGGACAAAATTGTTTTTTTGAGGTGTTTATTTGTGCATGCAGCATTGAAAAGGTGACGTGATGTTAAATGTTTTGAATGCCATTGAATTTAAGGCACTTACATTGCTCTACCTTGAAGCGTAATTCATACTTAGTTGCGCGCCAATGTCGCGCACAGAAAATAGTGACTCTTCAACCTCACAGCGCGTTGCGGCGCGTTGTGAGGTTGAAGATAGGCTATTTTCTGAGTGCGGCACTAAGTATACTAAGTAGGGATGCACCAATATATCAACCATATATCGGTTAACGGACAATATTTGCCTTGTTGACTGCCATTGGCACATCGGCAAATAAGTTGACATTCACCGATGGCAGTGTCCATTGTTTATCTGTTGTTGTGACACAGCTTATCTGCAGCCCAACAAACTGCAGATCTGGAGCAGTTATTTCTTATAATGAGAATGTATTTGTTTCCCGGCCACAAAAGTGGAAATAAACAACAAAAACTAAATAGATAAATATCGGTATCGGCCCAGAATTCCCACATCGGTGCATCCCTAATACTAAGTATAAATCAGACTTTAGTAAGCTGTGA
Source organism: Gymnoscopelus microlampas (assembly GCF_963454915.1). Classification (NCBI taxonomy): domain Eukaryota; kingdom Metazoa; phylum Chordata; class Actinopteri; order Myctophiformes; family Myctophidae; genus Gymnoscopelus; species Gymnoscopelus microlampas. The sequence goes on from NC_139950.1 coordinate 16,150,673, forward strand.
TTATTGATGATTGGACATAATGTGAGATGATGATGAATTGATAAGTTTGGTGCTAATTAACATGGTGGTGGGCATTCACAAAACAGCATCTGCTTCGGTCATTCACCGCGTAGGGATAGTGGTCCAGTGGTGCAAAGAAAAGATGTACATTTACTCAAGTGCTGTATTTAAAGTTTGATTTTGAGATACTTTTACTTTACTTGAGTATGTCCTTTTTTCAAATACTTTTTACCTCACTACAATCATTTTCAAACTAGTTACAAGTTACTCTGTAGATTTAAATTAGTATTACAAATTAAGCCCTTCTTCGGCTACTCGAAAATAACCGAGCTGCAAGCTCACAATGCCACGCGGCATGTTGTGAACTTGTAAATCTGCTATTCTTGAAAAAAGTTTGATACATTTAGAAAAAGAGTATTTTTTACTTTAGTTCAAATTTTAATGCCAATACTTAATTGGCATCAAATTCTCAATACTGAATACAGGCCTTTTACTTGTAACAAGTTGTTTCTACGTTGTGGTGGTATTGCTACTTTCACTTTAGTAAAACATTTTATTTCTTCCACCACTGGTTAATTTCTGTAACAGTGGAACCCGTGGAACAATGGTGTCATGTCATGTCGATGCAACAGTCAAAGATGACGTGTGATGTTTTGAAATTGTGCCTTATTTCCAGAAAGAGAGAAGATTCACCATGGTCATAGCTACTGATTGTGATAAACACAAAGTTACACTTAAAAGAACACCCCATGTTGTAACACCAACAGAGGCTAATGCGGTGTCAAATACCGACGTCCCACCTTAGTTTAGATGCAAATCGCTGTTGTCGGGCAGAAACCTCTTATCTCCATATTTTAACTTTTTTTTGGACACCTAAACATGGTGGGCATCTAATTTGGCTAATTTGGAAAATATGGTCTGAATTCTGAAGTAATACATACGCGGTACATCATTATCAGGCCTTCAACTTCTTGTTTATGCCTATAATGACAGGCTAGCCACAAGGTTTGTAGTAAATGTAGCAATTGTTGAAATATTAGGCATTAAATGTTAAATGTTCAAGCATATGCAAACCATGTATATACTTTACGTAAATTCAGGCCACTTCCCAAATTCACATTTTCTTTTACATTTTGGGAACATAAATGGCCAATTTAACATTGAGGTGCCCACAATGTTTAGGTGCCCAAATGATGAAGTGTTACAAAAGGAATCTAGCACAAACATAATTCTTCATGTACAGAAACAGTTACCAGTGTTGTTGTCTTTATACCACTCTCCTCCTCACCATAGTTCAGCATTAACAGCACCAGAGTCATTGAAAACATATGTCACCGGGTCAAAGCTACGCTACATGTTGAGCGGATCTGATCATTTCACATTAGGGGGCACAGCCTATGGATGTGAAAGTATACCTGAACTACTGGATGGCTACACATAAGGCTGGGCAATTCATCCAAAATATATCGCAAATATACCGACATTTAGAACCAAAAAACGACTTAATCTTGCTCACGTTAGGTTAATCAAATAACCTTTCTTATGTCGACATTGACAAAATAAATAAATCCCAATAGCCACCATTGTACATACTTCGTTTGGTGGCGTGCAATGATCTACAAGCTCACAACACGTTGCATCGCGATACGTTATGAGCTTGTATTGCTATTTTCACTTAAGAAAAAAATAATTGTTCATTAATCATAATCGAGGCAACATTTTGAAATAATTGTGATATTGATTTAAAGTCATATCGCCCAGCCCCAGCAACACAGTCAAATCCAGAGTGTTAATTTAACTCTGGATCTTACCGTGTACATAAGAATTCATACGTATCGTAGCGCGTGGCTAAACCCACTCAATTTGCCGGCAGGAAAAACAAATGTGGTTGCTTTGACTTGATGAAAAACAAAAAGCTAGCTAATAACACTGCCGAAGTTAATCGTCCTAAGTGCATAAATAACACATTGCTTTTCCGAAATGTTTCTTCATTGGTGTGGCGGGACGGGGTGTGTGTCGATTGGATTTGTATAGTAGCAGGGCACTTAAGAGAGTCTTACTCTTTTCAAAGCACATATAACAGTATTTGTGCTTTTTTTAAGGTAAATAACTGCAGTATACAATGCACTATGTGTTTAATTGTAGCCTTGTGTGTGCATGTGTGAGAACACAACCAAATATTATGTACAGTACATATACCATATAGATGTCTCAAGAGAACAAGAAAGTCAGTAACATTCAGGCTTTTGTTTTGAGCACTTGGTACCAGTTTTCTTCTTGCAGGCCATAGGCCACGTCTCAGGTCCTTATTCTGCCCTGTCCTAGCCCCTCTATCCTCACCCCTATAAGGTTATGCAAAGAAGGAAAGGGTATCCACGGTAGGCCATTCACAAATACAGAATTTTAGTATTCGACTTCGAATACCAAAAAGTATTCAAATAGCCGAATATCTGCGGGTGATATATCATATTTCTTTCATCCAATAAAAACGAGGAATTCTCAGCATTTCTCATTAAAATGCAGTGTTGCAGGCAGTCATGTTTTATCTTCCTGGCATGAGTGCTGCCGTTTTAGCGCCCCACCTGCATTGAGTGACACAACGTCACGTATTGAACAGCATGAAATTATTTGACAATCTGAACACAATCAACCATGAATGGATTAGGAGAACTATCCAACACCAGAGCCCACAGCTGCATATCTGCTGTAGATATATTGCCACTGTTTTATAAAAAAATATAAATAATAATAATACAAATAATATTAAAAACAAAAGTAATATCAGCGAATATTCGACTTTGATGTACAGTGTCGAATAGTGGTTTTAATATTCGATTATCCATTATCCATACTGAAGGTAGATAAATTGCATAATTCGAGAGCTTGTAGATTTGATTTGAGCACTCAAACTCACTGAAATCTGAACCTGTAACTTGTAATCCAGTCACATTTACATGTGTCAGAGTTTGAAGTCACATAAAGAAAAAGAAAAAAAGCAAAGTCACAGAAACAATATTCACACACGTGTAGATCGACAGTTGCACAACGAGAACTGTTTATTCTTTGTGACTTCAATTTACAATGTTTTATGCAAGAGCATATTTCAGTGTACGTAAGTAAGTAGATCGGAGGGGCTTATTGTCGGTATCAGCCCGAGATCGTGGGAGTCTATCGCCGGTACAATGTGCTAGGCCCCTGGGAGATGGATTGCTGAGTTGGAGCACCACACCTACCACCAGCTCCCAGTACTTACGGCACGACTTGCCGCACTCAAGCCGTGCTACTCATACGCAGAGTTGGTGGTGCCCGGGATCGAACCCATGACCTTGTGGTCCAAAGGCTACCGACTGAGCTACCCGGAGACGTGTGCACATCACATTTTACGAGTGGTCAAATCAAATCTACCACCTCTCGAATTTTGCAAAACATACCTTCATATTGACGAATCCACAGAGCGCTGCCTGTAGCTGCGGTGTCGCGGTGAGGAGCAGCATCTGTTTGACACCGCAGTTATGATTGCCGCTGTGTGGATTCGTCTATAGATGCCCTTTTCTTCTTTACATAACCTTGTAGGAGTGAGGATAGAGGAGCTATAGGACAGAGCAAAATAAGTACCTGAGATGCAGCCATAGTGTTTAAACATCTTGTTTCCTTTTAGTGGAAGGCATCAAAGACAGCAGCCTAGCAGCTGCATATTAATAACCATAAACCAGCTACTACAGGCTCTTCTTATGGAGGCAGAGGTACGGTGACCAGACGTCCCAGGTTTGGCCGGGACGGTTGTCCCAGTTTCAAGCTGGGTGTCCAGAGTCCTGACAAATATCTCTAACACACTCAAATGTCCCCGGTTTTCAACATTCACTCACTACCAAATTGTCCCGTTTTTTTTTTTCACCACAGTTAAAATAATAACACTTGAGTGCTTACATAGTTTATCATGTTCTGTTCTTTTCTGTTGAAAGGTTGCAGTCAATAGGTGGTGTGCTAACTGCTGAAAAAATAGGCTCTGAGCATGACTGTATAGTTCCCTTTTCCAGAAGGCGGCATTTCTGGTTCCTGTTCCACTTCTGGGTCAGTATCTCATAGCTTCATTTGATCTCAGCAGCAGATTTGAACACGGAAACACATATGAAAGTGTTGTGTTTCCAGTTTAAATCTCATGCTGAACCAATCCACTAAGCCAGTAGCCTCGGGAACCCATGCATTTTTTACTAAGCCAGTGGATCCCAAACCTTTTAGCTCAAGACCTAAAAGAGAAATTTGATGTCTCCCCGGGACACAAACTAGTGAAAATAGTAGATCTACAAGCGATGTGAGCTTGGGGAAAAAATCCCCAAAAAGTTGTATTAAAAGAATAAAAAAAGAATAAACATTCCATTAATAAGAGGGAAAAATACTTTTAAAAAGTAGTGAAAACAGCAGAGAAAATCTTTTGAAATAATAATAATTAAAAACAAAATGTAGGAAACCCCAAAAAATAAAGGGGTATTTACTCACAACCCATAAAAAATTGTTTGGGAAGTTTGGGAATTAAGCTACACAAAAACTGACCTGGTAGCCTACAGGAAACGGGAATACCACCTTCTGGGAAAGGGAACTGCAGTCAACCACAGAGCCTATTATCCCCCACATCCTGATGAAAAAAAAAAGTTTGTTGGGGACACCTGCCCCCCCTGTCTCCAACCAATCACTCATAAGCAACAACGTGAGCAAAAAAAAGGAAAAGTACAATCCCGCTTCAAACCATTCTTTGCGAACATTTCACCATCACATCCTGTTAATCAACAGATTTCACATCACATTCCCTGCTATAGAGGCAAATCCTGGCTCCGTTGACAGCCTTGTGTAATCACTCTGTGTACGTATGTTTGTGTGTGTGTGTGTGTGTGTGTTTGTGTGTGAGAGTGTGTGTGTACGCGCGTGTGTGTCCCTGCACCTTTGTTTTTTTTTGCATTCTGAGGTGAGCTGTGAAAGACGGCACTGAAGGAGTGCTACAGCGGTCCCGTTTATAAATGCTAATTCCAGAGCCACAGTGAAGTGAAGGCATATCGGTGACCCCCAGAGGACATTGTGCCATCTGTCCCTTTATCTCTTTTCGGTATACTCTTCATTTTCTTAACGCAGTTTTTTTTTTACATCACAGCTGTGTCCTGCAGATGGCCTGCTCCAAGCCAAAGTTTTTCTTGTTTTTTTTTGTTTGTTTTTTACTTTGCAGGCGGTACAAGGTTTTTGTTTTGTTTTTTTTCCTTCTAAAAATCGACGTCCCAGCCAGAGTTGTCATCGGGGGGCGGGTCCTCGTTGTCCTCTGGGAAGCTGTCGAAGTTACTCGTGTCGACTGCTGATGTCACCTTTAGTTGGAACCAAACACATAAGAGACAGGTCAGCGGTCTGCATAATATGGAGTCTGAACTGAAAGCAAATAAACTTGGTCAGAAGCAGGGTTTTTATTTAACTGTTAACGAAAACATTTTAGTTAACTGAAATAAAAATGTAAATGTGGCTTTACACGAAATACTTACATACTTAATTGAAACTGTTGTGTGTTTACTAAAATGAATTAAAACATAATTTAGCGGCGTATACGTTTTAAGCTCTGTTAATCTTAAAAGAAATACCGTAGTGAAAATGGCTGATCTGCAAGCTCAGTAGATCAGCTAAAACTAAGCCTTTTCAAAAAATGTATGTCAAAGCAAACCTGCTTTACAAACAAATTAAAACTAAACATGAATGCTAAACAAAAAGTACTCTTTTTTAATAATAACGAATAAAAAAATGCAAAACTATAAGAACCTTGGCTAGAACATAAACAAAGGAGATAAGGAGATATGCAAGACGTGACATAATCTATACTTACATTAGGGATGATAGGAGGGGTCAACGTCCCTTTCTTCAAGCCCTCCCAATTAAAGCCTTCGAACCATCTAGGAAAAACATCAACCGTTTTGAACCAATTTCCTCCAGCAGATGATCATCATGCAGTCTTTAATCACTTCTTAAACTCTATTCTTCGTTGACAGGGATCCCCCAGGGGTCTGTACTTGGCGCTCATTTTTTTCCACCTCTAAATCAGACATGTCCAAAGTCAGGCCCGGGGGACAATCGTGGCACAATCGTGGCACGAGGGGAAATTTTATATGGCCCATGGCTTCCAATACAACAATGCATCATTTATGGTCGGCCAGTAATAGTCATGTGAAAATCATACATTGAAGTTAACCTGGGCAGATTGTTACGTGTTGTCTCCTTCGTTCTCACGATGTAAAATATGTTTTATTTTATTTAATTTTGTATTAATAAGCCTTTTGCACACATACAAAGGCGACAGGTACGTAGGAGAAGACCAGACGAGGGCCCCCAACGTACTGAAAGAAAAACACTCCGGCACACTGTCTTCAAATGCAAGAAAACAAGGTTTAATGGGAATATAATAACGTTTCAGTCTATTAGGCCTTCATCAGGTTATCTTAAGCGTTTTTTTCTTGCATTTGAAGACAGTGTGTGGGAGTTTTTTCTTTCAATCATTTTATTTTTTATTAAAATAAATGTGAACAAAAGACAATGTATTGGACTGTAAATATAATAGCAATGGTCCCCAGTTAAATGATTGATAGTTAGGAACCAAATGGGCCCTTACTAGCTCTGTAACTCTGAGATTGTACACATGGAACCAAATGGACCCTTACAACAATGTGTGTTGTAAGGGTCAATGTGCAGAAAGCGTAATTGCTTCGGTTTAGTTCACAGCACATTTGAGTGGCTTAAATGTTTCTACACTGCCCTACAAAACACTATTGATATTGCACTGTAGTTCAAATCAAACTGTTGTAATGCAATGCACTTGTTTGTGACTTTGTTATGGTTCAAAGGTACAGTATGACAGAAGATGCAGTTGGCCCTAAGGCTTTTGTTTATTGTCTCTGTCGGGTGGAAACCTCATATGTCCAAAACTGTTACTTTTCAGGATTCAAATTCAAAAGTAGCAGATCTACAAGCTCCAAACGTGTCGCTTCACGCCCCGTTTCGAGCTTGTAGATCTGCTACTTTTGATGCTTTTGTAGGCAAAAACACAAAAAGTTAAAATATGGAGATAAAGAGGTTTCTGCCCGACAGCAACGATATTTTGTATGTCTTTATGATGAATTGAATACCCTAGGACCACAAAGGAAACAAGGCCTCAAGGCTTTTTTTGTGTTATCCTTTTAGCATTGCTTGCATAATTGTACTTGCAGTACTGTTTTCAACTTGTCGATAAAGTATTCAATAAATCAATCAATCAATCAAAAAAGGCATGGCCCCCTTTGAAAAAGAGTTTGGACACCTGTGCGCTACACCAAATCCCTTTGCCAAAAATAGCCGATCTACAAGATCACTACAATGTTGTGAGCTTGTAGATTGGCTTTTTTCAGCGCATGTTGACCTACTTACGCCAAACGTAAACCTATTATGACATGCCCAGAATAGGTTCAAGTGTTTTTTAAGGACAAGAGGCAGCCATACCTGAATGAGTAGAGAGGCTGCCTGGGCAGCAGAAGGGCCCAGGTTCAATTCCCAGACCCGGTAATGTGTTGAGGTGTCCCTGAGCAAGACATTTAAACCCCAGGAGTTCATATTTGTGTACTTACTTGTGCTTTTGTATGTCTTTCACGCCATTTTTCAAGTTTCCCAGTCTTTCAGATGGATTGTCCCTATAAAAAACAAGACCACACAAGCGGTAAGTCCGTGTTGCAACAAATCAACCAATCAGAACAAGGTAAAGTGCTGGAGGCATTAAACATTCACCTGCACAGTTTTTTGATTAAGTTGGCAGCATTTTTGGTAATCTTCTTTGGAAATTCGATCATGTCGATCCCCCTCAGGATGATGTTGTAGGTCTTCATAGGATCAGGACCAGAGAAAGGAGGGCTGTGGAGCAGTGACACAGATGCTATTATCCACAATCTTATGAAACGTATTGAATTACATTGGTTCTCAAATGTTTTCCTGTCAAAGGACCTTCAGATTAGTGTATTTGGCTGCAAACCTCAATCTAAAAAGATTTTCTGCCAGTGACTCACTAATGCTCCTGATAAAATCGTACAATTTTCTACTCGGTCTGTGTAGGAGGGCTGTGGACACTTCAGAAACCCGTCTACCAGTGACATCATTGTTAGGCAGGATTTTTTTCCAATAAGATTTCAATGTTTTTATTTAGATTTGTATTAACGTGAGAACAATGGCTTCTATTATTGCATTGCAACTTTCCAGGAATAGAAAGCCTGCCGTTTCTTTTAGCTTGGATCCCCCATCGATGATGTCACTGGTAGACGGGACTCTGAACTGTCCACAGCCCTCCTCTGAGACACAGACTGAGTAGAAAACAATGGTACCATTTTATCATGAGCATTAGTGAGGATCAATTATATGAAGATAGGTTGAAAATGGGTGAAGTCGTCCTTTAAAATGTTTTAAAAATGTCCACATTTTGTCATTTTTTTGGAAAAATTGCAGATCTATAAAGTCACAGTGCATTGTAGATGGGATATTTTCAAACAGCAGATGGGGTTAAAGTGGGTAAACATATTTTGATGCTATATTATCAGAGGTTGCTGGGGACCCCCTGGAACCCAGTCAAGGACCCCTAGGTCACCTGACCTCACTTTGAGAACCATTGTACTAGGGCATTGCATTGAAAGTGAACGTTTCTCAACTTTATCTCCATTATCGGTCCTCACTAATGCTCACTGTATGACTTTACTGTTTCCGTCTACTCTCCTTGTGTCTCAGAGGTGGGTTGAGGATTAGCTAAAAAATGTACCTGTGCATGACATCATGGGCTGGGATTCCAGGCTAATGAAAACATCCTCTCTGTCTGAAACATTAGCACGCTAAAGTATTTCTACATCTCTGAGCTATTCACAGCTAGACGCAAAACTCAGGACAGATAAAGCCTCAATGACACATCAGCATCAGTGATGTGCGAAACATGAGGCTACTTGTTCACAGAGAAGGTGAGAGAATTTGAAGCGTGAGAATTATGATATGTTCTGACCATAATAATAATATATCCAATTTATATAGTGGTTTTATCTGTACTACAACAACAGAACAAAAGAAACAACTTTATTAAGAGAATAACTAGTTAAAAAGCTAAAAACTAAGAAAACATTACAATTTAAAGGGGGGGTTAGAATTAGGTGGGGAAACGTGGGTTTTGAGGGAGGTTTTGAACAGGGCAAGGGTGGGGCTGCCCCTTTGATGTGAGCTGGGAGTGAGTTCCAAAGCAAGGGGGCTGCAACTGAGAAAGCCCTGTCACCCCAGGTTTGTTTCTTTGTCGTGGGGACATCCAGGAGGTTGGCACCTCGGCATCACCAGACCTGAGGGAACGGGAGGGGGGCGTGGCGGTGCGGAGGTCGGAAAGGTAGGGGGGAGCTTGGTTGTCGAGGGCCTTGTAGGTGGTGAGCAGTATTTTGAAATCTATTCTGTGTTCTGTGGGAGCCAGTCAAACACAGAATGGTGCCATCATGACGTAGCACCATCTGAACATCGAAGAGTCAAGATGACATGGCACAGGCCGTGGTATCTTTGGTTTAGGGTAAAGCTTGGTCCCGTGACACAAGCTGTTCCGCTCGTATCTTTGTACAACTTACTAGGCACTCTCCCTGCTTTTCCCCCTCGAGAACTACTGTTCCAACAGAATGTTTAATGTATACTTCTACCAGGAGCTCATGTATTAAACTTCTATCTTATAACGTGAAGTCGTGAAGTGTCTTTATATTCAGGCTAGTTTGCCATCATAATAGAGTAGTAACGTAGTTTTCTATGTCCTTCTCCTCATCTATATTTTTGCTGTTTAATTTTTGCTGACATCACCAGCTGGTACGTGCAAAGGAAGACACAGACAAGACCTAGCATTATTCAAAGATCTGTGCAAACCTATTTAATAAAAATATGGACTTGTTTCTCAGACTAGAATTTAGAACGATCAAACAAGTGAAAACATAAACATTTCGTCTCTGTCGGGTGGAAACCACATATGTCCAAAACTTTTACCTTTCAGGATTCAAATTCAAAAGTAGCAAAAGTAGCAGATCTACAAGCTCAAAACGCTTCACGCCGCATTTGGAGCTTGTGGATCTGCTACTTTCGATACTTTTGTGTTGGTGGTCTGTGCCCCTTGTCGTCGCTCGAAAATAGAACAGAGCTCTGAAAGACGCGTCAAAAGCTGTTTGACACTTGACACCTCCAGTGTGTGGGGATTGGGACCCATTGTGTTTAACCGGTTAAATACAATTGGGTGCATCTTTCTACCTGTGTAACAGAATTTAATCTTGAAAGTATTGGAAAATGTTTAATAATATTGAAAACATTTAACACAAATATTCTCTGCTGCGGGTCCCTGGCAGATGGGGGTCCACGGCCAAATACATATAAATTTGGGGGTCCTTGACATGAAACGGTTGTCAGAGAAGCAGAGAAGCGCTGCTGTAAGGGACATGTCCGGGCTTGTGCCTACCTGCCAGTCAACAGTTCAAACATGAGGATTCCTAGAGACCAGTAGTCTGCTGAGATGTCGTGGCCCTTGTTCAGGATGATCTCTGGTGCTACGTACTCCGGCGTCCCACAGAACGTCCACGTCTTCTTCCCAAAACCTATCTTTTTTGCAAAGCCAAAATCCACCTGAGAGAAATAGTGTGATACAGTTTGTGTTTTATCAATCAAGAAAGCAGCACATATGAAAATTAATTTCCATTCATTCAGATATATACGGTATGGCCATGCTGGAAGTATCTTTTTTTTATGATTTGTATTTTCTTTTCTTTTGTGGACAAACAAACAGATACATTTCTTTTAACAGATGATGCAAACATTTTTTTTTTGACAAGACATACAATAGACATTACAAGGACATTCTTAAATCAATAGCTACATTACTTACGATTATAACAAGACAAGACATACCATACACAACATATAATGGACAGAACAGACAAAATACAAGACAAAAAAAAAAAAAAGAAGAAAGTACAAAGATAACAACAAAGGAAACAACATGCTGGAAGTATCTTAATTACATTTTTTTCTAAAGTAATTGCGATGTTGCAAAATATGTGATTGCTGGCTCATAAAATTACAGTGAAATAGCTAACCTTATGTAATAGTAAAAGAGCACCATCTAGTGGCTGAATGTTGTTTATTGCCCATTCAAGTAAGAGACAGTAGGAATACATTTATTTTTAGCAGCTGCAAAGCTGCTGCTCTACAAACAGGCTCAGACCTAGTCCGACACCTGAGTGACACCTAAGTGTCATTGGCTGACCTGGCTGTCCTTCACTCCTTTAAGCCAATGGCGACACGAATGGGGAGACGGCCCCCCCCCCGCAGTAACCGTGCTCCGCTGCGCTCCCCTCATTCACAGACAGTGCAAGTCTTACTGCAGCCTCAGGCAGGAGGGTTAGCCTAAATGCTAGCGTGCTTCATTAGACATAGTTTGGCTATTAAGTTATTATTTGGCCATGTTCACACTGACTTCAATCTTAACTATTGTTGGGAAGACCGTGTGGTGTCAAAAAATGTTGCCACCACTTATATAAAAAACATTACAGCGTTTAGCGTCGCAGATTCGCAGATTCTTCATTCTTTAGCGTCGCAGATTAGTCACGCTAAATTGCCAGGTTTGGCGAGAGAAACAAGCAATCCGAAAAACAAGTAATCAGGTCTATGAAAACAATCACACACACACACACACACACACACACACACACACACACACACACACACACACACACACACGCACACACACACACACAATACAGAATGCAGCTGCTAATAATATGACTGTCAAGTCATATTTATTTCTTGTTTGTTTGCAGCAATTCCTTTTTTTTAGTATTATAAAGAGAAGGTTCTTGTAATCTGGCTCTGGGTCACGTTTGAGTTGCTTACCAGCTTGGCGTATCCCCTGTGGTCCAATATAAGGTTCTCTGGTTTAAGGTCTCTGTAGATGATGCCTTTGGAATGCAGGTAGGCGAAGGCCTCCGACACACACGCTGTGTAGAACCGAGTGGTCGAGTCCTCGAAGGAACCCCTGGAAAACCACGAGAGGCAACAGCTCTTCAGAGTCAGGTTCAAATATGGTAAAGCTAAGACTATATATCGCTGTTGTCGGGCAGAAATCTCTTATCTCCATATGTTAACTTTTTGATTTTTTTCATAAATGAATGCCCCACGTGATCATACAAAAGTAGCAGATCTGCAAGCTCGAAACAAATTAGTTTTATAGTTTGTTTAGCTCAATAGAAATGTAATGATAATGAAAGAAACGTACCGGTCTCTGAGAATGGTCCACAGCTCTCCTCCCAGACACGCCTCCATCAGCATGTAGAGGTACTTGCTGTCTTTAAACGTTCTATACAGTCTGAAAACACAACAACAATAATACCTCAGAGCAGTACTAGTGATACAGTACAGTAGAACCAGTGTTCTATCTAAAATATATCGTTGCTGTTGTGCAGAAACCTTGTATAGATACAAGGTTTCTGCACATTAGAACACAGGTAATGTTCTGCATCACACAAAGTAGGGCATTTATTTACAAAAAACAAAAAACAAAAAAATGGTAATATGGAGATCTCCATATTACCATTTTTTTGTTTTTTGTTTTTTGTAAATAAATGCCCTACTTTGTGTGATGCAGAAGTACAGAAAATAGCTGATTTACAAGCTCGCATCGCAATGCATTGTGAGCTTGTAGATCAGCTTATGTAGCTATTTTGATACATTTTGAAAGTGAAAGGCTAACTGTGTGGGTCTTATAAATATTGAACCAATGAAAAGTATTAACAAGAGCTTGTGACTAAATAACAATTAGATTGGATCCATTAGAACACAGGTAATGTTTTTCCACTTCCTGAAAGCTAACAATTTTGGACATACAAGGTTTCCACCCGACAGCAACGATTCACTTGCACCTGATCCTCTCATTGTGTTGTTTGGGCTTTCCTCCTCACCCACACTACGACTGACAGAAATGCATAAGGTTGCCATTTGTTTGTATAAGGATGTAATTTGTTACCCTATTAGCGAGACCATTAATCTTGCTTTAGAATGGAAATCCTTGCACCCCCCTTTCTCGTGCTCTCTGGATTGAATCCGTTTTAAATTGCATACACTTGGAGAAAAACACGTTAAACGCACGCTTAATGGGTCTATAAACAAATTCTGTGCAAAGTGGCCTCCATTTTCTTATGAGTAGAGTTTCCCTACAGTTCCAGAGTGATGCTGTTAGATATTGTCACTGTCGGGTAAAACACGTTTATACGTATCTCCATGTTTGTTTGTTTTCTCATAAGTCAATGCCCTACTCTCGCTCGTGAAAACGACAGCGTAACGACAGCTTAGGACTTCTTTGGGACAAAAAAGTGAAGTCTCTTTACTTGAGACTTGTCAAGTCTTGATTTGGGACTTGACTCGAGAGCGAAGACTTACTTGTACTTGTGACTTTGGTCCCACCTCTGTCTCGGACCGTTTTTTTCCATCTACATCAAATCTCTTCGCCAAAAATAGCCGAAGCTCAAAACGCACCGCGTTGCAATGTGTTTTGAGCTTGTAGATCTGATGTTTTTGGTGAATGTTCCCCCCAGAAACTCCCAGTTCACTTTGAACTGGGGTTCAAAGTGAACTGGGGTTCAAAGTGAACTGGGGTTCAAAGTGGCTTAAATGAAAACCATAGTTGTAATAGTTGTACCTCACAATGAAGTCGGAGTGGGCCTCCTGCATTATGAGCTTCTCTGAGCGGATGTGCTCCTGCTGCCGCGTGTCCACGATGTGACGCTTCTTCAGGATCTTCATGGCGAACGTCTTGTTCTCGTCACTCTTCAGCTGAACCTGGAGACAGACGGAAGGTGGAGAGGAGGACATGCAAGCATGAAGTAACAACGAGGCTCGCCAAGTCATTATTGAGAACTTGGAACTACTTGGAACACACATAATAATGCCAATAAAGTCTAGTGCAGGGGTCTTCAACATTTGTCAGGCCAAGGTTTAGTTGAGAGACAGAGAGAGAAGATTGTCGAAAATCGTGTTGGAGATTATCTATCGTCTCCTTCAGGTGTCCAAAACTAGCAAAAGTAGCAAATCTTTGAGCTCAAAACGTGGAGATAAGAGGTTTCTGCTCTACAGCAACAATGTTTTTTTCTGTCGTTCTTTTTGTTAGAACGCCTTGATAAGATGCTTTCAAAGCTAGTTCACTATATTTAGCAGATTGTCTCATCAATGTCTGTGGACAGATTGGAGACTACAGTAGCTTGGAAGCATTCCACAGGTTTTCTTTTAAGTGACTATGGGTTGATCTCCAAGTGATGCTGCAGCTTTGATGGCTTCATAGATTCATTTGTCAGCACTGTCATCAGTGTAGTGTAACTTAAATGTTTCTTTGCTTACACGTTATCTTTGCCAATAATACGTTGGGTTCATGTTAATGTGTATTTTCAGACATTTGGCAGCCCCCCTTAGAGGGCTGGTTCTCAAACATTTTCATGTCAAGGACCCCCAAAATGATATATAATTTGACCACGGAACCCCATCTGAAAATGGTTTGTGCCAGGTACCTACAGCAGAGATTTTTTTTAATTATTCAAATATTTCCAGTTATGTTTTTGGGGACTTTTCACAAAAAATCTAAAATAGCAGATGTACAATTTTGCAGCGTGGCACAAAGTGACGCTTTGTGAACTTGGATATCCCAAGGACCACTGGGGGTCCCCGGACCCCACTTGGAGAACCACTGCCCTAGGTGCTGCCGGACAGCCGTGTTGAAGACCCCTGGTTTAGTGTTGATCACAGAAACATCCCTACCAGCTCCACGCGCCCGAAGCCACCGACTCCCAGAGTGTCGATGATGTTGAAGTCAGCCAGGTTGAGGTTGAAGAAAAAGGCGTTCTCTGCCTCATATCTGTGATGTCAGAGAGAGAAAAGAACCAGGATTAAAGATGGGTTCACTGATGAAAGAGAAGCTGCTCCACCTTCAATGAGCCGTGACCAAAATACCTCCTTTTAGCACTCACTCACTCCTGTTTTAATTATGAAACACTCTGAGGCACTCAGCCAGTCAGATGTCATGATCGTGGCAGGGCTGTCACGATCATGACATTTTAGTTGATGATGAATTGTTGTACAAATAATTGCAATTAACAATTTAATCGGTTTTGTTTTTGTGATTGAACATTGAAATGACATTTCTGTTTGCCGTTTAGGCTTTGTAAACAAAAAATCACACCCTGTGTGAAGAGAGTGGTGCCTTTGATGAGCCCCGTATTGATGTTGTCATCAATGTTTGTTTATTGGACATACGGACGGACACACAGACAAAGTCAGATATAGGAGTGGTTGGCACCACTCAAAAATGCACACGGCAGATATATGACAAATAATTTTACATACAAAGCCTAAAACTGAAATATACAAATAAATCATCTTTCGGGTGGAAAACTGTTACTTTTCAGGATTCAAATTCAAAAACAGCAAAAGTAGTAGATCTACAAGCTCAAAATTACTTTTGATGCTTTTGTGAGACACTGTAGTATGATCAAGTAAGGGCATTCATTTACGGAAAAACTAAAAACTAAAATATGGAGATAAGACGTTTCTTCTGCCCGACTTTAACAAAATAATGTACTATGGACAAATAATTGTGATTACCTAAAATAATTGCGAGCGGGAGATTACGTAACTAATAACTGTAACAGGCCCTGAGTATTCTAAATATGAGGATGCATGAGCTATCAGCATGTGCATGTGTTTAGTCCGACGACGGGCCGACTGTCATCTCTGCGTGTGCACAGACCCACTGTCTCCAGTCTGTCTGCAGTCTGTCTGCGTCTCCACTCTTTAAAGCGGAGGAGAACAAAGGCCGAGACATCAGTCACATTGTGTTCAGCAATTCCACAAATGTATGTCGCTGTGCCACCAAACACTTCTAACATCTCCCAGCCAACTTGAACACACACACACACACACACACACACACACACACACACACACACACACACACACACATTCCCTGGAAACGTCACATCCCCCCAGATGTCCAATAAGTTCTTCTCTGGTTGGAACTTGGTACTTAATCATGATGGGGGTTTCATCAGCGCTGTTTCTGGATCAGTGAGATTAGGGAATATCTGAGTTTTTTTGGGGGGGTTGTTGTTTTGGGGGAGGGGGGGACTCAGGACTCTCACAAGTGTGCGAGACACATACACATGCACATGCACACGCACACACACACACACACACACACACACACACACACACACACACACACACACACACACACACAGCTGAGCAACATTGGGCAATAATCTAATCCAGGGGTCTTCAACAGGGGGTCCTCAGAGTTACTACAGGGGGGCCGCAAAATCTTTGTGTGATAGGACATTCTCTTTTTTTACATTAACCACTTCAACCCTAGCGTCCCTATTCTGAGGGGAACATTAGCCGAAAATAGCAAGCTCACAACACCTCGCAGTGCGAGGCATTGTGAGCTTGTAGATCGGCTATTTTTGGCATAGAGGCTTGCTTCTAGGGGGAAGAACAGACCGAGTACAAGTTTTCTAAGTATTGAGGGTTTAAGTGGTTAACTGTCTGAAAATACACATTAACATGAATATTATCTATGAAAGTTGAATCTGCAACACAATTCTATACAATATTTTGTGGGGGTCCCCGCTTCATCTCTCTGTCAACCAGGGGGTCCTTGGCTTGAAAAACGTCGAAGACCCCTGATCTAACCGATAAGCACACAGGCCCAGAGAAGGACTTTATTTTAGGAATCAGCATCATTCTTTCTGGGCATTTCTTTCTTTCAGTGGGGTCAAACTCATCCTCACGGCTACTCAGATTAAAAGCACATGTTAAGGTTGAAATAACGAGGTGAGTGACTGACTGACTTGGCGTGCATATCGCAGAGGACCCGAGGGAGTGATGCCCTGAGTGGGAAGTCAGTGGGATCAGTGGATCCAAAACAAATATCAACTAGAAAATGTGCTCCTCGGAGCACAGGTCTCCGCCAGTACTGTTCCTGATTAATCCTGTCTTAAGTGTTACTCCGCCATTTCGTGATTATTCCTGTCTTACCTCACTTTGAAAGAGACCTAGACTCTTTCAAAGTGACACATCATTTTATAGGCCGCTATACGTCATGCGTCTCACTAGCCAATCAGAGCACACTCTTTCAACGTATTGTCACGTGTCACGTGAGGCTTGACCAATGTTAGCTTGGCCGAGGGGGGGGGGGGGGGGGGGGGGGCGGAAAGTGAAAACATAGTCTCCTGGCGGAGACAAAAATCCCCATGGGGTACCCTGATGTCATCAATATGGCCTGGACTGGACTGGACTCCATATTTGGGCATGCCTCACACGTAACTCCCAATATATGGGCATAAAACAGACACAGACAGGCAGATACAGAAATCTCCTATTTTGGGGCATA
This sequence comes from Gymnoscopelus microlampas, assembly GCF_963454915.1. Classification (NCBI taxonomy): domain Eukaryota; kingdom Metazoa; phylum Chordata; class Actinopteri; order Myctophiformes; family Myctophidae; genus Gymnoscopelus; species Gymnoscopelus microlampas. Next base: position 16,168,134 of record NC_139950.1, read on the forward strand.
AAAGGGTCACAAGCAGACGGGTGCCAGGTTGGAGTAAGAGACATGAGCCCTAGTCAACATCAATAGAGTAAGTGGGAGTAATTAGAGTGCTATCAAAAGCAAGTAGACGTCAATGAGTGTTACTTTGGCAGCTAGCTTATTGTACTGTTCTCATAGAAAGCTTTTTTTATCAGGGTTACTGTCCACCTTTCTATCTCTATGCACTGCTGCTGCTGTGTCTGCTATCCTGAAGGACGCTCCTTTCAATGTTTCTGTCCACACTGCAGCTGGAGGCTAGCGCACATGATAACACCTTTTTCTATTTTTTTGTATTGCCATCGTTGATGCTGCATCTTACAGTACTGCTCCTACTTTGTATCTCTACCATAACTTCTGTGCTGCAACTGCCGAATGAATTTAATAAAGGTCGATCTATCTACTTATCTACTCCAAATCCTCACCGCTCAGAGAGATAGAAGAGGAAGCCATTTCATTCACTGGGTGACTGACACAGGCACAAGAGATGCACATGATAACTGCCCTGGCATCACTGACCACACACACGTGCCACACACAGATTATCTCTACCAGTTCACTCACAAGTTACTCCCGTGGAGGAATCCCACGTGAATCCCACGTGATCAGTCTGGCAATGCCAGGCTAGAGTTCTGTGCCCTTCCCATGCAGAGGTATCAGCACCCTCGATGGGGTTATATCGTAGAGACCGGGGTCAGCAGCACTGTCCTTCTGTTCTCACAGCATACCAGCAGAGTACAGTATAAGGTCAAATCTAAAATTGGCTTTTGTACAGAACTAGAAGTTCGGGCCGCTGCGCGGCCCGAACGTCTAGCGTGACGCGTCGTTCACTTTGCAGTGCCACCTTACAGGCACCTCACAGTGTGAGAGAGAGTTTTGTGCTCTCCTAAATCCACGGCAGGCTTTGAAAGTACCCACTTCAGAAAGAGGTGACGTGCATCACCTCTCCAATGACCAAAACCCACTTTGTGATTACTCAGACCTGGTATGGCAGACCTGTGGGGAGTGTGCAGTGGTGTACAATGTGAAAAGATAGTTGAAATCGCAGGAGATGAAGTTAGCAGTTTATCTGTGTAAAGGGTCGTCGGCGTGGGTTGTGTTGAGGATGGAAGCCGTCGAACTGGTGCATCCTACCTATTTATAGGTAGGATGTGATGTCATGCTGTCGTGAGATTACGTCACACTGGCGTGTCTCATCGTGATGTCACGACCGTGATGTCATATGACGTCACACTGGCTACATACAACGTTACAACGTACATACTGACAACCGACATGGCGCAGGATTCAAATTGTATATATATAGATGTGCTCAACTTTCACTTTCCTCTGCTCAACTACAAACATTTTTCAAATGACCATCCTTTTTCTATGCCGGACTATGGTGATGTTACAGTATATATAAGTACTGTCAGTCAGCATTCAAGGCAGGGCACACTTCACTAACTTGATGTTCTCCATCACTCTGCTATCCAGTTTTCTACAAAATGCCCCTTTTAAAACACACCACTGCACTCTATGAGCCCTATCCTGCACGACACCTTATAGCCAATCCACAAGCTCACACCGTGTCAATGTAGATCGTTTATTTTCAAAAAAAATTCAAAGTTATAAAAAATGCCTAATACAATTAGGCATAAGGCGCAGCGCAAGATAGGGCCCTAAATTCTCTGTCAACCGGCCATCCTTACACCCCTGTCGTAAGAATCATCGGTTCATGCTTATCCAACCCCCCCCCCCACACACACACACGTAAAACTACATCTGCTGTCTGCAACACCCATTCTGGTGTAATTGTGTACAGTATTTTCCCAAACAAATACTGTATTAGGTCTGACATCATTCCAGTATGCTGCAGCAAAAGACTGGAACAATTTGCAATAAACACTAAAAACTCAAATATTTTATCCCCAAGGACTATTATGGACATTCTGATACATGCAGCGGTTGCAGCCCCGATATCCCGATTCCCTACCTACAAACATATTCACCAACGCTGGTATGTCAGACAGTGTCTGTCTTCTGCTCTCTCTCTTCCTTTTCCTTTTAAACATATCATCTCTGTCAGGTGGAAACCTCATTACGTCCAACACTGTTACTTTTCAGGATTCAATTTCAAAAGCAGCACAATAGCAGATCGACAAGCTCGAAACGCGGTGCAAACTTACGGATCTACTACTTTTGATGCTATTGTGTGACACTGTAGTATGATCACAGAGGGCATTCATTTACGAAAAGTAAAAATATGGAGATAAGAGGGTTTCTGCCCAACAACAACGATATTTAATTCCTTTACTTGGAGTTCAGCACCAAACTCAGCACCAGGCCCCACTCCTTGAGGTGTTTTTTTTGTCCTCTGCATTTACCCATCCTATCATCACTAGGAGCAGTGAGAAGCCATTGTGCGGCGCTCAGGGAGCAATGAGGGGTTAAGAGTCTTGCTCAGGGACAAACATCGACACATTGCTGGTCTGACCTGGAATCGAACCTGCGACAACCAGGGCAAGGAACACGTTAACAGGCTGGCATGAAACAGGTAACACAGGAATTCAGAACTGACGAAATGTAACACTGGCACCACAACGCTCTGTGACAAACACTGAATGAACAGACTATAGAAACCTCCCAAAACAGTTACTTTTCAGGAAATGTAAAAAAAAAATAAAAAAAAGGAAAACAAAAGAACCTATGTTCCAATTGGTTCCAATGTCATTAATTTTTGGTCACAAGCTTGACTTGTTAATAAAATACTTTTCATAGTTTTTTTCACTTGTTGACTTTTCATCAACAAGAGGATATGCTCTGAAGCACAGCAGCCATATTGGGAAAAAATAATCATATCGAGGTGGATATGTGTGTTTTTTTCCAGACGTCGGAAGGAGAATGTATATTGGCCTTTACTACCTTCACAGGTGTTACCAATGATACCGATTAAAGGTTGTGTTCCATTCTGGTCAAACGAGATGGATTGAGAGCATCCATTTATATTCTATTTTTGAATAGCCTTTTGCCAGGCCAAGTATTTGTTCTTAATTACTTGCCTTGTTGAATAAAGGTTAAACATTTAATGACTTTTGGCCCTTATACCTACCTACCCACCCACCCAAACAAAATTGTGTGGAGGGGAGAAAAAAAAGTGCTATTACTGGCACTGGCCAGTAGATGGCATGCTTGATCCATTACGCTTTTCAAAGTTAAGGCACAGAATGAAACAGCCTATTCAAGAAATGAAGTTATTGTGTTCATTGTCGGGTGGACAACATTATCCACATACTTTTGCTTGGCACAATTTATAGCATGCTATTGAGAAGGTGATTAATTATGAGTTATGAACCTTGAATCCTGCCGTCCATGATGTGTTTAGTTTGAGGACAAAAGCTCTCCCCGCGTCTTCAGTCAAGAATACGCACTTGAGCAGCATTCGCCAAATAACTAAATAACTATATACCTTTACTCATGTAGAGTCAGTACTCAGTACAATTCTGAGGTTGTTACTTTTACTTTACTGGAGTTTTCCATTTTTGATACTTTATACCAGTAGTTCTCAAACTTTTTTGTGCCAAGGACCCCCAAATTGATATGTATTTGGCCGCAGACCCCCATCTGAAAAGGTTTTGTGCCAGGGACCCCCAGAAGAGAAGATTCATGTTTATTTATCCCCACTTTGGGAACCAATGCTTTATACTTCCACTCCACTACATCTCAGAGGTAAATATTGTGATTTCTTACTCCACTAAAATTATTTGACAGCTTTAGTTACTACTTACTTTTAACATGTTTTTGTCCTGAAGTAAAAATGGCTTAAGTGGTTACTGATCATTAACAATGTATTGTCCGGTACATGAATGAGTACTTTTAACCGTTGCCACTGTAAGTATATTTTCATGCTAATACTTTTGCACTTTGACTTAAGTAAGACTTTGGCTGCAGGACTTTCACCGTCAAGAAAAAAATATTGAGTACTTTCCACCATTGGGCACAATTCTCCATTCATGTCAAATAGAATAGAGCTTTTTCCATTGGTCTTTCAGATAGGCAGTAGTTCACATAATAAGCATTTTATCTGCAGAGCTCACAGTGCAGTGAATGGAATCAGCCCTGAAGGCCTGGCATCAAATCAGTCAAGTCATGAAGCAGTTTATAAAACCCTGTTACTCAGTATAGACTCAGTATGGGTTTGAATGTGGCAATTGGAAAACCATTATATATACACACACCCCCGCACACACGCACTCACTCACTCACACACACACTCACACTCACACTCACACACACACACACACACACACACACACACACACACACACACTCCACGTCTATGACGGGTGGAAACCGCATTATGTCCAAAGCTGTTACTTTTCAGGAATCTTATCATTTCATTGGTTAAATATTTATAAAACTCACACAGACACACTTAACTGCTTTCAAAAATAGAAGATCTACAAGCTTAAAACAATGTATGAAATAGGGCATTCATTTATAATAAAAAGAGGACATGAGAAGATGAAATATGGAGATACATGGTTTCTGCCTGACAGTGACGATATCATATCATATCATATCAAGTGATCCTATGTCACTGAAGTATCCCTCCAATGTGTGATTATCTCTGTAGCCAGTAGATGGATGAGGTCATGAGAGATGATGTAATTCCCTAGTGTGTGTGTGTGTGTGTGTGTGTGTGTGTGTGTGTGTGTGTGTGTGTGTGTGTGTGTGTGTGTGTGTGTGTGTGTGTGTGTGTGTGTGTGTGTGTGTGTGCGTGTGCGTGTGTGTGTGGATGTGTGGAGGTGCGTGGGCATGTGTGCAATGTGCATACAGCATATATGTACTGTAATGTTATGTTCTCTATGTCGGGTGGAAACCTTGTAAACTTTAACTTTTCAGGATTCAAATAGCAAAGTAGCAGATCGACAAGCTCAAAATGTGTCGCTTCATTTCGAGCTTGTAGATCTGCCATTTCTTATGCTTTTATGTGACGCTGTAGTGATCACGTTAATTTACGAAAAAACACAAAAGTTAAAATATGGAGAGGTTTCTGCCCGACAACAACAATATGCTATGTTAATTATATGCTATGTTATATATATATATACATTATATATATATATATATATATATATATATATATATATATATACGGTTTGCTTGACCACAAATGGTACAATTCTTTTTCATGTTTCATGTTGTTTAGAGTTTTAATTTAGACAGATGCTTGGTTTGACGTTTACCTAGTACGATTTAAAGGACTAAATAGTTTTTCTTTGCACTCTACGTAACACGACCATTAAAAGTCGTTTGTTGACTAGGGTTCATGACTTTTACTTGTAAGTCACTCTAGGTGAGAGCATCTGCTAGACAATGCCTTACATACATTGTAACATAGGTGCTAACTAAGCACTGTTGTTTGCTTGATTAAAAAGTGGAAAAGCAGATGGCTCAAATGTAAATACACAAACACAAGTGTAGGTGTTATTGTACCAAACCTTTTTAATGAGAGAAAAAAAAAAAGACTACAGTAATACCTCACAGCAGCAGTGTTGTTTTCCTGCTGCTCAATGCAAAGCCCTCCCCTACGGTTCCCAGTGTATGTATAGCACATATTAGCAACAGCGAGGCATACAAAAGACCTGTTGTTTACTTCGCAGAGGAGCTGTATGGTTAATAGTGATGCTCGATATCGTCTCTGTCGGGTGGAAACCTCATTATGTCCAGAACTGTTACTTTTCAGGATTCAAATTCAAAAACAGCAAAAGCAGCAGATCTACAAGCTCAAAACGCGTCGCTTCGCACCGCATTTGGAGCTTGCGGATCTGCTGCTTTTGAGTGACGCTGTAGTATGATCGAGTAGGGTGTTAATTTATGGGAAAAAAACACAAAAAGTCAGAATATGGAGATAAGAGGTTTCTGCCCGACAGCAACGATACTGCATGCATCTACTGTGACCAATTTCAGAGACAGTATCCATCACTGCAGGTAACCTGGCTCAAGTTTTCCTTAACAAGGGCCAAAGCCGTGCTGCTGGGTGGGACCTGCTGGGGAAGAGAATAAACACTGACTGCACACAGGATGGGACTACCACCGCTGTGAGGCTGAGCTGCAGGCTATCATATCGCTGTTGTCGGGCAGAAACCTCTTATCTCCATATTTCTAACTTTTTGTATTTTTTCGTAAATTAACGCCCTGCTTGATCGTACTACAGCGTGACACAAGAGCATCAAAAGAAGCAGATCTGCAAACTCGAAGCGTGGCGCGAAGCGACGCGTTTTGATTTTCCTGAAAAGTAACCGTTTTGGATATACAAGGTTTCCACCTCGACTCGACGACGTGACACTGAGACACAAACAAACATGAGGAGCCTTACAGGAGGGTTTAGTGGAAAACATAGGAAATACTGACAACTTCTAATTTGGAAGGAGTCAATTCAATTCTTGGCTATAGACCGCCAACAGCGGACCCAGCCACATGCCAATCAATGTCTCTGACTGACTGACTGACTGACTGAGTCAGTCAGTCATTTTTTCCTAGCAGTGTGACTTCATTACACCAGAAAAATGGCGAAACTAAAATACATGCATGTCTTTTGGTTTTGCCATTTTTCTGGTGTAATGAAGACATATTATGTCTGGGTTAGAGCTGATCATGATCGCCATATTGATTTTAGTGCGTTACCACTGGTTTGTTGGTCTATACTGGAACTGTTCGCTGTTTACTGTTCACTGCTTGCTAACGGTAAAATCTCATATCGGTCATACGGTTCAAAGACACATTCATGCAAATTGTCTGGTCTAGTTGTTCTAAGCTTATTTTTGGTTAACTTATAGGTAGGGTAAGTGATATTTTTGTGTTATATATTCTGTCAGAGTGTTTGTTCAGTAACAGGGGTCTCTACGTCCCTCCAGCTCTTGATTAAACAGAAAATACATTTTCAGGTCAGGATACTAATTTTATCCAATCAGGAGAGATAACTCACACAGGATACAGATTAAACAAGTGCATTTGGAAGTGATGACAAAAAGAAATGAGCAGACAAAATTGGAACTGGAACACTATAAACTTGAAGTTGATATATGGGTACTTTCTCCTGATTGGCTGAAGATTGGCCACCCACCTGGAAATGTAATTTCTGTTCATGTGTTTACAAACACTCTATAGCAATGATTACTATCAGAATATAGTGCTTTAACCTTTTTGTTTTAACCGAAAAATATCACTTACCCTACCTTTATATGATGTTTACTACAACAGAACCAAACAAGAATCAAAACTGAAATGGGGCTTGAATATTATTTACTTAAATATATAATATAAATAATGTGTACTTGTTTATTGGTCTTGTAGTTCTATTTAAAGTAATAAAGACCCACAATTTTGTGTTTGCATATACAGCCCCAATGGTCTTTAGCCTGTAATCTAATCTAAAACCATTTTACACACACAGACAGGCCTTTCCCTGGAGAATGAGAGCAGAGAGAGAGGATTGCACACTTGTAAATCTCCAGTAGTCCACACACACTTGACCCCAGCGTCTCTGACATGTGCTGGATGGTTGGCAGTGTGTTCATTAGTGTGTGTGTGTGTGTGTGTGTGTGTGTGTGTGTGTGTGTGTGTGTGTGTGTGTGTGTGTGTGTGTGTGTGTGTGTGTGTGTGTGTGTGTGTGTGTGTGTGTGTGTGTGTGTGTGCATTCAAGACAATCACCTTGCATAGTGTTCTGTCACTATGAACGTGATATAGTGCAAGGCCAATTGGCATGCATTTTTAGCTGTGGCAGACCCGGGATGGAGTTATGAAAATGTTCTACTGTACCATTCATCCTAGGATATCATAACATCATAGAAAAGGTAAGAAAACCGTAGTGCAAAATTCCCCTTTAAGTAAAAGTACTCAAAATTGCACTTAAAGGGGAAATCCACCCATTTTCAATATTTAACTATGTCATTAATATAGCATAAAGGAGTTGTGTGGAAATAAGAAAAAAGTTCCCCCCTTTTCTTTTTGCCTTGAACTGGAGGATTGATTGTGAGTTTAACATTGCAAATTACAACGTGATGACTCATCATGTTGTAATTTACAATGTTAAACCCACAATCAATCCTCCAGTTCAAGGCAACACAGAAAGGGGGGAACTTTTTTCTTATTTCCACACAACTCCTTTATGCTATATTAATGACATAGTTAAATATTGAAAATGGGTGGATTTCCCCTTTAAGTATATACTTAGTATAGTTTGACCACTGCGCTTTCTCTCTCTCTCTCTCTCTCTCCCCTCCATCTCTCTCTCTCCCTCAATTTATCTATCTATCTATCTATCTATCTCCCCCCTCTCCCAATATGTTCTGCTGTGCCTGACTGGATGCCAGGCCCATGGAGAAGCCCAGCCATGCTCCCAGGAGGCACTGAGAGATCCAACACTAATCCATTTCCTCACATAAAACTTCTGCCACTATACTCTTCTCTTCTTCTTCTCTCTCTACCATAATGGTTCTCAAACATTTTCATGTCAAGGACCCCCAAAAATGTGCCATATACGCACTGCGATGCGTATATGGCGAAGTAGGGCAATAAAAACATTTTAAAAAAACATAAAATATGGACATAAGAGGTTTCAGCCTGACAGACAGCATGTGCAGTAGCAGGTATGTACTACTAGACTGGTGGTCATGAACTCTTCATTTAGCTGGTGGCAAGTACAGTACAGTCAAAATGCACATTATAGCTGTCTTATCTCCATATTTTAACTCTGTGCTTTTTTTCGTAATTAACGCCCTACTCGATCATACTACAGCGTCACACAATTGCATCCAAAATAGCAGCTCTGCAAGCTTGTAAAGCTGCCATTTTCTAATTTGAATCCTGAACAGTAACAGTTTTGGACATATGAGGTTTCCAGTCCACCCGACAGGGACGACATGCACGGCGGGGTCACGGTCACCCTTGGTGGAGACACGGGGGGAGAAGGGGTTCTTTTCGATTGGTTTGTGTTCTATTTTTTCGCTTAATGAGATGAGATGTTTGCCCTGCCTTGCCTGTAAATACATTCCACCTCTGCTTTTGACCGCGTCTTTTACAGTACGACATGGTGGTATCGCTACTTTTACTCAAATCCACCACCACTGCCCCTAATAAGATGAAGGCTCATTTCCATGCCAAAGGTGCTCGTGTGAGTGACTTCTTTTGGTGCTACTGTCCTGTTTCCATAGTGACAATAAATAGAGCCTACATATTCATTTCTCTATAAATAGAAGGCAGAGGGGCTCTAACCTTTTATACTTCCTGGCCTGGCCTGGCCGCCAGCCACCTGAGTATTGTCTTGTTATGTAAGCCATTAGCGGTAGAGTCCAGCGCTCCAGTTGAGTCATACGCCGTGAAAAACACATCAGATCATGTTTGCTGTTAAGTGCTGCAACTGTTCAACACTTAGCTCCATGGTCCAGATAATGAATAATTCATGGCTCCCGAGTCAAAAACGAAAAAAAAAAAGTTGTGCAGTCGTATGCGTGGTAAATCCCAGGCTGAGGGCAATACCATATTCATAGCAGAGAGGTTTAAGGACCTTTAAGATCTTTTCAATACCTCTAAAATGAAGTAAAGTAATCAACAAACTACACTATAAAAATGGTCAAACATTGGCCATAATGGCCACATTTTTTAATAATCTGAGAGGCGTTGTGACTTGTGAGCTAGTAGTTCGGCTATTTCTACTAGTCAAGGTTGGGGGGGGTCCCCAGTTCAAATATGATTATTTTGGGGGGTCACGGCCTGAACAGTTTGGGGTTATAATACAGTGACTAGATGTCCCAGTTTCAAGCTGGGTGTCCTGAGTCCCGACACATATCTCTAAAACATATAACACTAAAATCCCGGTTTTCAATATTCATCACCAAATTGTCCCGGTTGTCACCACAATTAAAATAATAACACCTATATGGGGCGGGGGGGGGGGGGGGATTTTACATAAATGTTTATCATGTTCTGTTCTGTTCAAAGGTGCTAAACGCTCAAATAATCTCCACCATTCTGATGAAAAGTCAAATAAATTGTCAAGCGAAGTGAAAATAGCTACACCTACAAGCTCATAACGCGTTGTGAGCTTGTAGATCGGCTATTCTTATGTGATTAAAAGCAGCACTATGCAACTTTCCTCTTCTGCCCCGGATTTGAACCTGGTTTCCTGCGCAAGCCCTGACATTCTTAGCATTGAGCTAATAGAGCCTGCCTGCTTGCTCAGGGGATAAATTGAATCTTGACCATCAGTCAAAATATGTGTCAGATCCTGTGTCTAGGTGAGACATGACCTTTGACACGATCTAAATGTCTCAGTAGAAGGGCAGGGAGACTAAATACAACCACCCCAATTGTACAAGTTATATTGTATTATGTATGTATGGTCTCCCTATAGGTTATAAATATGGACAGAATGAAGACATAAGGGAGAAGAAGTAACTTACTTGGCTTTAGCATCTGCGTCTTCATGGCCCTTACTGGACACGTCTTCCAAGCCTCCAATCAGGTGCTTGAATGAGCTGTAAACACAGGAAGCACATGTTATTATTACAGCTACAATTTACATTTTGTTATGTCATGAAATGAATGTATTGTGGAACCAAGCCAGTGTCATCACACAGGCTTGGACTTTTGTACAGTATAGAGCAATCAACCACTTGAATGTACTTTGTCGTACGACAAATGGCGGAAAATAGCCAATATACAAGCTCACGACGCATCACATTCACAATGTAATGCGAATAGTCTGTGTGTGTGTGTGTGTGTGTGTGTGTGTGTAAACCAAGTGCCAAAATTATTACAGAAAAATCTACAATGAATAAATTCATCCAAGTTCCAATGTTCAAGACAACTCAAATAACAACGTTAACATGGGTGTATATGGAACCTGCTACAGCTGACTTTATTTACGGCTGTAATTAGTCCTATAAATAGCTGTGCTAAAATAAATAGACAGGCTATTAAAATCAAAGGCAGGCGCGCCGACAGCCAGGACCTTGAGGCTCGCGAGGCACACCCGACCTGAGCCAACCAGCCCATGGCACCGCGTGCCAACCAGCGTGCCATCTGCAGGGGTGGACAAAGTACTCAACCCCACTAGTACTTGAGTCAAAAAGCATTAGATATTCCTGGTCAAATATTAACTAATAACTACAAGTGTCGACTCAGTCAAATTTGCACTTGACTTTAGTACCGGACTACTTGCTTTTAAAGGTTTCATGACATTCAGTTTTACAACACATTAAAAGTCTTTGTCATAGTCCTTCAAACGTGTATAAAAGGTTTTAACTGAAAATTCCACTCTAGTGAGCCATTGCAGGTGTTTTTCTCTCACATTTCTAAAGCCTTTTCAACTGCAATGAAAAAAGAAATCTTTTTCACTTTGATTCTCCATCTCTCTCTCTGTCGTACAACAAAGTATTAGTCAGGGCTGCCAACATTCCTGGATCCTGCAGGAGTCTCCTGGATTGCAACCATGTCTCCTGACAATCTCCTGGTTTGCCAGGAGACATGGTTGCTCCTGGATTTGGGAGAATCCAGGAGAAACTCCCAAAATACACCTGAACACAGGAAATTACATCTACTATGTTAAAAAGTTTCTGGGGGAGGATCCCCAGACCCTCCGCTTGGGCGGTCTGGGGGTTTTATTCATTATCCTCCATGAATAATCATGAATAAATAATCGTGATCTCAATATTGATCAGAAAAAATTGAATTGTGTATTTTTCCGGGTCTCAAAGGCTGCAATACAGTGAAGTGATTATAACTGTTCTAGCTCAGTGGCTGTGTTGTAGAGCATTGGTTCTCAAAGTGGGGTTCCGGGGACCCACGGGGGGGGGGGGGGGGGGTTCCAGGGGGTCCCCAGCAAAAGGAGTGAATGTAGCATCACAATCCTTTTAACCACTTTATCCGTTTATATGTTGGCTATTCAAAAGTAGCAGATCTACAAGCTCACAGCGGGTCACTTAATGCCGAAAGCTTGTACATCTGCTATTCTCCGATATTTTACATAAAACATTTTCAGATGTGGGGGGTCCGCAGCCAAATATATATAAATTTGGGGGTCATTGGCACGAAAAAGTCAGAAAACCACTGCTGTAGGGAGAGAGAGAGGGAGAGAGACCCAGTGGGTCAAAGACAGAGAGTGTGAGAGTCAAAATCAAAGTCAGACGGTTGATGCTATAAGTCACCGTGACGGGCAGCAAAAGGCTAAAGAAAGGATTAGTTGTGTGAGAGAGGGATCCCTCCCGACTCAAAGACACTACAGGCTCCCATCAACCAGAGAGAGAGTGCAGCTTCTATCACTTCATCTAGGCTGCCAGCCTGATGATCCTTGCCTCGCGTCTTCACTTAACATCCACAATCTCACCCCGGAGCACTTTTGATTCCTTAAGCCATTCGGACCGGGAACGCATCTGTGTAGTTATTTTTTTCTATAACTATTTTCTATTTTCTATTTTCTATTTTCTATTTCTTATTTCTTTGGGCTATTCAAAAATAGCAGATCTACAAGCTCATAGCGCGGCACCGAGTGCCGCGCTATGAGCTTGTAGATCTGCTATTTTTAGAAAAATCGTGAAAATGTGTGCAAATCTTTGAATATATATACATTTAAAGCAAACATGTGTAAACTATTTTGTTCCATGGACCTCCAGAAGCAAAGATTTGAGTTACAAAAATATATTCAAAGATTTGCACAAATGCTGAAGATTAACTTTTTTTTTTTTGCAGATCTACCAGATCGTAGTGCGGCGCTCGGTGCAGCGCTATGGGCTTGTAAATCTGCTATTTTTTAATAGCCGAAAGAAATCTAAAATGACACACAGACGCGTTCCCGGATTGAATGGGTTAATGAGGGGGAATGAGTTGGATTTCGGTGTTCGTCTGCAATGCACTTAAACTCCACCGACCGCAACGTTGCAACAATTTAGACCCGGCGGCACCGTTTGTCGTTCGTCCCTTAGCGAGGGAACGTCTCGTTAGTATCCCTCCCCTCCACTCAAACAAATGAAGATGGAGCTACATTATTTATGGGTCTCGTTCAGCCACGTCCAGGAAGTGACTTGACATTCTTGACAGGAGTGAATAAGAAGAAACACAGTTGAATATCGTTGCTGTCTCGGCAGAAACCTCCTATCTCCATATTTTAACTTTTGGTGTTTTTTTTTCGTCAATTAACGGCATACTTGATCATACTACAGCGTCACGCGAAAGCATCAAAAGTAGCAGATCCGCAAGAGACATGTTTTGAGCTTGTGGATCTGCTACTTTTGCCATTTTTTTTATTTGAATCCTGAAAAGTAACAGTTTTGGACATATGGGGTTTCCACCCGACAGAGACGATATGCATAACTGCTTGTTGCAGGCTTGTGATGAAGTAGCAATTACACAGATTTCGTGTAACATTTGGACACAATGTTCTGAACTAACTTCATGCAGGATATAGCTATAATGATTTTATTATTCAAGACGGCTTGCCGTTTATTTTAATGCTTTGTTGTTGTATGATTGATTACTGTTATTTGCTTTTATTTAACACAAATTCAGTGTTTCAGTATTATTTCTATGTCTCACTTCAGAGTGGAATTGAGATGTTCTGTTAAAGCAGGCTGCGCTGAATATTTGATCACTGCTGGCAGTGATTTCATATCATGTCCAAAACTGATACTTACTTTTCAGGATTCAAATTCAAAAATAGCAAAAGTAGCAGATCTACAAGCTCAAAACGTGGCGCAGTTTCGAATTTGCAGATCTGCTACCTTTGATGCTTTTGTGTGACGCTGTAGTATGAGTACAAAGTAGGGTGTTAGCAACGATATCAGTCTACTGAATGAATACCCCGCCCTTCTGGAGATCTGATGTGTAACGTTTGATGTTCAGAGGCGCTCTTCTGCATCCCAAGCCCGTCGTCTACACCAAGAATGATAATTATGGCGATAATGATGAGAACATCCAAACTGATGAACGATATAACGGTTTGTAAACGGTATTTAAAATCGTTTTCCCCATGTTCTCAGATTGAGAAAATTTGCAAAAATAGTTAATCTACAAGCTAACAACACATCGCATTGTGCTCACATTGTGCTAACAATGAATCGCGTTATATGCATTTTTTGTTACTATAGATTGTCAGACTATAGATTTCTTCAAATCCAGTCCCATGTTGCGCTGATCAGAGCAATGGTCACAGAATTATGGCCATTTGAAATGTTAGACACTGCTATAACACTGCTGTAGTGCCCCATATGTGTTCAAATACATTCTTTTTTGGTGTGACTGTTGTTATGCCAAATCACTGGACAGCATGTGTGCCATGTTTGGTGAGGATTGGAGCAACCTGTGGCCCCCCAGGGGGACACGGATGTGTCCCCGGGTGTGGCTATTGTCATGTCCCCTGAACAGTGTTTGTGCCAAGTTTGGTGCGGATCGGAGCAACGGTGCGCCTCGCAAGTCCGGATGTTACGTTTCGACGTCCACCGTCGGTCTGCCAGCCCACCCTCTATAGGCAATTTTAATATAGGAGGATGAAGATGTAAATCAATCAAAGTCATGCTTTCTCTGTAAAACCTTTCACATACCTTTAGATTTGAGCTATAACCATTATGTTATACTTTGACTATTCAAAATAGTCAAAATGTTCAAAAGCGAACATTTGTCAAATATTTTGTTTCAGGAACCCCCCCAGAAGCAATCGCTTTTTCAAAAATAGCAGATCTACAAGCTCATAGCGTGGCACCGAGTGTCGTGCTATGAGCTTGTAGATCTGCTATTTTTGAAAAATCTTGAAAATGCAAAACTTTTAACATATATTTTTTAAAGAGAATGTTTGTAACTAAAATCTTTGCTTCTGGGGGGGGGTTCCTGGAACAAAATATTTTACAAATGTTTGCTTTTGAACACAAATATATATTCAAAGATTAGTTGAGTGAACCCAAACAAGCTCTCCCCCTAAAAAAAAATTGGCTTCAGAATGACACACACACGCCAACGGCAAGGACCTGGTTCTATGAATGAGTCACTGTGGCCCATCATCACTTAGCTCTCAAGGTGGCTGCCATGCTCCCACTGGAGGGGAGGGGAGGGGGGAGGGGGGAAGACCCCGGCTAATGTGTCACCATCCGGTCTGTTCTTTACCACACAGATCACTGGTGCAGATGGAGCCATGATGACATAATCTAATAACGATGACAAGCCGTGTGTAATGTTACACGTTGCGTTCTGCGGCTCAAGCTTACTGATAACGATCTATAATAAAACCGGTGTTTACCAAACATGGGGACGCGACCCTTTTCGGGACATGTGCCCCGCTTTTATGGGTTGTGTTGCGAGTTAATATCCAGTTTGGTTTCTTTTCTTCTTCTTTTCTTTTACATTTCCTACCCAAAAAACTAAAACGGGCAACTCATGCAAACTTTAGAAACCAACCTTAACCATTCAGGATGGAATATGAAAAGTCAGACTGATCCGTCTTAATCACATGACTATAGAGATAATGTGTACCGATTCTGTGTGATGTTTGGACGTAATATAAAAAGAAATGTGATTAGCATAAATCGTCCTCTTGGTGGCGCTGTAAAAGGCAGATGTGAAACATTTGGGAGAGAGGTTTTTCCTCTGTGTCAAAAGTTTCATGCCAATCGGTCCAGTTATAGGTAAAAGCGTGAATCGGGCTGTTATAGCGCCACCATTAGGCCATTATTTGAAAAATGTAGGGTGGCATTTCTTCCTTGGCCTAGTGGGAATGTGCGTGCAAAGTTTCACAGCAATCAGATGCTGTTCATGATTTGAGGCATTTTGATTTGAGGCATTTTGGGTCTCAAGCTGTAAAACGTAAATCTATCCTATAAGTCTAGACCTCCAACAAAATGATCAAGGTGATGAAAGGAGTATGGTAAAAGTATAGGCCTAATACAGGAAGATCCCAATGCAACTAAAACGGGTTCACAAATAACAACCAATTAAACACCGGTGAAACTGAGCTGATGATTGAGGTTAATGTGACAAATGTGATTAGTTTCACATTTTTAAGAAAAAACATTCTCCTAAAATCTAAATGTTCCCAATATAAGGTGATTTGAGCTAATGACTAGGGCAGTGGTTCTCAAACTTTTTCATGTCAAGGACCCCCAAAATGATACGTATTTTCTAAATGATTCTAGATTTTCCAATACATTCAAGATTTTGAAAATGTTTAAAAGAAAATAACAGATGTACGAGCTTGCAGTGCGTGACGCACTGTGAGCTTGTACGTCTGCTATTTATTTGTTTACATTTTTTAAATCTGCCAACATATAAATGGATAAAGTGGTTAAAATGATTGTGATGCTGTATTAACACATTGTGCTGGGGACCCCCTGGAACCCCCCAAGGACCCCAATTTGAATACCACTGCACTAGGGAACAAATCACACTTACCTTCAGCGTTCAGCTCTTCAGAGCTAGACGTGTTTTAAGATTTAAAATGAATATATTCCACTTTGTGATCGTGATGATACTCACTCTCTGTCAATGACCAGACAGGTGACCGTCTCTGCGGCGATGACATTGGCGGTCCTGATATCCTCTCTGGAAAAGACAAGACGAAAGGAGAACGTGTTACCATCGATTCAACCATCTTTACATCAGAGAGAGAGAGAGAGGGATGCTGAGCCTTTGTGATGTAACCACTTTGGAGAATCTATCTCAATAATATCACATCTAATGCAATCTATGCAATCCTAGGCATAAAAATACAAGAAAATGTAATTCTTAACATTACTCTTTATTATTAATGACATCAAGTTCATCTTCAGAGGAGTCACCAAAATCGCAAGAATCCTCAGAGTCTGTGTCCCAAGAGTCCATGTTTTAAAAAGTAAACTCTGCCCAGGGCCTCTCTTTAAACAGTCTGTCGTTCCAACTTCTGTTACTGGTATCAAGATTAAGACTCAAGGTGATGAGGTTCCATATCTACAGCCGGGACAAGTTCTTCTTTTAATCCCCATCTTTACAAAACAAAACAAAACAAAAAGTACAGTATATGTACACGGTATATATACACAATGGAGGTTTAACTTAAAAGCTGTTCAAAACGTGCAGACTCCATTGAAGCAGCATAAACCGACCGTATCGTTGCTGCACACCCTCGTCTGACCTGTCCCGCAGCACCAAGGAACACATGGCGACCTATTTCACATGAGCCGAGGTGACAATCCCAGCTTATGTGGCATCTAACCTCCCTCTGTGCTTTCCCACTTCCAAACAAACACACTGACCCCTCTCACTCTCTCTCTCTCTGGCCCACTGAAAAAGGTCACAGCTGTTAGCCGGACAACAGGGTTTAAGAGGAAAGGACAGAGGACAGCAAAACGTTGCTGTCGGGCAGAAACCGCCCATCTCCGGCATCTAACTTTTTGTGTTTTTTTTCCCCTTAAATTAACGCCCTACTCGATCATTCTATAGTGTCACACAAAAGTATCAAAACTTGAATCCTGAACTAACAGTTTTGGACATGTGAGGTTTCCACCCAACGGAGACGAGAAGAGAGGAAACTAGAAAGAGAACAAGAGAGGAAAAAGGAGTGAAAGAAGAAGTTCTCAACCTTAAATGTTATACTTTTATAAATGATGCAACTAGTGAGATCAATATCTGCTTTGAATAAGTGTCCCAAAAAAGGGGGGGGTAAATATAATGAAAACTATACTTCATGGAAACCGCCGAAGTGGAAATGGAGGCACCATAAATAAATATGTGCCCGCACTTTAAACTCACTCTGAGGAAGGCTGATGGCCAAAAACGCATTGGCTGGAGGAATACAAGAAATGTGCATTGTGCACTTGAGCCTAACGTCTTGCATCTGTATTTATGGAGTGCCGCTGTTTACACTTCGATAGTTTTCTTTAAAGTATCATTTAGATTGTAGCTTAGAAAACCCATGGCCAGGGAGGCAACCAGAGGAAGAGCACCTGCTCCATGTCCAAATGAAAACTATAGTAGCCTTTATATGTATATTCATTTTGATCATAAATAATGTATAATATCATATCATATCAACCCACTCACAACTATTCTAGATCTGTGGCTAAAGATAAAGGGGGTATTAACTGGCCCCCTAGCCCCCTACTTGAGTGATATATTAGTAGTTCATGGTATCATAAACACTGGCTGGGGGTCAGCTGAATGCGTGCCCAACAATCCATCATATCACGGCGCTATGTGTAAACATGTAGCGCTGCGTGCCTGCACGTGTTAATACGTTCAGAAGGCGTATAAAGCCCTTGACATAAATACGTGTGTGCAATGCAGGTGTTCAATCCCCCAGGTGTTCCATCCCACAGACACACTGCATAGGCGTTAAAACGGTTTGAGCGTATGATTAATTATTACATATTTCAAAAGGATTCAAAGGATTGCATATTGGACCGCTAATAAGTTCTGAGGATATTCCCCGAGCTGGCAGTTATTTAATCAAACCGTTGTATTGTGTTTCCCCCAAAGGGCAGATATCTCGTTTACAAAAATTCAAAGGGGGGAAAAAAAAAGATTAGACAGCATGCACACATACGCACTCAAGGGAACATGCACGCATGCACACATACACAGACACTCACTCACACACACGTTTGTTTGTATTACTATATACTTGTGAGGACATTTTAGGATGCTGATATTATGAACGCTATTTTATTTTTATTGTCACATTTAACCCTAACGCCGAAAATATTTTCGGTGCGTGACACTGGTGCACAACTAAGCCTAACTACAGCCTAACCCCCTAAACCTAACCTCAAAATGCCTAACCCTAACAACTAAACAAACTAAATAGTCCAAGTACACACACACACACACACACACACACACACACACACACACACACACACACACACACACACACACTTCCACCTCTTGAGTTACTTGACTTGTTATGCCTTACAAAAAAGGGAGGCAGCGTTTAACGTCACTTACTAACCATGGAGATCCAAATAAACACACAACACAACACACGCAGCGGGCCATGTCTGCGTCACACTGAAATAACAGGTACTCTCTGTCTGTATGCTGGCATGGACCCTCCTTAAGGGATCTCAAGGGTTTCATGTTAGGCTGTCAGGACTGGGACACCTGTTTGCTACGGATGAGGAATAGAGCTACACGTTGTTAATGTAAACCGCTGATCTGTCAACGTGACTCATTAAGTCAACACTTAAGACACCGCTGTGACACCACAGACGGCAAAGACACCGCTTGTACATAGATACAGTGAAAACTGTAGTGGAAAACACATAAACACACACGTCGATATGCTTGCCCCCCCCCGATACAGTATACATATATACGCACTCACGCACAACTTTGTATTTTTATACTTGTGAAGACATCAACACTTTTCAAGCCTGATCCTAAAGCCGGAAATAGGCAATTTGCAGGCTGACGACGCGTTGCAGGGCGAGTCTGCGCGACACATTGAGCTGAGTAAATATGATTTAGTACAACTAAGTATAAATCAGTCATAACTCCAACCTCAACCCATAATCCTAAACTCTAAATGGCAACCTTAACCTGAATCGTTTCCTAAATGGAAGCCTGACTCCCCAAAACATGTTAAACCATAAAACAACAATTTCCAGGGAAGTGGTCCTCATTGCAAGCGCGCACGCGCGCACACACACACACACACACACACACACACACACACACACACACACACACACACACACACACACACACACACACACACACACACACACACACACACACACACACACACACACACACACACACACACACACACACACACACACACGAGCAGCTGCATGCTGTGCGTGAGCTGTCCTTGGTTACACTGAAGGGAGGAAGGGAGAGAGTCAGGTGGTGTTCATTTTCAGTAGATGTTTCATAGGAAGCTGGTAATTGGACAGTGATCTGATGTCCCACTAAGGGGGGGGGGGGGGGGGGGGGGGGGGGTGGGGGTTATGAAAATAACAGGGAGACTTGTCACTTGGAGACTGGGACTGAGGGTTGGGGTGGCAACAGAGGCTAGGGCAGTGGTTCTCAAATATTTTCATGTCTAGGACATTATTATTATTTTGTACGCCTTTTACACGCCAATTTAGTCGTTATGCCGATTGATTCCTCGCCACACATGCTGTTGTATCCTACCGACTCACCTGCCAGTGAGGAGCCCCCACCGGGAGGACGTAGAGCCTTCGTCCTACTCCTCCCGCCCAACACTCCCTGCTGACAGATGCCGCCCCCAGCCCGTAGGACTACGCGTAGTGGGAAATATCATCGTCCTCCCCGCCCGTGGCTTCCCTCCCCCGAACGCGGGTCAGATGCACCGCGGTGGATTCAAACCACCAGCCTCTACGGTGGTGGGCAGGCACTTTACCACTGCGCCACCCGAGCGTCCCCTTTTGACGCTAAATTTACTAATTTTGCTGGGGACCCCCTGGAACCCCCCCCAAGGATTCCGTCCTCAGATACAGAGGCCCGCCAAATGTTGTGTCCCAGCATCACATGGGAGGCAAATGTGTGGAATACTTCCGAGCTGATGTCAAATCTGTCAACAGGTCAACAGACACTGATGAGTCAATCTTCTAAATATGGTGAACTGACTTTGGAAGCGTCTGACCAAGTTGCATTAAAATTTAATATGCAACACAAGTTTGTACAATACACTATACCGTTGCTGTCGGGCAGAAACCTCCTATCTCCATATTCTAACTTTGTGTGTTTTTTCATAAATTAACGCCCCACTTGACCATACTACAGTGTCAACACAAAAGCATCAAAAGAAGCAGATCTGCATGCTCAAAAGGCGGCGCAAAGGCACTCGTTTACCTGGTATTCTTTAGTTTCAATATACAGACATTTTTTTGGATAGTATACTGTTTAGACTTGCTAGGTTCTTGGTTTTGCCTGGGATCCTATAGTTTACTGAGGCACTACACTGTCTCTCTGCATTCTACTCTACTGTATGTGATTACCTTGCTCGTTGTAAAGTGACATAAATACTCAACGTAAGAACCGTGGGCTGAAATAGGGACTGGAGGGGGAGAAAGATTCGCCATGTTTTGTCCGTCGAACTTTCCTAGAATTTTTCGTCTATTCTATTTTCGAACAGCCGCTCTGGAGAAGAGTGTCTGCTAAGTGGCCTAAATTGTAAATTAAATTGCAATTTAAAAAACAATGATATGCTGTTTTCATATTTGTTTTATGGTTTTGTTTTTTCCTGCCACAGACCATAATGTCTCTGTATCAGTTTCTTGTTCAGTGTTACATTAAAACATCACAACCACACCGTTTGGGACAGTGGTGACATGATGGAGGGAGGTGGCTCATGGCAAAATGGCCAGTAGCTCTCAGGCTTATGAAACATCATCTCATAGCACACATCATATATCATGTTATATCATTGATTTATGAAACAAACATAGAACGTTTTAAATATGGAGATACAAGGCTCGCTTCCCGTCAGCGACAATATCATATCATGTAATATCGTCTCTGTCGGGTGGAAACCTCACAGCGGTGGAAAAAGTACTCAAATTATTTACTTTTGTAAAAGTACCAATACTGCAATATATAAATACTCTGTTACAAGTAAAAGTCCAGAAATCAAAATTTACTTGAGTAAAAGTACAAAAGTATTGGCATCAAAATGTACTTAAAGTACTAAAAGTAAAAGTATTAAAATATTTGAAAATAGCAGATCTACAAGCTCACAACGCGTCGTGATGCGACGCGTTGTGAGCTTGTAGATCGACTATGTTCAAATAGCCTATCAAATAGGGTTAAAGTGGTTAATGTATGTTTTATAATAATAATTTATATCTGCAAAGTAAAGTAACTACCGTAGTAAGTTTTCAAATAATTGTAGTGGAGTAAAAGTAACATTTTTGCCTTTGAGATGTAGTGGAGTAGAAGTAAAAGTATTGGAAATTGGAAATACTCAAGTAAAGTACAAATATCTCAACATTTTACTTAAGTACAGTACTTAATTAAATGTACAAAATTAAATGTTTCTTTCCACCACTGACAAGGTCCAAACAGTTTGGAGCTTGCAGGTCTGCTACTTTCCATGCTTTTATGTGACACTGTATAGTATGATCAAGTAGGGCGTTAACTTACGAAAAAAACACAAAGTTACAATATGGAGATGAGAGGTTTTCTGCCTGACAACAACAATATCATACACAGTATATCAACCCATCAACAACTAGCCAAATCTCTGCGCAAAGCCGGGATGGATGGTGGTTTTGTTAGGGATAAAGGGGGTATTAACTGCCCCTTGGCACCCCACAGCCTCTGGGCAACATGCAGCAACAAGCTCTGCATGCAGCACTGCAGCATGATATTACTGTAAGTCTATATGACAAGTACTTTCCCTTCTCTGTCAGCAAGTTCGCACTCTATTTCACCACCTTCTCATCCCAGGATCACACTCTATTCCAGGGGTCTTCAACAGGGGGTCGGAGACCCCTAGGGGGTATATAGGGCCCTGGGGGTCCCCGGACCCCACTTTGAGAACCCCTGCATTAGACCACAGACCACCATAACTCTGAGAGTGTACAAATGGAACCAAATGGACCCGTAAGGGACACTCTCAGAGTTACAGCCTAAGAGTCCTAAGAGATACTGCAGGGGTGGGGGCGCCAAATCTTTGTGTGATAGGGACATTTATTTGTATTTTTACATGAACCACTTGAACCCTTGCATCCCTATTCTGGGGGAGCATTCGCCGTAAATAGCAGATCTACAAGATCACAGCGCGTCTGCGACGTGCTGTGAACTTGTAGATCGGCGATTTTCACACATTTAACATAAATCCAACAATATGTAGTGGGGGGGTCCCTGCTTCATCTCTCTCTCAGCTAAGGGGTCCTTGGTCTGAAAAATGTTGAAGACCCTGCTCTATTCACCACGTTCTCATCACAGCTTCTCTGCCAGCACCATCACACCACTCTATTCAACAAGTTCTCAGCCGCCGCGTCGAGTCACAACCGAGTTTTCTTTGCGCCAGCGCTACAATATTGTTCATTCATTTCATATGATAAGTAATCCCATTCTCCCATAAAACAACAAAAGGTGATCGGGCCTTCGCTATTAGAGCCCCGACTCTCTGGAATGCCCTCCCCTTAGGGATCAGGCTTGCAGAGTCTGTGCCCTGTTTCAAATCCCTCCTGAAAACCCACTTATATAGAGTCGCTTTTATTACTTAAAGACTTTTAACCCATTGTGTCTTACTGTATTGCTGCATCAATTTTTTATTACTATGATTATTACCATTATTATTATTTCCTTCCTCTATTGCCTTTAATGTTTTCTTGTTCTGTGCTCTCCTACTGTATGGTGTATTTTATCTCTGTGAAGCACTTTGTAACTTTGTTTCGAAAGGTGCTATATAAATAAAGCTTTATTATTATATAAGATAGGCCTACAAATCAACAGGAATAAATGTCCATATACGCATAAGGCCAACAATGTAGGCTTTTATTTTAAGATATTCTTTATTTCCACTTTGAAATTGCACTATAGATAATGTGCGCGGTCGGCAAAAAAATCCACCCCATAAAATGGGGTCGTGGTGTTAAAAAAAGTTAGAGAACCCCTGGACTAAACTATCCGAAAAGGAGGAGACGGATATAATTGACTATGAAGCATTTGGAGTTTGGACGCCGTGTCAAGTGCATTGAGGAGAAGCAACATTAAATTGATTAGACGGTAGCCACCCTGCGACGTGAGTTTGACCATTACAAAGGTATAGATATACAAACCTTAGGAAACATGTTGAATGATCAATAAAATACAGCAGAGCCCGCAACAAAAACCTGAGTCTAGTCAGCCTTCCAGACGGAGTAGAAGGGAATAACACAGTAGTATTCTTACAGGAATGGCTACCATAGATCATTGGCTTAGACCAGTGCATATCAAAGTGGGGTACAGGGGTCCTTGAGGGGGGTTACAGCCAGGTCTGCTAACTCTGAGAGTGCACTAAATGAAGGGGAGAGTCCCAAAGGGAAAACCATTGAAATGGAACGGACCCATCACCACACACTGCAGCCATGCTCAGCAGAGGGCAGCGATCCCTGTGCCATTGTAATCCGTCATTCCGTCTATACGCCGGGATTTTCAGGGATCAGGGATCTGTCCACAGCTCTGTACAAAAAGAGGAAAGCCTTCACACCACTGGGAATCAGATTCAGAGAGAAAGGATTACTACATCCAACCACTTTTTATCATGGAACTGAAGTGTGGAGAATGCGCCTTCAGAACCCGGGAGAAATCTAATGGAGTAGGTTTCAGCTACATTACATTATATAGAGGCTTCAAGAAGGCTAACCACTTGAACTCCAGCGTCCCTATTCTGGGGGCAACATTTGCTAAAAATAGCCAATCTACCAGCTTGTAGATACAGTATAGAGGGGTTAAGGTTTAAAGGACAACTTCCCATTTTCATCCTATCTTGATATAATCGGTCCTGTTCTTGGTCTACACCCTCTACACCGAAAATAGCCGATTAACGCTCACTACAAGCCCACTACAATCTTGTAGATCTGCTATTTTTGTGTATATATATATATACACTGGATGCTATACTGTAGGTTCAAGTGGTTAATCCTATCATGAAAAGATTTGACGGCCCCCTGTAGTAACTCTGAGGATCCCCTAGGGGTCCCAGACCCCTGTTTTGAAGACCCATGGTAGAGAGGGTATAAGAGGTGCTGTCTGTGGTTAGAGGCCTCTTTGTACAGCCAGTTTCATCCTCTCCAACCCACAGACAATGACAGATATACGGTACAGTATGTTTGATTGTGGTAATATGAGATCCAACATAATGTCCTTCATGTACGCACACATCCATTTATGGGCACCAACACTGGCTCCTATGATAAGAAAAGGGTATTATATCACATCCTGTAATCTAGTTCAGTGATCCTCTACCTTTGTCATTTCAGGTTTGATACGCAATAGGCCATCATAACGCCAACAATTGATCGAATATTTGTTCTCTGGAGGAACCCCAATCTACTCCGTAAAGTCCTCAGGATTTTATTTAACTCTGAGAGTGTACACATGGATTTGCTTCCCTTTGGACACTCTCAGAGTTACAGATGCATAAGGGTCAATATGGAGGTCTGACTGTCCTGAATGTCAAATCGCAAAGTCTTTCTCAAATTCTACTTTATATGGGGACATTTGGCCCCTCACACATACAGAATAGTAATAGTACACACATACAGTACACACACACACACACACACACACACACACACACACACACACACACACACACACCCATACAAGAAATCACACACACACACACACGTGTCCACATGTGCGCGCACGAATGTGTGGGGGATATCATATGGTTCATACAACATTACATATGGTCTCTGTCGGGTGGAAACCTCATATGTCCAAAACTGTTACTTTTCATTTTGCGCCGCGTTTCGAGCTTCTAGATCTGCTACTTTAGATGCCTTTGTGTGACACTCTAGTATGGATCAAGTAGGGCGTTAATTTACGAGGAAAAAAAGGTTATAATATGGAGATAAAAGGTTTCTGCCTGACTGCGTCGATATATACTGTATGCGCCATCATTGCACACATGCCCATGCACACCCATGCACCCACACGCGCTCTCTCACACACACACACACACACACACACACACACACACACACACACACACACACACACACACACACACACACACACACACACACACACACACACACACACACACACACACACACACACACATGACATCACATCACACCCCAGAGCAGCGATGAGATGAGGGCACTGCAGCATGTGTGACATTGAGCTGATGGATCTACACCTCAGATAGAAGCTCACACTTCACTCTGACAGCAGGAATGTGACATGAGATCCAAGGTTTGCCAAGGTGGGACAAATTAGAAAGGGAAGGGGTGCCTTCTCTTCCTGGAACATGCGCCAGTCCAAGTGGTCGTTGCTATAGAGTGTTTGTTCAGTAACAGGAGTCTCCATGTCTCTCCAGCTCTTTGATAAACAGACAATACATTTCCAGGTAGGTGCCAGAATTTCACCCAATCAGGAGAGTGCCCATTTACAGCTTCATTTTTATAATGTTATAATAGTTCCAATTTTGTATGCTCATTTCTTTGTGTCATTGCTTCCAATTTACCTAGTTTGATCTGTGTCCCGTCTGAGTCCTGAAAAAGCATTTTCTGTTAAAGAGATGGAGAGACAAGGAGACCCCTGTCACTGAACAAACACCCTATGATTACTATCAGAATATAGAGCAATTAAACAGTTACTTTAACCCCCAAAAATCACTTACCCTAACTTTTAAGGCTGCTTCCTTCAAACACAGTGATGATATAGGGCTTAATTCATGATGTATTTTTGTAAGTTTGGGGGTCCTAAGAGTCGTTTCCTAGAAATATATATTTGGAACGTAGCAGACTGAAAGTCATGAGCTCTCTCTCTCTCTCTCTCTCTCTCTCTCTCGGGTGAAATTAGTTTTTGCATAAACTCCACCTATATCCAAGCTCCATCCGTCCAGTGTGTTGGTTATTTGGTCTCATAATTGATGTTATGTGTTGAAGTGTCCATGAGCAAGACACTTAACCCCTACCTGCTCCCCGAGCACTGTACAAATAGAACTCACTGCTGATATAGGATGGGTAATGCAGAGGACAAATTTCACATTATGTGCAAATATATAGTGACAAAAAATAACCCAACGGAGGAGTGGGGACCAAATTATTATAATAATTATACATGTCTAACTTGTTATTGCCTCCCTCTCTCTCTCTCTAATGCGCACACAAACACACACGCACACAAACCTTAAAAACAAACCATTATCGCCAACACAGAGACAACAGACTTTGATTTGTAAATATGTTGTTGTTTTTTTCTTTGCCCCTAGATCAAAGGCACCTTCTTCAGACGCACAAAGAAGCCTTTGAGAGGGACGGAGGGCTATTGAGTTTCATGAGCATGAAAAGGGACGCACGAGGCTAACTTGTAATTAGGACCGGCTTGGAGAGGCGGTCCCCCTGATCAAAAGCCTACAGTTGGCCATGATGAGGGTCTGATATTATTATGCAAGGGACGTGCTTGACCACCATCAAAGGCATATCGCTGAATGGGCCTTTCTCTTTTCTCAAGACGCCCAGAGACAATGGTGCTCACGACAGGCGGACGATGATATTAATAATAATGCTGAGTAGACACACACGCCTCCTTTTCAGGGTCACAGAGAATGGATGCAACCTCTCGGGGGGGTAAAGGCATGGAAATCAGCTTTAAGGGTGCTGGAGCTGTGAAAAAGCTATTCAGACCCGCACACCGCAAACCAAGAAGCTGTACATTTTAAATATCGTTGCTGTTGGGCAGAAACCTCTTATTCTTATCTCCATATATATATATTTAAACTTTTCGTAAATTAACGCCCCACTTGATCATAGGCTACAACAGCATCACACACAAAAGCATCACAAGTAGCAGATCCACAAGCGCGAAAGCTTTGAGCTTGTAGATCTGCTACTTGTGATATTTTTCTAATTTGAATCCTGAGCAGTTTTGGACATTTTGAGGTTTCTACCCGACAAAGACAGATTCTATACACGTGTCTCTGAACATCACTCGCCAAGAGTCTTTTACAACGCATCAAAACAAAATCAAATACATCCAAAATGACATGACTGTCCTGGTCGGTCAACGCATATTAATTACAACATGGATGCTATGCTACAGAATCCGGCTTCAAACAGTCCAGTGAGAAAATCCAGTCAAATCAAATTACAAGCGGTCGAACAGAGACCTTTGTGTGGGCTTATAAATTATTAGTGTGTGGTCATGGTCTACCTGACATGAAAGCTCCTGTAATTAATGTGAAAGGACAGGATCTTCTTTCCTGTTTGGAATAATAAACTCCATGCAAAGCCATGGATAGAGATCATTTGTGTCTCACATGTTGTGCCATATGCATGTTAATGGGCCTGTCATGCGTTGTTTTTTTTTAATCTCCTGTCATCATTAGCCTGCACATATGGAGAGACCCTCAACCATCTGTCCCTCAACCAGAGAGAACATACTGTATTACAGTTGCAAGCAACAGGTGCTCACGTCAACATGAAGCCAGGGTTCAAATAGCCGATTTACAAGCCCACAACGCAGATACCGACTCAGACAGCATCGCGCTGAAGGAATACATACAGGCATTGTGTTCAAATTGTGTATTTCTTCAGTTCCCGACATAGGAAATAAAAAGAAAGACCCAGAGATGATGATGACAGAGGGAGGTTGCACACAGAGCTACCACAAGATGGCACCAGCTCCATCTTTTCCTCTAAACCGTTATGTGTGCGCGTGTCTGTGTGTGTGTGTGTGTGTGTGTGTGTGTGTGTGTGTGTGTGTGTGTGTGTGTGTGTGTGTGTGTGTGTGTGTGTGTGTCTGTGTCTGTGTCTCTGTGTGTGTGTGTGTGTGTGTGTGTGTGTGTGTGTGTGTGTGTGTGTGTGTGTGTGTGTGTGTGTGTGTGTGTGTGTGTGTGTGTGTGTGTGTGTGCATGTAGTCTGTCAGAGTGTACAGGTGTGTGTGTGTGTGTGTGTGTGTGTGTGTGTGTGGGGCGGTGTGCAGGTGTTCTGGGCTTTTCCATTATAGCCCTTCATTCCTCCAGAACACTCGAGACCCACGCTGGTTTCCTCTCTCTCCGCTCTCAAGCAGCAGCGCAGTGGAGACGGAGACATAACATTATCAACCTGATGGCCTGTCATTGAAACAACTGATTTTCGTGTTTCAGAGGTGAAGTAGCCTTGGGAAAACAAACGGGTTCCCGAGGCCTTGTTGTGGCCCATTAGATCAGGAGCCTATCTCCTTTTTCAGCAGCGCGAGGCAGCTTGATGTGCCAGCAGCACACCCCCTGGACATGACTGTTATGTGGCAGGGTCTTACCCCTATAATCCTAGCCTTGATGCTCAGTGCAAAGCAGGGAGGCATTGCGTAATTGTTTTTTTTTTAAAGTGGGGTCTGGGGACCCCCAGGGGTCCTTGAGGGGGGTCTCAAGGCAGACTCTCAAACCACAAGGCCACGAAGCTGTCAGAAGTGAGATAATATGGAATCTTGGAACTAGCAATGAATCTAATGCCTTTTTCAATGATGCACAGTTTCTTTGCCACACAAGACACAGGCT
Organism: Gymnoscopelus microlampas; assembly: GCF_963454915.1. Classification (NCBI taxonomy): domain Eukaryota; kingdom Metazoa; phylum Chordata; class Actinopteri; order Myctophiformes; family Myctophidae; genus Gymnoscopelus; species Gymnoscopelus microlampas. The sequence continues at coordinate 16,197,316 of NC_139950.1, forward strand.
CTGGCTGTTTCCACGTGCTAGTTCATTTTCAGGTTATGGGAAGTTCTGGGTTAACCCTCGTAGAAAAGAGCCATTAGTGAAGCTACAGGCGTCCCTGAGATGCACGGTGCCCAATGCGAACAGTGTTGAAAGCCGTGGGAGACGTAAGGTTCTGGGTTAACCCTCATAGAAAAGAGCCATTAGCGAAGCTAGGTGTCCCTGAGATGCCCCTGAGATGATCCAGATATCAACAACAGGCGTCGTGCGTCACACACCTGTATATCTATGGTTCCTACCTAAGCAACAATAGGACACCATTTGAAACACACGGTGGGAGAAAGCACTGTGGGAGCCATCATATTCCGTGGGTGTTTTAGTGCTTGTTTATTTCTGGCCCTTAGTAGCTGATACATCAGCAACACCATTATGCTCCCATGCTTGCTCATAACAACAGACTGAACAGAGAGAACACTAGTGAATTAACAGCGGGTGAAGGACACCAAGCCCCTATACAAAATAACATACCATGTACAGTGTCTAATCTCATGTTCTTACCTGCTACCTTGTTATGCTATATGTATACATCTATTTTTCTTCTGACCTGATTCTTGCCTGTATTTCTCCTTATCCCCCCCTTTCCTGGAAAATATGATTGATGGAGCTTGCACACACTAAAATCATTTCACCCATGATGTGACAATAAAAGTTATTCTGATTTTGATTCCACACCGCAAATGTAACTATGTGAAGATTATTATGCGTGATTTATATGTTGCATGTCGTATGACAGTGCCGTCTGACGAAAATACAAGCTCATGATATGGCATGAGGGAAGATTGAAGGCTATTTGGTCTTCAGGCAAAGGCTCTGAGTCAAATAGTAGATGTTGAACGTGCTATCGTTGCTGTCGGGAAGAGAGCTCATCTCCATATTTTAACTTTTTGTGTTTTTTCGTAAATTAACGCCCTACTTGATTATACTACAGCGTTACAAAAATAGAATCAAAAGGATGTTTTGGGTTTTGTCACTCTATTGGCTAGGAGACTCATTTTGATTAATTGGACATCACCTACTTCCCTCTCTCACACTCACTGGATAAGAGGTACTGGATTGTACCGTCTAAAACTAGAAAAGATTAGATTCTCATTAAGTGACTCATCCAGTAAGTATGGGGTCCATTCTTTCATTTTGACCAGAATTTCAATCCATCCCTGATGGAGGATACGTGAGGAGGTCGGGTGGAGTGTTGATGTGATGGGCTTGCTGATAGGTGTTGTGCTGCTATGCAGATTATAGATGTGTCATTGATAGGTTCTGTTTGACTGATGTTGTTTTGTTTTGTTTATCTGTCTGTGTTTATCTATTTTTTTTGTTTTTGTTTTATTTAACCTGTATTTCCTGTATGTTTTGAGTGTTTGGGTGTTAATACAATCTGTTTATTGCAAGTTTTGTATGTGATGGTTTGAACTGGAGGAAGCTATTACGTGTCTGCATAATACCAACTTTTGATGAATGCTTCTGTGGAAAATCCAATAAACAAAGTAAAAAACAAGATCTGACCCAGTCATATTATACCAGGTTGCTTTCTCCAGCATCCCTGCACGGAACCAAATGGACCCGTGGTCCTGTACCCTTTCGCTCACGGACTAACAAAAACGGCCAAAATAGCAGTAAATAGTTTATGAACAGAGCTAAATCAGTTTGTGTGCCTCAGTAAGGGCTTGTGTGCATTGTCTTGTTTTTTCTGGGTCGCTGTTGAAGGCGGCGCTGTCTGTCAAGTGAGTCAAGTCAACAGTTTGTTTGGTGGCCACGACCACACTTATTTGTCACGCAACAGCGCCACAGACCATAGAGATACATACAGTACAGTGGCCGAACACAGTATTGTGGGTCGTCTTTAGATCCCATATTCCGAGAAGACATTGAGCCCTCATTGGCTAAAGGACCAGACAATGAGGAAAAAGTCACGCAAAAGTCACGACAGCAAGTGTAGATGTAGACCAGGTTGCAACCTGGTAAAAAAAAATAACTTGTAAGATGTGTGTCATTGATTGATTCCCAAAAATAAGGAACAAAGTGTGTCACTTATCAGTTCAATAAGGGGCACGTGTTTTATTTTCCAAATAAGGGACGATTCCTTATTTCAAGGTACGGTTTGGTAACCCTAATGCTGGTACAGTATTGTCTGGTGCGTGCATCTAAAGCAGGGTTTTCTTATCAACACCTTGCCTGTCAAGAGTGAGTGAGTGGGGAAAATGGGTGAAGATGATAACAAGCGTGGGAGATGAAGGAAGAGTGATTTATAGCAAATCTAAAAAAGAAAGTGCAAATATAATCATCATGTCATCAGTCATGGCAGTCAGGTGTTAACTAGGTCAGTGGTTCTCAAAGTGGGGTTCGGGGACCCCCAGGGGGTCCTTGAGGGGGGGGGGTTCCAGGGGTCACCCAGCAATAGCAGATCTACAAGCTCACAACATGTCATGATGCAACGTGTTGTATGCTGCTTGTGCATACATCTACAATTAAAAACAAAACATCTTAAAGAGAAGTGGAATATTTTAGAAACATATTTGTAGATGGGGGTCCGCGGCCAAATACATATGAATTTGGGGGTCCTTGACATGAAAATGTTTGAGAACCACTGAACCAGAGCCATATAAGGAGAGTTGCGTCACCTCCGCTCACTTCTATTGGCGAATAGTGACAAATCCCTGAACCGGAAGTTTACGGAATGCACTGGAGTCTATGAGCGTTTTGTCACTAGTTTGAGTTTACATGAACCATATGACCGGCACCGTTTCTGCCCCCTCATTGACGTAACTCTCCAATAGAAGAGAGTTACGAAACGCTTTAATCTCGTAGCAAAGCGGGCCGCTATGGGCTACAACAGTTCCAAACATTGGAACTTCCTCATTGACATAGAATGAGCATTTCCGCTTCCATTCTTACGATGGGAGTCGATGCTAGTGTCGTCACTCTCATATTAGATAACGCTGGGTTGGACTTGGACTGGGATTAAAACAGGCGGTGGGCAGTTGAGGACTCACCCCTGCAGGGCTTTCTCGCCGAACCAGTCTCCCTTCAACAGGCTGCGCAGGTAGACAGGCTCTCCGTTGGGTAGATCCTCCCTGGTCACGTTCACCTGGAGAGTGGGTGATAGACAGGTATTAGGAGGGTGAGACGGGTACAGGAGGGTGAGGCACAGGTGGTAATGTGGGACAGAGGAGGCACAGTGCATGTTGTGAGCTTGTACATCTGCTATTTTAACTATTTTAGAAATTGGTTGAAGATGCATGATCAACGTTCATTCATCGAGAACGAGCAAACCGTCCGGTCCATTGAGTTCAATGGACAGGTGAAGGTGGCGCCATCTTTTGAGGTTTTCAGGTATTACTTTCAATGGTGTGGCGTCACTCTCTTTCTAAGATGAATGGAAGCGATTCAGAGGATTATGCAAAATAATGGTGATCATCTCAAACTAGTAACACCACTTTTTACTCCACTACAATTATTTCACACATTTAGTATAGATTTTGCAGATTTTGATTATTACAAAACATACAGGTTAGCCCTATTCTATACTTCGGCTATTTGAAAATTGTCGATCTAAGCGATGTGTCGTGTGCTTGTGGATCAGCCATTTTCAACACATTTTTAAACATTTTAGCATGTTTACTTTTGTACTTGTACATGTATATTTTGATGCCAGAATTGTTTTTTTTTTAATACAGGACCATTACTTGTGACAGAGTATTTCTCCATAGTACTTCTTCCGCCACTGCCACCGTGACCGACACCTTTGCTTGCGCTACACGCGCCAATTCATTATCCTATGAGACATGTGAGCGATGGCAGAGACCAAATGCCATTAACACAAGTGTCCTTCAACAGGTCTTAGAGGGAAGGAAGATAGAATGTCATTTGGCTTTAATTAATCCATTATAAAGTTGTATTCAGCCAGGGCTGGGATATAATATGAAATATCACTACATCATAATTCTGTCTAAATGTGAGGGTCGGTATAATAAAGATTCACGTCAATGAAAAATAGTGAGGGCAAGAAATGAATCAAGAGAGAGACGATGACAGATATTTCAAGGACAGTTGCATCCTGGCAATCTGAATGCAGAAAAAAAGTATGTATGGACCAGGGTTTCCGTTAGCCGGTATTTACCGGCCATTGACCGATAAAATGTTTAATTGGCCGTTAATTATAAACATCAGCTGCCATCGTGGCCGATTGGGAAAATGCTGATATTAGGCAATTTTAACATTTGAACCTATTATTAATATTATCGTTTGGATAAGGTAGTACAACCATTCATATAACCCATAATAATCATTTAATGTCTTTATCATGATCTGACAATGTCAGTGTGGGTTCATTCCCGACAGCCCGCTGCTGCTGCTGTGCGCTGCAGTTATAGATCAGCCTATTTGTCGTACGATGGCATCGCGCCACTATGGACTTTGGGTGCTCTATGCCAGAACCACACAGGTGACAAACTGTACAAACTGCAAATGTGTCTAAGTCCTGTTGCTGAATACTCCAGAAGGTTAACGATTCGCGTCAGGCTTAATGTTTAAGACACGGCTACATCGACTCACAGAGCCTGTATTGGACAAAGGTTGTGAGGGAAGTGGGGAACAATTGATGCAGGCTTTTTTCTGTTTGTTCCTCTCCCTCTTGTTTTGACAAGATATATCTGTCTGGCACATACTTTACTGTACATCCTGTACTGTACTGTATATCTGCCATTATTTAACTTTTTTGGTATCGGTATCAGCAATTATTCCATCGATGTTTCATGATTTTTTTTTTTACCACTTTCAAACTGGTGTCCCTATCGTGGGTCATGTCATTGTGGGTGAACAACGGCAGATCTACGAGCTCACAATCCGTCGCGTTCGAAGAATATTAAATGGTTAAATAAAAATGAATTCTAGTTAAATGTTCTCAAATAGAAACTTTAATCAAACCTAATCTAAAGTGGTTCTAATTGATTAGGACCTTTGGCACTTTTTGTGTTAACTCATTCACTGCCAAGGACGTAATTTTTTACAATTACGTTTGAGATCGGACCCAAAAATCTGGCATCGGTCGGGCTCTAGTTTCAACAAGCATGCCGCCCGACAGCGAGCAAATTCCTCATCACATAAGAGTCCCATCTGTGCTGGGTGTGAGAGGTGGTGAGAGGTGTGACAGGTGGTGAGAGGCAGTGGTGTAGTAACTAGGTACATTTACTCAAGTACTGTACTTAAGTAGAATTTTGAGGTATTTGTACTTTACTGGAGTTTTTCCAATTTCCAATACTTTTACTTCTACTCCACTACATCTCAGAGGCAAATATTGTACTTTTACTCCACTGCAATTATTTGAAAACTTGAGTTTCTAGTTACTTTGTAGATTTTGATTAGTATTACAAAACATAAATTAACCACTTCAGCCCTATATACATTCCGGCCATTTAAAAATAGCCAATCTACAAGCTCACAATACGTCGCGATGCAACGCATTATGAGCTTGTAGATCGCCTATTTTCAAAAGATTTTTAAATATTTTCTACATTTGAAAACTTGAAATGGGACATTCTGCATAATGAGTACTTTCTACTTTTGGTACATTTTGATACCAATACTTTTGTACTTTTACTCTAGTAAATTTTGAATTCCGGACTTGTAGCAGAGTATTTCTACATTGCAGATTGATACTTTTACATAAGTAAGACATGTGAGTACTTTTTCCACCACTGGTGAGAGGTACAGACAGCAGAGGAGGCGTACAAAGATGGAGCCTCGCTCGCACCTTCCCGCTCCTTTCCCTTTCTTTTTTCTCACCTGATGAGAGCTGAGTGATAGCTCTTGCTCAATGTAACACCGTCCACATCCTTGTTAGAGATACCGTACAAGTGTCTGCGGTGTCACCGTGTTCCCACACATAATGACAACTAGGGGTGGAGACCGAGGGGTCACGCTCACCTTTCCCTTGCTGATGATGAAGAACGTATCTCCTCTGGCACCCTGCCTGATGATGTACTCTCCATCTTCATAGTGTGTCTGAGAGGAGAGAGAGAGGAGAGATATTAATCATCCCGGAACATCACAGTTCCTCTGGCTCTTTCATCATAACCGTGGAGAGAGGAGAATCAGAATATATAAAGCTATCTTATTGTCAGATCACAAGTTTACAACTGTGTAAAAGGAGTGGGTGAAATTATATTTCTTTCCGTGCACCCTCTATCATTTTGTAGTTTCCGTGAGAAGAGATAAGATAGAGGTAGAAAAAAGAACACAGGATAGACACACAGGCTAAATAATACATTTATTATTTAGCCTGTGTGTCTATCCTGTATATACAGTATACAGATAGTAGCAGGTAGGTACTGTATGCATGTACATAATGTTCAGAACAATATCATCGTATGCAGGTGTGTACATGTTCTTTTAGAAACATAAGAGTGACATGTATTTTTCAGACATAGTAGCAGCCTTAATAACAGCCAGTGAACACAGCCAGCTGTGTTCACTGAAGCGCCCCGGCCAAGCTGGAGGCACGTGGAGGATTTAAACTCTAGTCTGTCCAAACTCCACAGTGGTGGGCAGGAACTTTACTCCAGCACCATCCAGACACCTGCGGTTAAACACGCACGCACGTACGCATGCACGCTGTAATGTGTTGGGAACAGGAGTAGCAGCTAGGCCCTAGCAGCATAGGTACAACAGTTAATCCAGGTAAGTGACCGTGGATAGAACGTCAAAACATCTGGTTTATAGCAGCCAATAATGTCATCATCGACCAAATGAAGCCAGGACTCACGGCACTAATATATTTACCGTAATTTTCGCACTATAAGCCGCACCTGAATATAAGCCGCAGCAGCTAAATTGAATGATTTGTACATATATAAGCCACACTGGACTATAAGCCGCGGGTGTAAAATCCCTAGATTTAGGAGGTCCCCTAGTGGCCGTTAGCTATAAAAATCCATAGAAGCCGCACCGTTATATAAGCCGCAGGGTCGAAAAATGGGAAAAAAGTCGCGGCTTATAGTCCGAAATTTACGGTAGTCATGAACATTAACATACAGTAGAGTGCCTTTACTCTGCGCGGCCCAGCATACAACGGAGAATATAGTGGCAGTGATGTCATATAATGTTGTACACTCGAAGAACAAAAACAAAAGGAAGCACCACCTTGTGGTACCAACTGGCATTGCATATGCCAACTGACTTGTTAAAACACAACGCACGTGTCTGTATTGCTGTACTTGTGAGGTCATCCACATTTTTTGATTGAATGCCATTTTCCAATTTTGCAATTTTATGAATGCCATATTTAACCCTGACCCTAAGTTGTCATGCACCAAAAATAGTAGTGCTATTGCGTGACACCCAAGTATAAATCAGGCACACATGTTTAAACCTAACCTGTTTTTTCTATTTATTATAAAATAAACATTTATCTTGTGAGGACCAGGAAAACACATCTTATTTTTGCCATTCTACTAATACAGTCATACAACACACACACACACACACACACAATCATTTATTTATGTCCACATAAGAGATACAATACAAGGACACAAATATTACAAGGTGCTGTAAAACAAATTACAGTCAGCAAATCATGGACAAATAAGTAACAAGTAACATCGTCTTCGCCATATTTGGCAGCTACCGGTAGAAGAGATTGCACAGAATTTTGCAAGCCGTTTAGCTTTTTTTTTTGGCATCCCAAGTTGTTGGAATCCTCTTACAACCAACCTATGAACATGTCCTACAGGCTGCCAAAGTTAAACACAAGTAGATTGGACATACAGTATAGCCTAGCTCTGTGATGGTATGGAGGAGCGGCTGGTAATGCTAGTATCCTCTAAGCTGGAGTCAAAGGTGCAGGCGACTTCAAGATTGGAAAATGATTTGAAGCCTTCATTGACAACAACAACATAGGTGTATTAGCAGAGACCTGTGCAGAGATTTCAGGAGTAGGAGAGTTGAAACACTTTGACACAGGAATGTTTGCACATGCTCACAGACAGTGTAAAATGTTTAGAAATGTCCTTTGTTATGAGATCAACTATTCTGTCGTGGCGTGCCATGTAAAGCCCTTTAAAGGCATAGCAGCCATTCAGTATGACATGGTTTCTGTAACAAGCCCCTGTGGTGTGATGCAAACAATGAGGTACATGAGCGGAGGGAAACCAGAGGCAAAGGTTGAGTCTAGTGGGAAGGATCTGTAAACTGGCCTTTACTGTAAAGGTGATAATGTCCTCGAGGGCAGAGTTCCTTAGAAATTAATGGGAAACAGCGTGATCGGCAGTCCCCCCCCCCCCCCCCACACACACACACACACACACACACACACACACACACACACACACACACACACACACACACACACACACACACACACACACACACACACACACACACACACACACACACACACACACACACACACACACACACACACAAAATATCTGGCAGAGAGGTACTACATAATGAATATTGCTTTAGTCTGTTTCATAATTTAATCACCTTGTTGATAATGTGTTGATAAAAGCTTAGACATCAAACAGATCGAGGCAGGCGCTTAATTATTTCATATTTCTGCCATTGCTTCAACAACACCAGAGCATTCCTGATTGGCTGTGTTTATACCTCATAACATCTGAGAGCTAATTCCCTGGAAATATGACTTCAAAGAATGCTTTGTTTGTTTGAAGTGAGATATCTCCAGATTAAACCAGTAAATCAAACAAATAATTTATCAGCGGTAGAGTAGGTCATTGTGAAGTGGATTCAATTGAACTGGTGAATAAACATACTATAGATTTTGTTTGGGCGAGAGATCAAAGTTCAGGGACATTTCTGTGAGTAATATAGGTGAATTTGAAGTGACATATCTCCAGATTAAACCAGTAAATTCAAACAAATAATTTATCAGAGGTAGAGTAGGTCATAAGGTTCTCATAAAGGTTCTCTTCTTTAAAAAAAAAATAACCTTGTTAGCGAAAGATAACATAATAAACATTCCCAATTTGAAACTATTTATACGGACTCTATGACCCGAATCTACAGTACAATTCAAAATCCTCAGTGTTAATTTAACTGTGAGAGTGTAAAAAGTGGACCGTGGGGGTCACACGGAGGAAACATTGGGCGTCACAGACTTAACATTCCCACATTTGAAAACCACTTTTTGACTGATTTGAAGGCCGCCATTTAAAACAGACAACTTCATGAAACACTGCACACTGCAAATGCTTCAGTTTCTCAATTACAGATTTCTCCATATATCCTGTATTTTCTTTATCTAGTGATAATTGTCATTAAAGGCCATACACAATTTGGTGCAGTGTGGTTTCCTGTGTCCCTCTGTCCCACACCCCAACACTGACAATACCCCACTTAAAACAGCCTACAAAATGGTTCAGTGAAACAACCTTCTATGTATACTCTACTCTGGCTCATTTGTAAATATGGATTGATTGACTGGTTTAAACCATCTACTCTGTGTGTACTCTACTCTGGCTCTTTTGTAATTTGTTGCTGTAGGGCAGAAACCTCTCACATCCATATTTTCACTGTGTTTAAAAGCATCAAAAGTAGCAGATATGCAAGCTCAAAACACGGCACAAGCTTGTAGATTGTTAGCCTGGGATCCAGCCTGATTCGCTACGTTCGGCGGACTTTTTTCTCTCTCTCCGCTTATCAGTCTGGAATGCACCCCATTGACTCGTTTTGCAGAACTACACTGGAACTACATATGTTACGTTAGGCAACGTCGTTGCTGATTGGATGTTGTTCAAACGAATGACGAATCACAACGATCACACTGTTTTTTTTGTCCCGCCCCGCACCACAGACCAATCAGAAGCCACGGCACGACTCGAAACGTTTGTCATGTCCCGCCTCCCTTGGAGATAGGAGGCATTCCAGACTGAGAAGCGAAGAGAGAAAAAAAAGTCCGCCGAACGTAGCGAAGCAGGCTGGATACCAGGCTAGTAGATTGTAGGTTTCAACCCGACAGAGACGAAATATGGATTAAGTGACTGACCTGGGCTTTTCAAACCATCTACTCTGTGTACTGTACTCTGGCTCTCTTGTAAATGTGAATGAGCCTGGGGTTTAAACACAATGTCTTGTGGGGTCTGAGAGTATGATCCAGTCTGCAGAACAATGACTAGAGTCTTTCCTTACTCTCGACTGCCCCAGTGTTTTTTTTACCCCTCTAGTGTTAGACCAGTGGTTCTCAAAGTGGGGTCCAGGGAGCCCCAGGGGTCCTTGAGGGGGGTCCCTCCCATAACTCTGGTCCAGAACGTTAGCGAGTTCGCTAACCCTCTGCCAGGCATGGTGCTATCCCCCATAGAAAGAAAATTCCACTACTGTGTGAGGTCTCCAACCGTAGTAAAAATAAATAAAACAATTTCACCACTCACCGAAACAAAGGCAGTTTTATAATGGTGAAAGACTATTCTCTGCGGTGGGAAACATTTTTGGGCAGAAAATCAGTCAGCCAGATGGAAAATATTGTATTTACTCAAGTGCACCCTCTACAGATCTGGTCATTATTAGTATTATATATTGACCAGATATGTAGAGGTTTTACCTTCACCTTAACCCTAATGCATAATTCTTAAAACATGCGTCGCATGTGATGCGTTGTGACATTATATATTGTATATTTTTGAAAATGTTTGAATAATTTTTCTTTCTTTCTTTTTTCTTTACTACTACTCTTTCGTTTAAAAAAAAAAACAGAAATCTTCTCTTATTGAGGTCCTGCACAACATCTTCTCAGATGGGGGTCCATGGACAAATAAATACTAATCAAGTTGGGGGTCCTTGACATGAAAATGGTTGAGAACCACTTGTGTAGACAATGTCCAGCTTGGTCAAAAAAGTAGGCAGCCGAGTGCATGCACGTGTATATGTGTGTGCGGGTATGTGTATGTGTGTGTGTGTGTGTGTGTGTGTGTGTGTGTGTGTGTGTGTGTGTGTGTGTGTGTGTGTCGGGCGGAGGTTGCGGAGTAATGGTCTATCACACACTTTATGGCTCTACTCTTGACATTTACACACTTGAGCAGCTTTCTCCACATGAAAAGCCCCAATCACTCTTCTGCAGTAATACATCTTTCTCTGCTGATCTCCCAGAGTCTATGTCTGACTCCTTCTCACAGGAGTAGTGGTTCACAAACTATGGGTCGGGACCCATTTTTGGGTTACGTAACCATTTTTTAAATGGGTCACGAGTAAATATCCGCTTTATAAAGAAATATCCTTTTTATATCCTACTTCCTACTAGCTATATATTAAGAAAACCTCTGTCTGTCTGTCTGAACACGTTTTTCTCCTCAATGGGTTGAGCAATTGATCTGAACTGACCATTATAGCCTATAGGAAGACAGCCACAACCGCCATTTTTCACTTTCCACAAATTTAAGCTGTTTATTATCGTTTCTGTGAAACCTGCGGAGTTGGGAAGTTACTGAACATGCGCGGCCATGGGCTCTGTTGACGCTGTTACGGTCCCCCAGGCTATGGGATCATCTCTGTTGTCACAGTTACGGCCCAGCCAGTGGGTGGACTTAGCTATGGGGCTATAATAAACAGTACACACACACTCACACACTGCCACACAGTGACGCGTTGTATGCTTGTAGATCAGCTATTTCTGCTATTTTTTAACAGTATACATTTTTATAAATACATTTTTTTTTTATAATTTAAAATCATTAAATGTGTCAGTAATTTCTTTGTATATTGAAGTAATTTATCATATCTGCCCTGTGCAATTTGTGGTTATGAAGCAAATAAAAAAAAAAAAATGGTATTATGTTCCTATGTTCAATGCCAAAAACACAATTAAAGCGTTAATCGCAATTATTTGTGTGACATTTAATCGTCAACTTAAATTTGTAATCGTGACAGCCCTATGCGTCAGGCACCCACACTGGTGGCAAGTAAACTGACTGTGGGAGCCAACCCAGGACACAGCTAGGAGGGGAAAGAGATGCAACGTCGACATAGACCAATGCGGTGCGATAGCAGAGCTAACAGCACTGCAGAGATCAAGACCCTGACGCTAGACAGGAGCGTGTGGAGGCGCAGCGATTCAGGAGTCCCGAGCTTTCATCGCATCTCAAATGTTTTAACTTCAAGGACCGCCAGGACCCGTGGGGTCCGGGCACCCCCATAGGGGTCCATGAAGTGGTTTTCCAAGGGGTCCCCTGGATACAGTGGCTATTTGAAAATATTTTTTTTACAACACAAATCTTATATGGCGGTCCCTGGCACAGAATTGTTTTCAGATGGGGGTCCGCGACCAGATACATGTCGTCTCTGTCGGGTGTAAACCTCATATTATGTCCAAAACTGTTACTTTTCAGGATTCCAAAAAAGAAAAAACAGCAAAGGAAGCAGATCTACAAGCTCGAAACCTACTTTTGATGCTTTTGTGTAACGCATGTAGGCCGTTAAATTATGGAGAAAAAAAACACAAGGTTAGTACATGGAGATAAGAGGTTTTCTGCCCACGATATAGTGATATAATATAATTAGGTGGTCCTTGACATGAACATGTTTGAGAAGCACTGCTCTATGACAGCTGTACAGTTCACTTCATGAGCCTGGAGCAGAGACGCAGCTCCAAGCATCAAAGAGAGCCGGTTGTTTCAGTGCTAAAAAGTAACTAAGTACGTTTACTCAAGTTCTGTATTTAACCCATTCAATCCGGGAACGTATCAGTGTCATTTTAGATTTCTTTGGCTATTCAAAAATAGCAGATCTACAAGCTCATAGCGCGGTACAAAGTGCCGCGCTATGAGCTTGTAGATCTGCTATTTTTGAAAAATCTTGAACATTTTGTGCAAATCTTTGAATATATTTTTAACCGAACATTTTCAACACAAATGTTTTCTTCTGGGGGTCCCAGGCACAAAATATTTTTTGAGACGGGGGTCCCCGGCCAAATTACATATCAATGTGGGGGTCCTCAACATGGAAAAGGTTTGAGAGCCACTGGTATCAAAGATATGAGTACTTGTTCCACCAGTGCAGGCATGTGTTCAGGATGCCTTCCTGGTCAGATCCTTAATTCCCTTTGGAGGGTTTTTGTGATGAACACGTCCAACTGGCAGACCCACCACTCCCTGGAGGGACTACAGTGTCTCACCTGGACTGGAGGTGGAAAACACTGCTGGGCAGAGGCATGTCTGGAATACAGTGGCGGGCAGTATAACCAAGTATATCGTCGCTGTCGTTCAGAAACCTCTCATCTCCATATTCAAACCTTTTTGGAGCATCTGTACTATACTTGAGTATTTGTATTTTGGGATATTTATTGGGCTTTCAGACTGAATATTGGCGTGAAACGAAATGACAATTCAGGCTGAGTGTCAGGCTAGACTTTCACTGCATTACATTTCAAAGACAAATAGTGTACTTTTGTTGAGTACTTGCTCCTGAACACCTTTCCCTTGGAGGTTTTTACCAGGTGCTCGAAGAGCGCCTGAGTCTAAGAAGAGGCAGAGTAGAGATCGACATATTACAGATTTGCATTCGACACATTTTCGACACATTTGCGTCATTGGCTGTCCTTTAAAGCCAATGGGGATATTTTCCCATACTCTGCACGGGCGGACTTTTCCTCCCAAGCTATGGGTAAGCGACAACTATTTGTCATTGGCTGTCCTGGCTGTCCTTCACTCCTTTAAGCCAATGGCCACACGAATGGGGAGACGGCCCGCCCCCCACAGTAACAGCGCTCCGCTGTCCGCTCCCCTCATTCACACTGCAACAGTTGCAGACAGTGCAAGTTGTATTGCAGCCTCAGGCAGGACAGTTAGCCTAAATGCTAGCGTGCTTCATTAGACCTAGTTTGGCTATTAAGTTATTATTTGGCCATGTTCACACTGACTTCAATCTTCGCTATTGTTGGGAATACCTGTGTGGTGTCTAAAAATGTTGCCACCACTTATATAAAAAACATTATTAGCGTTTAGCGTCGCAAATTCTGTTGCCAGGTTTGGCGAGAGAAACAAGCAATCCTAAAAACAAGTAATCAGGTCTATGAAAACAAACAAACACACACACACACACACACACACACACACACACACACACACACACACACACACACACACACACACACACACACACACACACACACACACACACACACACACACACACACACACACACACACACACACACACAGCACCTGGTAGAATATGACTTCAAGTCATTTTCTTTCTTGTTTAAGAACACAAACACAAACACTTGGCAGACAGATCCACAACTCACTGGAGGAGGGATTAGAATGTCTCACAAATTGCTGGGCAGAGGCATTCATGGAATAAAATGGTGCAATTTTTATATGGTAAATGGTGCATTTCACACACACATTCACACGCCGATGGTGGAAAAAAACATGCAAGGCACCAACCTGCTCTTTTGGAGCAATTAGGGGTTCAAGGACACTTCAACACTTAACTCTGGGAGAGCCTGGGATCGAACGCAACTTCGGGTTCCCAAGCGGCCGCTCTACCTCCCTGAGCCACTGCCGGCCCTACATAACCCGCTATATCGGTGCGTGGCGTGCATCCATAGAAGACAGGCTGGCTCCCATGGAATCCAAATGACTGAAAGCAGTCGTGGCGAGTGAGAACTTTAATCCATAGGCATCATGTGTGGAATATCTTGCTTTTGAGTCTATTCTTTCATTTTATCCAGAACTTAAATCTATCCCTGATGGAGGATACGTGAGGTCTGGTGGAGCGTTGATGTGATGGGCTTGCTGTGACGGGGGTGTTGTGCTGCTATGCAGATTATAGATGTGTCATTGATATGTACCGTTTGACTGATGTTGTTTTGTTTTGTTTATCTGTCTGTGTATGCGTAATACCACTTTTTGATGTTGAATGCTTCTGTGGAAAATCCAATAAACAAAGTTTGGAGTTTTGCTTTTAGCCTGCTTGCCACCGCGACCAACCCAGCCCCGGGTACTAACGACTGATATTTTAAATGTCATTCAATCAGTGAGACAAAAGCATAAATGTCAACGGTAGCCATTATACGTGTCTGATGATGGCGACAATAATACCAGGGCCGTTTGTTCCCTTTCTGCATGCTGCCAGTGGCTGGTGATGATAAAAAGTGATGAGCTGGAGCCAGTGGCACAAAAAGTGGATACAAATATTGGTGCTGCTTATTAATTAGTAACCCACAATGTATGTAGAATTGCATTCTCTTATACATACAGTATATAATGGATACATTTAATATTGTCCTGTTAACTGTACAGTACAGAATACATATCCATTTACCTTACAGCACGTTCATATCCCGTGTGGTTGGACTGCTTCAGAAGGTCTGCAAGCTATTATTTTATATTTCGTCTCTGTCGAGTGGAAACCTCATATGTCCAAAACTGCTGCTATTGATGCTTTAGTGTGACGCTGTAGTATGATCAAGTAGGGCGCTAATTTACGAAAAAAACGAAAAGTTGGAAAAAGGAGATAGGAGGTTTCTGTTTTCTGCCCGACAGCGACAATTTAAATTTAAATGTTTTAAACATTTTTTTAAAAATTATTATTATTTGTTTTGGTGGTGAGAATGTTATATACACGCACAAATATTACACAAAGTGCATCAAAATTTGCTGTCAAAATCAACACTGTCATCAACCATACTGGCATGTACCAGTACTGTAGCGATACCTGCTCCCAATGCCACACGATGCCTCACGTATTTTGACACAGAGACACACAAACAAATCCGTCCAAATATAACCCCAGTGGCTCTGGCTGCCGGGAACTCAATAGAATTATGTGCATTTTTTTCCCTTTCCATCACTTAGGGCACTTCTCCATTCACCACAAACAGCCTCGACTGCCAGGCATCTCCGTGCTGCAACAAGGAAGGCTTTACGAAACAAAAGACACTCACCTCCTCAAGGATATCTGCCAGCTTGCTGAGGATATCCTCCTGAAGGCCATGGAAGGTAGGAACACTGCACGAGACAACAAGCACAGAGAGACACAACACCAGGTTCAGATTCAGATTGGCAGCAGAGGATGAAGAGCCTCGGGAACAAACCTTTTTGTGGGCGTCTGACGCAAATTCTAATCTGTAACGCAGTGCTAGGGCTGATATGACTTCAAATCAATGTCAATCAATTTCAAACTTAGCATTAAGAAACGTCTTTTTTTGTAGTGAAAATGTACGTTGTACGCCACCATTATACAACAAAGTAGGCTACAATACAGGGTTGAGTGGTTAATCAGGCTAATTGACTTAGTTGATGATAAATTTAAAAAAATCTTTTCAAATTGATTGTGTTGATTCTTGACATTTCGTCTGTCGGGTGGAAAACTCATATCTCCAAAACTGTTACTTTTCACCTTTCAAATTCAAAAAACAGCAAAAGTAGCAGATCCACAAGCTCAAAACACGATGCGTTTCGAGCTTTGAGGATCTGCTACTTTTGAAGCTTTTGTGTGACGCGACGAAAGGCAACACAAAAAGTTACAATATGGAGATAAGAGGTTTCTGCCCGGCAACAACGATTTAAGATACATATACGCCGTTAATTGCCCAGCCCTATCTGTTGTGGTTGTCTGACGCAAATGTAAATCTGTTATACAATGCAACGCAATACAACACAATACAATACAAGAACCGCCGGGATAGATTAGACCAGCACACAAGGAGGACTTCAAACTGCATGCACACAGCTAATTGTCTGTATATTGTCACTGTATTCCTGTTTATTTATTCCAGCTCCGGTTACACAGCTATATAAGCGTCAGATCCTACGCTTCGAGTAATGGGACTCTTATGTTTGTTTTCCGCTTGCTCCTTTGCCACAGCACAGAGGCCACATGAATGCTATCTAGACTGTACTAAATAAAACTGCCCCAATGTTTATCGAGGGGCTGAGAAAATAACCCACGCCGGGGGAACAAAGGGCTTTATCTCCCTATCTAATCTCTCCCTCTCTCTCCCTCTCTCCATCATCCCCCTCATTTTCCATGCTTTATTACAGTAATCTGAACCATCTCGCCTCAGCCTCCTCCAGCCCTCGCCGCTCCGGGGGCCGCAGCTGATCCTGGCTGTTGTGCAGTGGTGGTGTACTCGGATCATTTTTACTTGAGTAAAAGTATCAATACCACAGTATGAACATGCTCTGTTAGAAATGGTTGCTGTCGGGCAGAAACCTCATCTCATTATTTTAACTTTTTGTGTTTTTTCATGAATTAACGCCCAACTTGATCATACTACAGCGTCACACAAAAGCATCAAAAGCAGCAGATCCACAAGCTTGAAACGCGGCACAAAGCGCCACATTTAGAGCTTGTAGATCTGCTACTTTTGCCACTTTTGAATTTGAATCCTGAAAAGTATCCATGAAGTTTTCACCCGACAGAGACAAAATAAAAAGGCCTGTATATGTTTACTTGACTAAACATACCAAAGTATTGGCGTCATGTTTTTTTTTTAAGCAGATGGTTGCATTGTGAGCTTGTAGATTAGCTACTTTCAAATAGCCTCAAGTATAAATTAGTATGTTTTGTAATAATATCTGAATCTACAAAGTAACTAAAGCTGTCAAATAATTGTAAAGGAGTGAAATGTACAATATTTGCCACAGAGATATAAAAATAATACAGTATCTCAAATTTTTAAGACGCTTTACATGGGGGGAGAAGAACACAACAAATCAAAAACGACTTTATTAGGGGGAAAAAAATAAACTAAGACTAAGGAATAAAATCAATACAAATAGTGATGAGGGAAAAAAATATAGTGGAGTAGAAGTAGCCTATAACGTCTCAAAACAAAAAAACAAATACTCAAGTACAAAATACTCGAATATTTTACTTAAGTACAGTACTCAAGTAAAAGTACTTTGTCATTGTCCAACACTGTTGTTGAGTTTCCTGGAAGCATGAAGGCCAGCGTGCTCGTTGGCTATCTAGACAGCTAGTTGGTGAATGGACGATCAGATAGGACCTCTCTCTATGGGAACCATATGGAGCGTTAAGCCCTCAAGCTGTGAGACGTTTAACGCTCTAACAAAAAGCCTCTGTTGTGGGGGAAAAGTTCCGATCTAACAGCTTAAGTGTGTTAACGATGAAACAGTCAATTATATCATCAAGTTGTTGGCAGCCTGTCCGCCAGCCGTGTGAGAGCGAGCGAGACGGTGAGAGTGCACGGCGGTTCGGCACCTTGTTGACAGCCATTGTTTTTTAGGAAATTTGCAGTGAGGGAGCCAATGTGATTGAGAACACCTCGTCTCCGTCGGGTGGAAACCTCATATGTAGCAAAAGTAGCAGATCTGCAAGCTTTCGAGCTTGCAGATCTTCTACTTTTGATGCTTTTGTGTGACGCTGTAGTATGATCAAGTAGGGCGTTTATTTACCAAAAAAACACAAAAAGTTCAAATATGGAGTTAAGAGGTTTCTGTCCGACAGCGACGATATATGAATAGATAGATTATTATTATAACTATCCACACACAGGTTGAACACTTCTAGGTCACAGTGCTGTGATAACATCAGCTTGGTGAATCATTTCCCATGATGCTCAAGACCTTGAGTGAGCTCTTAACTGGTGCATCAGTTTGTAGTGCATGCAGTGGGCCAATGTCTGTCTGTCTGTCTGTCTGTCTGTCAGACTATAGGAGGTGCCTGCTTGAAAGCCCCCCCTTACCAAACATCACTCTGACACACATCTTGGAAAGACACACGCACACGCACGCACACACACACACACACACACACACACACACACACACACACACACACACACACACACACACACACACACACACACACACACACACACACACACACACTCTAATTTCTCACTTAGTGTGGGATTCATTTCCATAGCAGAGAAAGCTTTTCATCTGAGTAGGCAGTAGTAGAAAGTAACCAAGTACATTTACTCCAGTACTGTACTTGAGCACAATTTTGAGGTATTTTTATTTCCATTTTTCTATTAGACTGTATATACTTGTACTCCACTACACCTCAGAGGGTAAACATTGCTTTAGTCTTTTTAACTCAACACTGACAACTTGTTGCAGATTTAGATGACTATTTCAAAACATTAATCACTCAGGCTATTTAAAATAGTCACTCTGCAAACTCACAATATGTTGCATCGCTACTACATGCCACAGCTTGTAGATCTGCTTCTTAGTTACTTTGTAGATTTTGATTGTTACAAAACATTTAACCAATTATACGTTTATAATGTTATACTTCATCTATTCGACAATAGACGATCTACAAGCTGACAATACTGTAGATCTGGTATTGATTTTTTACTTCAAGTCCAAAATCTGAGTAGTACTTCATCCCCCACAGCACACAAACACTATTGTAATTTCTCATTTAGAGTGGGATTTCTTCCCATAGCAGAG
Organism: Gymnoscopelus microlampas; assembly: GCF_963454915.1. Classification (NCBI taxonomy): domain Eukaryota; kingdom Metazoa; phylum Chordata; class Actinopteri; order Myctophiformes; family Myctophidae; genus Gymnoscopelus; species Gymnoscopelus microlampas. The sequence goes on from NC_139950.1 coordinate 16,216,733, forward strand.
AAAGCTTTTCATCTGAGTAGGTACTAATGTATAATTTCACAGCAGATAAAGACCGGAGGCGAGCTGGCTCAAAGGCACCAGCGAGCAGTGCACTCGCTGATAATTAGGCTACAGCTCTCTTAGACACAGAAAAAATAATGGTTATGGCTCCATGAAGTGAATGGTCTTCCTCATACGGTTGTAGAGAATGAGATTCTCAGCCTTTTTGAATGTCAAAGATCCCCCAGTTTGATATGCATTGATTAGGCCACAAATATAATGGATATCCAGTTGAACCCGCCGATCCAACTGATATGTCATCAGGGATCTCCATATATGGGCATACAAGGGACAAGGACTCGCAGTTATAGAGATCTCCATATATGGGCATAAAAGGGACATTGGTAGACAAACAGATAAAGAGATCTCCATTTATGGGCACAGAAGGGACACAGACAGACGGGTACAATGCTCTGACAAAGCCCCCGCCACTATGACTCAGACATATCGGTTGAATCGACGTGCGACCTGCGACGTAGGTGTGAGCCTCTAGTTTTTATAAAATTGTAGAAAACAGAAAAGGGATATTTACCTAAAAAAAATTACTAATAATACTAATCTGTGACCCACAAATGGGTCCCATCCCATTGTTTGGGAAAACACTGTTCTATGGCAGTGGTTCTCAACCTGTGGGTCGGGACACCCAGAGGGGTCCCCAAATGATTTTAAGGGGTCCCCAGATGATTAGCTTAATGTGCAACATTGTTTTCTCAATTAACAGTAAACAGCCCAACATACAGTATAAGTGTATACAGGGTATCTGCACATTTAAAAGAAAAAATAAGAACATTACTGTGTCAAAAGTTATCAACAAGCTATAAAAAATAGTCAAACATTGGCCAAATTGTCCACTATTACCTAATAAAGAGGTAAACATTTTGACTCGCATAGCGAGGCGTTGTGAGCTTGTAGATTGGCTATTTTTAAAATGTTTATCTATTGAACAGTTAAACGAAATGTAATTCCTCAACTCCTACAATTACAGGTGCTTGTCAGGGTGGGGGGTCCCCAGTTCAACTTCAAATATGATTGTTTTGGGGGTCACGCCCTGAAAAGTTTGAGAACCACTGTTCTATGGCATCACTCTGAAGCTCCAGGTTCAGTTCCAGTTGGCACCTTTATCTCTCTGTGTGTAGTGACTATAGCGGACAGGCCTCAGTGTTTCCAGGAATATAAACATTCTACACATGTTGTGACTGGCTAAATGGAGCTGTAAATCTCTACCTCTCAGCCCTGGGCGGTCCGGTCCCTCTCATAATGGGTATATTATGAGAGGGACACGCCAAGCCATATTTACGGTCCATATATTCGTAGATATACAAGCTGTCGGGCAGAAACCTTCTATCTCCATATTTTGACTTTTTTCGTAAATTAACGCCCTACTTGATCATACTACAGCGTCAGACAAAAGTATCGAAAGTAGCAGATCCACAAGCTTGTTTTTTGGGCTTGTCGATCTGCTTCTTTTGAATTTGAATCCTGAAAAGCAACAGTTTTGGACATATGAGGTTTCCACCTGACAGAGACGATATATTCCTTGTTCCTTGTTTTTTGAATATTATGTGTTTGGAAGAGGATGTGAGAACGCTACCATCTGGTGTGTAGCCTACAGTGCCGTGCCTTTTTATGACCAGTTAGTTAGCACTCAATTTAAGTGCTCTAATTTGTGTGAAAATGCGCGCTTCCGGCTTCGGAGATGGGAGACTCAGAATCCCTGCGTTTATTTGTCTCGGCAGTGGCGTAGTTCTGTCAATGTGAGACAGCGTCTCTGATTGTGGGACACGTGAAAAGTCATGGAGATGTGGACATCTGGTCACCCTTACTTCAGACTACGGTGGAAAATTGTGTTATCCTGCTTTTGAGTCTGCGTCTCTGACTGCATTTGGAAGTTTGTTCCACAGTTTGCGGGCCAGGAGGAGGGAGAAGACTTGTGGAATACGGTGGTGTCAGCATGATATAACTATGAGAGTGACGACACTAGCGTAGACTCCAATTGTAAGAATGGAATGCGGAAGTTCTCTTTCCTCTCTCAATGAGGAAGTTTCAATGTTTGGAACTACAGGAGGCAACATCCCGCTTTGCGGCGAGACCAAAGTGTGACGTAACTCTCTCTTACAATGGGTCTGGGTGGTGTATGTGGTGGCTATATTATCTCGACATGCTGGCTGAGGATGTCATGGAATGCTGTGTTGTACTGAGGGGGGGGGGGGGGGGCTATCCCCTGTTTACAGTAATAAAATGTTTACAGCTGACAGGCTTCCAGTGGCACTGATTGCACCCATCCTCTGTATCTGTAAGAAAACTGTCAACCAGTGACTCATGCCTTTTCTTGTGTCCCGGAGAATGATCCCCATCAAAAGAAACGGTCCCCATCAAAAGAAATGATCCCCATCAAAAGAAATGAAAGTACACACTACAGCGTGCGTGTGTACGTGTGTGGGTGCGCGTGCGTGTGTGTGTGTATACTTAAAAGTATTACTATACTTGTTTCTTGCTGTTTGTATTGCTGATGTAAAGCACTTAGTGAGTTCTCTCTGTGAAAAGTGCAATACAAATAATATATATTTACTTTACATGTATTAACTTACTTGTGAGGGCCAAATGTCTACATGTTTAGTAGAATTTGAGAACGTGCACAAGTGTGCACGTGCACGTGCATGTGTGTGTGTGTGTGTGTGTGTGTGTGTGTGTGTGTGTGTGAGAGACAGAGAGACACAGAGAGACAGAGAGAGAGAGAGAGGGTGAAACATAACCAAACTTGGCATGCACCACGTTACCACTTTTGTTTCCTTAAAAGCTAAAATCTATATCAACCACCACGACATGGAGGGCTATTATTACGCATCACCCCGACCTTATACTGGGAACACAAGCCGACATGCGAGGATGAGCACATTCTTGTGTAACACAGCACACAGCAGCGGACACGTGATCTTAGGTTTCACAACCATCTCGATTGGGGGGCTGGGGGAGAAAAAAAGGGGGCGATAAGAGTGGCAGGTGAATCAAACGCAGAGATGGAGAGAGTGAGAGTGAGAGAGGAGAGGAGAGCGTGAACCTCACCACTCTTCAGTTCGTCTCTCTCTTTTGATGAGCTCTCTCTTTTATCCTCCGCTACAGTATGCTGCGCTGCTTGGAAACAATGCCTGCCTGCCTCTCTATTTGGCCTTTAATATGATAATACACTTCTGCCTTCCTCTCCAATCGGCTGGAAAATCTCCATACTAATAGGCACCACCACCAGAGGAGTCATTTCAGGAAAAACTAGAGGTGATATATTGATGATTATAATGATATATCTTGTTTAATGTTCGCCTGTAATGACATAGCTAAAACATCACAGTCACATTGAAATGTCACGTGTAGAAAGAAGGGCATGGATTGAGATCAGCAATCAGCGCCGATTTAACATCAGATTATTCTGCAAAAAATATATCGTTGTTGTCGGGCAAAACCCTGTTATCTCCATATTCTAACTTTTTGTGTTTTTTTCGTAAATTAACGCCCTACTTGATCATACTACAGTGTCACACAAAAAGCATCAAAAGCAGCTGATCTACAAGCTCTTGTCGATCTTCTACTTTTGCCATTTTTGAATTTGCATCCTGAAAAGTAACAGTTGCGGACATATGAGGTTTCCGCCCGACAGAGACGATAATAATGCATAAAAGAACTGACTTTGAGGATACATGTGATGAATGCTAGGGGACGGGGGTGGCACTTGCCATTCCCTGGGACCTCAAATGACACCTCTGGGCACCACCATGGATGGAGAAATGAGAGAGACAGTAGGAGGAAGCAATCACAGACACATTCCTTCCTACAAGATGACCAATACTTAACAAACACATCTGGTACGAAGGTCAAGGGTTAAAGAACTTATTACTAGCTAAAAAGGAAAAAGAAAAGTGAGGCAGAGGCTGCTAGGGGCTTTTCAGTGAGGAAAAGCTCACACTTTGGCGGGCCTGTCACGGTTAGTTCACTTTGTAAATTAGATCAAGTCTCCCTATCCGGGCCATCCGTTTGTATCTGTGTCAGTGTGGGAGGATTTTTACCAACTGCTCACCTTTTAAGGAACTGTACTGATCTCATTCCCCCCAGATTCAGCACAAACATAGGGATGAATTAATTCTACTGCTATGCCTACGCCACCAAAATGTGGAATAACCTACCATGAGCCATCGAAAAGTGTGACTCCCTACCGTCCTTCCAAACTGCCATAAAAGACCTGTCCTGGACCTAGACAAGTCTTCCAAAAGTCTGCCCCCCACTGTTTTTCTGTAAATATACGTTTACTGCTCCTAGTATTGATGATTTCGTGTATAGTATTGTATGTCTTTATGTATTGATGAACTGAAGCACACAAAAAGCCCTCAGCTTTGTGTTGTGTTATCCTTTTAGCATTATTGTGTAAGTGTACGTCTGTACTTTTTGCAAACTCTGTGTACTCCACATGCTCACCTTTTGAGAAACTCCATGTACTCTTGATGCTTGATGAGGCCCGTCCTCATCATGATTGTTTGGAAGCATTGTCGATCGATAGCCCACAGCTTGACGTTGGTGAGAGCTGCAATGACAAGAGGGGAAGGATCGTCAGCATAACACCTTTAGACAGCCATTCCCAACATTTGGGCAAAGCACTGACATTTTAATGATAACATTAATAACTGTGTGTGTGTATATATCTATAGATTTTTATTTTTATTTTCATAATAATAATGTAGAAAAATATAATCACAGGTTACAGGTGTAACCTGCACCTGCAGTCACTTGAAACACTTGAAAAACTAAACTGGACTTTTTCATGGTATTAGTAATGTGCAGAAAAGATGCAGCACTCTTATACTGCAGTGTACACACACACACACACACACACACACACACACACACACACACACACACACACACACACACACACACACACACACACACACACACACACACACACACACACACACACACACACACACACACACACACACACACACGTGCGTGCGTGTGTATGTATGTATACGTTATCACCTGGGCATTTTCATTGCCCAAGGCAAATTGCTGAGGGCTTAGGGCGAATGATAGATTTGTTTACCACATCCCTACCCCACAGGTGGTTCACATTGACAGCTCAGCGGACGCTGGCACTCAAGCTTTGCAGCCCTAGGGCTGATAACAGTTATCAGCCCTAGGGCTGATCAATTATCACTCTCTCAGTCCTTTTTTATCACTCACCTCTCACCCTGAGCAAATAGAGGTGTGTGTGTGTGTGTGTTTGTGTATATATACACACACGTTACAGTATGATTGGAAAACCAGTCGGTTGAAAAAGGAGCGTTTCCGTATGAGACGGAGCGAGTGGGAGGCTTTGATGTCGCCGTACAAACCGCTCACCACCAATGGCCACGCCCCGGCCGGGCGGGGCTTACCGTGCGCTGTCTCGGCTCCCGGGGGCCGGGATAACATACATACACAACCTCCCCCACACACATGGACTCGGGAGGACACCATTGGTTTAGATTAGAACAATGATTTATTTAACTTTTTTTTTTTTTTACCTAAGCCTAAAGCCAAAAATACGAGCTCACAGTCGACTGCCTATTTTCGGTATATGACTAAGTATAGAAATCAGGCATAACTGTACCTCTAAGCCGTAAACCTAACATTTTAATGTCTAACCCTAATCCAGAGCTGAATCCTAACTCCCCAAATCTTTGACTTTCTTTTTCATAAAAGGGTGAGGACCCTGAAAGTTGTGCTCACAAAACGTATCTCAAATTCTACTGCATGTTTGTATTACTATACTTTTTTAAGTTACTGATTTTATGAATGCCATTTTTTATGCTATTTTTAACCGTAAGTCTAAAGCCAGAAAATAGCTGATCTACAAGCCCACAATGCGTCACGCTGTAGATCAGCTATTTTTCGGTGCTTCACACCAGTGCGTAAAGTGTAAATCAGGCATAACTCTACCTCTAATCCCTAGACCTAACTTCTGAATGTCTAATCCTAATACCTAACCCCCCCAGCCCCCGCATACACACACACACACACACACACACACACACACACACACACACACACACACACACACACACACACACACACACACACACACACACACACACACACACACACACACACACACACACACACACACACACACACACACACACACACAGATGGCATTAAATTGTTACTGAAATTGGCTGTCTCTGCCTGTCGCTCTGTTGACAGGTAATTGCAAATGTTGTGCGACACTGAATGAGGAAGTTGAATCACTGCGTGTCTTGTGTATTTGTCTTTTCCAAGAGTGTTCATCTTCGAAAAGTGTGTCGTAGTCTTTGAAGTCATCACAAACACATCAAAAGGATTTACTTGACTTTTCTAAAATCTGATTACAGATACCTGGTAACCCTAATAATAATCACCATTCTTAAAAACTGTGAGAACGACGCACACGCACACACACACCACGAGCTCCACATGTCATCTAATTTTCACTGTGAAAACCAAAACTTTGGCATGGATTTAAAACAGGGCCAAACCACAGGAGAGATACCCTCATTACAAAGCCAGACACTGTTCTCACTTAGATACGCTTTCTCATGAGAGACACGGAAATATACACATGGCACACACACATATCACAAGTTTCAATTTAGCAGACGCTCTTATCTAGAGCCGACAAAGTGCAAGCTCAGAGTAAATGGCATCACGCTAGTCAACAAAGGAAAGGGTAAAAGTAAAGTGCAAATAAACAACAAAGTGCTAAATAGTAACTACTACCAGGCAAAAATCAAACCTAGCTCATGTATAAACAGCATACTATATAAATCAGTTGTTCTCCAACTATTACATTTCAAGGACCCTTAGTTTCGTCATACTGTATAAGGCCACAGACACCCATAACTGTGTACAAATGGAACCAAATGCTCCCTTTCGGTCCATTTGGTTCCATTTGTAGTTAGTTAGTTACAAGACCAATTCATTATCAACAATCAATCATTTAGCTGTGGAACCCCTGGAACCCCCCTTTGAGAAGCACTGATCTACAAAAAAACACACTTAGCAGTTGTGGACATACCAACAGTAGGTCTAAATAACATTAAGTGAACAAGGGGGTGAGGTATAGTCTGAAGAGGTGAGTGCTAGGGGGTGAGGTAGAGTCTGAAGAGGTGAGTGCTAGGGGGTGAGGTAGAGTCTGAAGAGGTGAGTGCTAGGGGGTGAGGTAGAGTCTGAAGAAATGAGTGCTAGGGGGTGAGGTATAGTCTGAAGAGGTGAGTGCTAGGGGGTGAGGTAGAGTCTTTCGGGTCAAATGCCCGAAGGGCACTTTATTGTTCTAATTCAATCTACTTAAGGCAAGCAAGGGAAAATGTTCACTACTCCTTTAATAAGATCTTCTTAAAACAGTCTCCCGTGCTGACTGCTGGAAGAAAAGTAGAGAGACAATCTTAATCAGTGGGCAGACTACGCTGAAATACACACTATGTTAGACTCAAATAGTTAAATCAGCTGAGGTCATCATTATTTTTCTTGAACATAATTGGTCACCCCAGTGACACCCTCTACACAGGTCTGAATATATTTATCTATTAAAAGCCTTCAGGGAAATTAGCCTACTGTGGCACCAACCACTAGTAAGAAAATATTACCTTGATACCTTGATAATTAAATAGACCTTTTCACAAGCAGCCATTTTGACATAGAAATAGTAAGGTAAACACAAGTGTTCCCAATTATACTAATAAAGGTTGCGTTCCATTTGGGTCAAACAGAGTCAGGGTGCTGATATTGTGCATATTGTTGGCTCATTGGAAAGGCTCCGCTACACTAAATGGAGCAGAACCGTAATTACTATCATTGGTAATACCTTTGTTTATGCTACTGTTTTATGTCAGTATTATGGCTGCCATGAAAAAGGTCTATTATTTTCTACTAGTAAATATAGGTAAGTGCGAGAAAGGGGTGTAAGGGTGGGTCGTGTTCTGAAGGTAGTGGGTGCCATGCACTTGACTGTAGGGGTGAAACAGTTTATCAAACTCATTGATTATATATATATATATTTTTGTTTGTTTATCGTTTCATCTATTAATAATCTATTCATCTATTTAAATGATCTATCCATCTATCTATCTATTGAAATTGTCTATCTATCCATCCATCCATCCAGGGAGGTTGAAGACCTGTCAGTACATCCTGGGTCAGTTGGAGGGGTCTGAATGAGCAGGCCAGTAGACCAGCAAAAATAGCTGTATTACATTACAACAACTGTAGGTATATCGTCTCTGCCGGGTGTAAACCTCATATTATATCCAAAACTGTTCAAATTCAAGTAGCAAAAGTGGCAGATCTACAAGCTCATAACGCATTGCTTCGCGTCGTATTTTGAGCTTGTGGAGCTACTTTTGATGCTTTCGTGTGACGCTGTCAAGTAGGGAGTTAATAAAGAGTAAACTAAATAAATAAATAAATAAACACAAAAAGTTAAAATATGGAGATATTGGTTTCTGCCCTGACAACAACGATATGCAAACTGATGCACAGGCATACCGTGTGACTGTTAGATCCCCGGCTCCCCCCTGCGTTCAGGTTGAATTGTCCTTGAGCAAGACACTGAACCCCTAACCGCTTCCGTTGAGCAGGTTGGTGCCTTGCATGGCTTCCTTTGCCGTCTTCGTGTGGATGTGTGTGTGAATGGGTGAATGTGAAATACATTGTAAAGTGTTTTGGTTGGAGAAAGGCACTATATAAATGCAGTCCATTCACACATGCACAAGCAAAGATAAACACGAACGCGAGCGCACACGCACACGCACACACACAAACGCGCACACACACGCAGGTGCGATTGAGTGAATAAGCTTCATACTTGACCATGAAATAGTGTTTACACAGTGTTCCACAACTGAATTCCAAACATTGGGGCCAGGGCAAAAGCAAGTTGGCTAAGCTTTGATAAACTTGGCTCCCTTCTTGCAACTCCAAAACCATTATAAAACTGAGATTAAAAAGTAACAAGGGAAGGAATGCAACATGGGGAATTTAAAACCTAGTTCGGTCTAGCGAACTGCTTAACACATCCACTGCCAGGCCCGTAGTCCTACGGGCCGTTAAATCCAACCGTTAAGTGCCGTTCCCGTAGCCCGTAGTCCCGTAGTTTTCCCATGTTAAATCGTGCAGGTGCAGATTCCGGATTTTTTTTGCACTTCCGGTCTCGAAGTGGGCGGACCGGAAACGAAATAATACTGTTTCCGGTTTTTCTCCCGCCTCCGTTTCCTGTCTAGCGGTCAACTTTGGACGCCATTATCTCTGGCTTGTTGTTTTTCTCACCGCATCCACCATTTTAGCGTTTTCCTCTCGTTCTCCAGAATGCAGTGTCGGATCGCCGCACGGTTTTCAGCGTTTTGTTCGGTCGGGTCCCGTGTTTGTGTCGAACCAAATGAACGCGGATTTTAAACGGATTTAGCGGGGCCTATGACGGAATCAAAAAAACAAAAAAGGTAAGAAATTGCTTGGCACTACGATGGACGTTCTGAGATTAGCCGATGGCAGTCAATGTGTTAACAAACCGTTATTTCTAATGGTAGGGCTCCAGAATGCCACCCTTTCAGTGGCATTTGCGACCATGAATCTTTTACCAAAAAATAAAGAAAAGTGGCACTGCTGCCACTTTCGTTTAAATTGCTATTATTAATAAAACCCTAAGTAATCTTCTGGTAAAAAAAAAAGTCATCCTTTGAAGTACCCACTGCGGGCGGCATTTCTTCCTGTCTCTATACGAAGTATACGATGTATACGATGGCCTTCTCCCATGTAAAGTAGCAATCTAGAGTCAATTGATAGAGTCAATTGATTGAGTCGATCCTGTCTCTTCCCCTTCTCACATGGTTTGGTGACCTGTCTTTGGAGAACAAAGAACTCTACAACAAATTGTCAAGTGGGCCAGTAAGCCAATTGGTAAGTTCCAACAGTAAGCCAATAGGTGAGTTCCAACTCAATCAGTTTACAAGTACTCCTCACAGCTTTCAAAGTGAGTAAGGCCAGTTATTTTTTTATACCTTAAAATGTTTCTAAATCTAGAGTAGCCAATTATTTGTTACCCCCTTTTTCCTCCCCATTTTAGTCATTATGCCAATTGATTCCTCCCCACACACATTTCTGTGTTGTCACTGCAGTTACTGACTCACCTGACAGTGAGGAGCCCCCACCGAGAAGACGTAGAGCCTTCGTCCCACTCCTCCCGCCCAACACTCCCCGTTGACAGGTGCCGCCCCAGCCCATAGGAGCACATGCAATGACCAATCTCACCCTCCCCGCCCGACTTCCCTCCCCCAAACACGGCCCAATTGTGTTCGCATAGACGCCCAACAAAGCCCGATCCACCACGGTGGATTCGAACCCTCAACCTCCGTCGTGGTGGGTAGGGAATTTACCACTGCGCCACCCGAGCACGAGTAAGGCCAGTTTCACCTGTTCCCCATCCTTTGCACAGTGAATTTCACTTCGCTAAGGACAGCCGCTTTCTGGCTCCGATGTGGAAAAATAAATACAGAAATCATATACGTATACATACTGTATGGCCAGTTTTCCCCTATATAGTACATTATATATGCCATTTCCACTTTGCATGCTGTGTGTGGTCCATGTACCACGAATAACAGCTGTAGTGGTTGAGAGGAGCGACAGATTAGATTCATTATTGTAAATCAATGGTGGCTGAGTGTCCAGCACAGTGCTATCATCAGACAGAGGACATTTAGGCCATTTGAAAATAGCAGATCTATGCGACGCATTGTGAGCATGTAGATCGGCTATTTTCAAAAGATTGTTTATACATTTGAAAACTTGAAGTGGGACATTCGGCAGTGAGTATCCAGCACAGTGCTAACATCAGGCAGGGAGCAGGAGGTTAACAGATGGAGATACAGACACTTGGGGATCATGGACAAATAGATATGTTCCAAACCGCCCCCTCAGGTCCTCTAGTGCTGACCTGCTCGAAGTGCCTACAATGGCGTATAAAAAAAACACGGTGAAGCAGCATTCTGCTTCTACGGCTTGGAATAAAGTCCCATTACACCAGACAAGCAGCGCTATGAGTTTGTAGATCTGCTATTTTTGAAGAGCCAAAGTATAAAATAATGGTTAAAGTGGTTACACAGATGCGTTCCCGGTTTCAATGGGTTAATTAGAGGTGCAATCAAAACCAAGGGAACGACACACAGAGAGAAACAAAGGTAAATATACCAACTACTGTACATGACAGCAGAGAGAAATGCATGTGTTTTTTTTCATGTTCTGATGTGTGAAAGAATGTATTTTTATGATTCAAATTCACGTTTCTTGTCACGTCACAAGTTTACACCCGGGCATAAAGGAGGGGGAGAAATTAACAAGCTCACAACGGGTCGCGTTGTGAGCAGATCTGCTATGTCTGCTATTTATAAGTATAAACGATGTATAAAATAACGCTTGAGTGTGTAACTCTTTGACTGCCAAAAAATAAAAAAAAGTTTGCCACGCCACTGCCAGCGATTTTCAAGTATTTTTACTAAACTTTGAAAAATAATTTTCCGTGATGGCCGCCCTCACGGTAATTACACACACGGGGGTCTCGTAGAATCGTAAAAAAAAAATTGTCCGGTCGCGGTAATCCTTCGATAATAGTTGTGGCCAGTTGAATGTGACTTGTTTTTGCCAAAAGGAAAGAGATAAAGCAATTTTTCCACAAAGAATAAACAGGAAGTAAACAAGCTGTTTTTTTTTTGTATCAAATAATGTCATGTCCGGGTCTATCCTTTTCTGACAGGCAAGGCATCATTCATAGTTTAGCGAACAGCGCCATCTGGTGGAAAACACAAATCTCGTCAAACTCGTCAGTAGCAGGCTGCGCCTTAGCAGAATCGGACGAGAAATCTCGTCGGTGGCAGGCAAAGAGTTTTGAATATGATTCGTATTAAACACGCTTCTCGATTATTTGATTAATTGAAAAAGCTATCTATAGAACAATCGCTAAGCGATAGTTGCAGCCCTAGCTCCTACAGACCTATATAGTGTTAAGAAGTTAGAAGTAGCAGATCCAGAAGCTTTGGACATATGAGGTTTCCACCCCGACAGAGACAATAGGCAACAAGGTCTACAGACACATTATTTGGAGCTGCCACCTAAATGTGACCCTACAGCAACAAAAGAGTGGGATGTTAAACGCCACTGCACACAGATCAGGGTTTAGTGAAGTGTTGAAGGCAGAGAGTGTGGGGTGTGTGGTGGGGTGCTGGTGGTGGTGGTACTGAATTCAGATGTGTACGTGCCCCCCAGCGCCCCACAGTAGGTAAAGCGTGTTGTGTGGAGGACAGGACTAAATTGCGGTGAGACGTGGGGAGCTAGTTAGCCCTGCAGTGTTTGGCGCTGCAATTGAATGGCTTCGATGCTCTTGGGTCGTCGGTCATTAGCTTGTCAAGCTTCTCTGCAAAGTCCACGATTAAAGCGCAACCCCTCTGGTAATACAACACAGAGGAACGGCAAGAGGTGGCTACTGTGGGATTCTCACTAAGCTCACTGAAACGATCAAACAACCAGTGGTGGAAAAAGTACTATTTTTGTTGGGCGGTGTAGCCGCCCCTATATGTGAGGTTGGGACATTGACAAATGCTGCACTGTGATTGGCCACCCATTGTACCCCCCCCCCACCCATTGTACCCCCCCAACCCTGCACTGTGATTGACCACCCATTGTACACCCCTTCCACCCACAATGGGTGGCCCCTGGCCATTGTACACCCCATTGACCCGCTGACTCTATTCAGCACTGTGATTAGCTAGCGAGACACATGATGAAATTATGATGAAATTAATAACCTATAAATAGGACTATGCACTTAAAAAAACACATTTTTTTAAGTGAGCTTCCATCACTGTGATGACCACTGTGATGACCACACCACCCACTTCACACTGGGTGTGATTTTTTTTTTACTTAAGTAAAAGTATCAATACTGTAATGTAGAAATACTCTGTTAGAAGCAAAAGTCCAGAATAAAAAAAGGACTTGAGTAAAAGTACAAAAGTATTGGTGTCAAAATGTACTTAACGTACCAAAAGTAGAAAGTAGTCATTGTGTAGGATGTCCCATTTCACAACTTTTCAAATGTCTAAAAATCTTTTGAAAATGGCCGATCTACAAGCTCACAATCACATTGTAGCTATATTCTTGTTTACCTTAAAGGGTTAGTTCAGGACTTTCGGCAATACAATTGAGTTATCACAAACTGACAGTCCATTCAGTCCGTCCAAATAGCACTTGTGCCAGTGTTTGGTTAACAAGCTATTTAAAGCCTGCTTTGTAATCATTTGCTATCATGCTTTGAGTTCCAAGTCAGTCAGGTAGAGATTGATATAGTGCAGAGGTTCCTTCCCGTTTCTGGAGCAGGGCCCACTTGAACGTCTAGAAAATGCACGCGGCTGCCCGCCATCTGACATACTTAACCCATTAAAGCCCATGTGTCATTTTAGATTTTAGCGTTCGCTATTCAGAAATAGCATATATACAAGGTCACAGCACGTCACTTCGTTCCTCGACTGCAAGCTTGTAAATATGCTGTTTTTGAACATTTTTTAAAACACTTGAAAAATAGCAGATATACAACATTTTTGAAAAATCTTGAAAGTGTGAGAACTACTGCTTTGAAAGGCATTTGTAGAATCGGCCACAGGTCTGAATGGGTTAATATGCTGTGTGTTATTCTATACTTCAGCTGTTCGAAAATAGCTGACCTACAAGCTCACAACGTGTGGCACGTTGTAAGCTTATCAGTTATTTTCAAAATAATTTCACACAAATACTGAAATATCTTGTACTTGTACTTTTGGTACTTTAAGCACATTTGCTGCCAATACTTTTACTCAAGTACAATTTTGAAATGGGCCTTTTACTTATAACAGAGTATTTCTACATTGTGGTATTGCTACATTTACTTTAGTAAATGGTGTATTTATATAGCACCTACAGTATATCCAAAGCACTTTACAATGTGGATTACATTCATCCATTCACACATACATTTACACACAGATGGCTGAGGGAACCATGCAAGGCGCCAACCTGCTCATCGGGAGCAGTTAGGGGTTCAGCGTCTTGCTCAAGGACTCTTCGGCACTGACTCTGGGAGAGACGGGATTGAACTGGGAACCTTCCGGTTCCCAAGCGGCCGCTCTACCTCCGGAGCCACTGCCGCCCCACAGTAAAACAAAATGAAAATACATCCGAGTACTTCTACCACCACTGGTGTCAAATCATATCCGCCAACAAACCACCATTATATATTGCCATTATCACCAAACACCTGTTCAATCTAGAGTTGGACAATTATCACCGTGTGAGTCCTCCAGGCGCTTTATGTCACAGTACTGGGACTGTTAGTCAAGGACACAATCGTCCCCCACAAAGCATGCGTGAGGGTAACAAGCAGTTGGTGTCGGGCAGAAACCTCTTATCTCTATATTCTATCTTTTTGTGTTTTTTCATAAATCAACGCCCTACTTAATCATACTACAGCGTCACACAAAAGCATCAAAAGTAGCAGATCTACAAGCTCGAAATGCGTTGATTCGCGCCAGGTTTCGTGGATCTGCTACTTTTGCCGTTTTTTGTATTTCAATCCTGAAAAGTAACAGATTTGGAGTTAAAAGGTTTCCATACGAAGTTATTCAATCATTTGGCGTGGAAATGAATTCTCTCAGACGTTATTTCATCAGCCTCCAGCATAATGTGGGCCCGACATTAACTGACCTACTTGTGTGCTTGGTTCATTGGGCATAATCATCTCATCCTAGTTCATTAAACTGTATTGCAGAAAGCAATTTAGAACAATATATTTAGCGGAACATTATTTCCTGTACGTGGCGCCATTTTTCAAAAATTACACCATTTATGTTCAGCCAGGCTGCCGGAATGGAAAACAATGAAAGCCATTTCTGGGTGTTTGGCAGAGATAAAAATACAAAAAAAAAAGATTTGTGCGGGCCCAGCATGTTTGAACTTGTTGAACTTGTGGTGGTGAAAAGGCTAAATGACTCTATAAGCGCTAGTTGTCTCAACTTTACGGTCTTGTGGTGTTTGCTCTCTGGTGTGACGTACATACAATGTCGCGCTATTAGCTTGTAGATCTGCTATTTTAGAAAAATCGAGGAACAACTTTTTAATAGCCAAAGAAATAAAAAATGACAGATGTGATTGAATTGGTTAAGCAGCTTCCCATCTGCATTACTGTTCATCCATCTTCTTCAAAGAATGACAGGAGGGACACAGGGAAGGAGTTGTAACGTGAGAGACCATAACAGAACCTTAACCAATTAAACTCTATATCAGCGATTCCCAACCTGTGTGGGCTGTGAGGATATATTGCAAGTGCACCCCCAAGTGAGTTGAGTTTCCATTGTGAATACTAGAACGTAAATAGTACACTATGATAGTTCCATTGATCCAAGCCGGAACACAATCGTTTGGCTGATCATTAACACATTACTGCTGGGAATTGATTAATGAATTAATCCACCACTGCCAGCGTTCTTACCAATCTTTCGAGACCCACAGAATGTTCTTTTCAATGACGATGTAAACACCAGATGTCTCGGGGGGGGGGGGAAAGACGAGAGTTTCTTCTTTCATCCGGAGAAAAATAATTGGAATTGGATTTTAAATGACATTGGCAGGTAATGTGATGACATGTCTATCACGCAAGACGAGACCGTTTTCAGCATCCTTAAAGACCAGACCTGAATTATGATTTATGAATTTTATGATTATGATATTACTTGACCACTGTCCTGTGTGATTAATGTAGGCCAGTGGTTCTCAAAGGGGAACCCTGGAGGGGGGGTTCCAGGGGGTCCCAAGCAAAATGAGGAACAGTTTAGCTATTTTGTATGTCGGCTATTCGAAAGTGGCAGATCTACAACACAAGCTTAAGGTGTCGCAATGCGATGCTTTGAGCTTGTAGATGTGCTATTTTTGAAAGAATCTTCTGTTATGGGGGTCCCTGGCACAAAATCCTTTTCAAATGGGGGTTCACAGCCAAATACATATCAATTTGGGGGGTTCATTGACATGAAACGTGTTTGTGACCTGAGGAAAAATGCACACACTCATCCTACTGGTTCACGGGCAGGTGAGTCAGTAGTGGCGGAAAGTAACTAAGTACATTTACTCAAGTACTATGATTAAAATAAACATGCTCTGAAAATGCACCCGGCCTACTCATCTGACCACTTCTAAAGCAGTCAGATGGGTGGGCAGCTAACACTTTTTTGAGATTTTCAAGTGTGCCCTGATCCAGAGAAGGTTGGGAACCGCTGCTCATACTTTGTTGGTCGGGGTCCCCTAAGGGCCTGTACTTTGCCCCCTTCCCCTTTTCCCTCTACACCAATGACACATTGTGAGCTTGTAGATTGGCAATTTTTCCCCCGCAGAATGTTCAGTTCAGTTTCTGAAAAAAGGTATGTTGCTGTATCAGTGGTGCTCAAACCTTTTCATGTCAAGGACCCCCAAAATGATACGTATCAATTCAATATGTATTTGGCCGCCGACCCAAATCTCAGAACATTTTGTTCCAGGGACCCCCAGAAGCAAAGATTTGCGCACATTTTCACGATTTTTCAAAAGATAGCAGATCTACAAGCTCATAGCGCGGCACTATCTGACATTTTTGAATAGCCAAAGTATAAAATAATGGTTATAGCTAAAATCTAAAATGACACAGATGCGTTCCTGGATTGAATGCGTTAAAAAAAAAACATGAGGGAAATAAGCCGGGTAGGCTCAGGGGAATTTTAATCAGCTGTGTCTTGGGCTAAAGGTGTGGAAGCTGTGGCGGTTATTAGGGATCTTGCTAGTCTAGACTGTGAATCATCATTTCATTCCTGTATATAATTAACCTTAGGTTATAAGTCTTCAAAGAAATTAGTGTGTGCGCACACCGTGAGAATTCTTCATAGTTAAATATTGTTGTGATGTTTGGGCCTGAGGGAATTACAGGAAGGGTTCAGGTCCAGGGTCCCGGTCCTGGGAGATGGTTCTTTGTTGGGGATCACTCGCTTTACATCACAGAACTCCATGCACTCCATGTGCAATTTTGAAACGGGTGGTGCGAAGGACGTTGAGTGATTTAAAACGATC
This sequence comes from Gymnoscopelus microlampas, assembly GCF_963454915.1. NCBI lineage: Eukaryota > Metazoa > Chordata > Actinopteri > Myctophiformes > Myctophidae > Gymnoscopelus > Gymnoscopelus microlampas. The sequence goes on from NC_139950.1 coordinate 16,233,938, forward strand.
AAGCGCTAACAAACTTGAACATACATCTGCTATTTTTGAAAAAATCCTGAAAGTGTGATTTGTTTTTATACAAATCTTCTCTTCTGGGGGTTCCTGGCACAAAACATTTTTTCAGATGGAGGGTCTGCGGCCAAATATATATCAATTTGCAGGGTCTTTGGCACCAAAACTGATTTACAACACCTGCCAGGTTTAATTAAATCAGCACCAGCTCGTTAAGAGCAGCAGACAAGCTGGACAAGTCGTTTAGGCCGAAACAAAGCATGACAGAGCACCACAATAAAAAACACGACAATAGCAGCCATTTTGGCCAGGCTATATAACCGTTAAACCAAGATTAAAGATTAAAGATTATGATGGCTATGATTTAATTTAAGAGGGACTATAATTGTGTGTCAATATTAAAGTTTTCATGAACGCATTAACATTTAATAATAGCTGGAGGTACAGTGCAGTTAACACATTGAGTGCCATAAACGGTCTGGACCGTTTTTGGCCCATTTTTTTTTTTTTTATACGTGGGATGCTCTAACGAAACTTTGGGATCATCCAAGGAGTCTCTGAGAAGGAGAGGCCAGATGTCGATCCATGTCAAAAATGCTTCCGCTCGGCCGCTCCAATGTTAACTCCTTGACTAAAAGCTTAATATCTCCATTTCTTTTTAACGTGGTGGAAGTGAGACGTTTTAGATCGGCGATCACTCTGCAATGGAGGATCGCGTTAGAAATATTATTGTTCCAGGTGTTAGTCGGGACCCTCCGCCGTCTCGCACGCACGTTTGTTTACATGCACTTCCGCGTCGGGGCTTCTAACAGCACGAAACATATCAACGTAAGTGGATGGAAGATATGCTGGCACTGGACATACCCTATTTTAATACACAATGGCACACAATGTGTTAACACCTGCATTTTCAGAGCTTGTTTATTTGAACGATCAATCAATCGATTGTGTTCCTGTTTGGATCAATGGCAAAGTTCCTATTTATTGGTATAACAGTGAAAAGTTGTTTTTAAATATTAATGTTATATTATCATTAAAGGCATAGTATGTCAATTTGCCCTGTGTTTACAAAACAAAAGAATAAATATGTATATATATTTTTACCCATCATTTCCCTCTATACCAGCAGTTATCAGCCACTGGAGTAGTGTGGTGGTGTTTACCTGGAGAAACACATTGTCCTCCTGCTGTATTGTGTGGTTTGTTTTGGTAGACAGGGAATGTTTTTGGGCAACCAAAACAAACAGTCAAAACACCAACACAGAGAGAGAGGGCAGTGTGTTTCTGCAGGTAAATACCACTACTCCAGTGGCTGGAATCCCTGCTGGGTAGAGAGGGGGAAAAAAATCAAAGAGCAAAGTTACACACTATTCCTTAAAAATATTTTTGCCATATATTTGTGGGCCCATTTGCAGTATCCTCACGAGTCACGGCCCACCCCTGGGCCTCAGCCTGCAGGTTGAGAATCACTGTTTTAGCCCTCACATCAGTGAGCATATTGATGAAGGTTTGCCTCCTGATTATGGTGCGTGTTGCTGTTGATTGCACTGGCATAATCACATGCAGTGGTGGAAGAAGATTATTTTTTACTTAAGTACAAGTAGAAATACTCCAATATAAAAATACTCTGTTACAAGAGAAAGAAACCTCTTATCTCCATATTATAACTTTGTGTTTTTCGTAAATTAACGCCCTACTTGATCATACTACAGCGTCACACAGAAGAATCAAAAGGAGCAGATCTACAAGCCCGAAACACAGCGTGAGCTTGTATATCTGCTACTTATGCTTTTCTTTGTTATTTTATCCTGAAAATAACAGTTTTGGACATATGAGGTTACCACCTGACAGAGTATAAAGAAATGGAACTACTCAAGTAAAGTAAAAGTGCCTCAAAATTGTACTTAAGTACGGTACCTGAATACATACTTTACATCACTGCTTACTGGCATAATCAGATTCAACATGCAAGGCTGCTAGTACTCGCCCCATGTGGGGGGGGGGGAGAGAGAGAGAGAGAGAGAGAGAGAGAGAGAGAGAGAGAGAGAGAGAGAAAGAGACACAGAGAGAGAGAGAGGGGAAAGCGTGAACTTAAAAGTCGCAGCGGCAGAAACCTGATGGAGCTGCTTTAGATTCCACCCACCATGTTTAGCCCACACCTCTGCCATGCAGACAGGGAAAATGATTGTTTTAAACCGCGCGTGAAAATCTATTTTCCATTCACACTACTGCGCTCTCTCTCATCATCGCCTCCATGGAAGATTAATAGCTAGATATACTTGCAGCTGTGTCCGTTGGTGATACTAATTGTCTTCCAAATGTTTTTCTCTTTCTTTTAGCGTGTTGTAAAAATGCTGTGGCCAATGTGTGTGACTTGAAACACTGGTTCTCAACACTTTGTCCGGGGGCAACCAAGGGGTCCGAATGGCCCCTAAGGCAGTGGTTCTCAAACATGTCAAATATTAATTTGCGCGGTCAAATATTCATTTGACCGCGGACCCTCATCTGAAATGTTTTGACTCCCAGAGAAGATATATGTAAAAAAAAAAAAGACAAAAAATAACAGATGTATAAGCTTGTGCCGCACTGTGAGCTTGTATATCTGCTATTTTTGAATAGCCAACATATAAATGGATCAAAATGATGACGTGACGCTATGTTAACTACTTTTTTGGTTCTCAAAGGACCCCACTTTGAGAACCAATGCCCTACAGGGTCTGTAACTCTGAGAGACCCTCGCTGTGGGTCCATTTGGTTCCAGTTCGTACACTCAGTTAAATAAGTACTGAGGATTTTTATAGTGTAGATTGGGGTTCCAGTATATGTACAGTATATACCGTAGTTCAGTGATTCTGAAAGGACGCTCAGTTTGATATGCATTATTAGACCACGGACCCACATTTGATATCGTTTTTTGTTTTATATCTGTGACCCCTATCTACCCCCAATCAATACTGTAAAATCCTCAGTACAGTGTTCATTTAACTCAGAGAATGTACAAATGGCACACAAAAGCCCATGGCTCAAAGGTGAATGCAAAAAATACCAAGCGATATGAATATGGTCTCTGTCGGGTGGAAACCTCGTATCCAAAACCGTTACTTTTCAGGATTCAAATTCAAAAGCATCAAAAGTGCCAGATCCACAAGCTTGAAACGCGTCGCTTGTGGATCTGCTACTTTTGATGCTTTTGTGTGACGCTGTAGTATGATCAAGTAGGGCGTTAATTTACGAAAAAAAACACAAAAGGAATATGGAGAGAACAGGTTTCTGCCCGACAGCAACAATATATAATATTCACATGTAACCTTATCAAAGGGAGAAGAGGCAGGAAGCTCCTGGCTCTATTTTCGGTCGGAAACGACCTGCTAGATGTTGATAGAGAGCGATGTTTTTCTGAGAGCTTCGCGTTTAGCTTTTCTCCCCTCTGCCATTGAGTCACTAGATACGCTGTTTCTTCGATTACGTTAACAAAGCTTCCTCCCAGCCTTAGTCATCTATTACAGCGGAGCAGCATACTGAGTGCTGCTCCAGGCCTGATCTTTATCACACAAGACTCAAGGAGAACACAGGCAGTGTTTTGCCAGATTTCGCGAGAGAAACAAGCCACCCAGGTCTACGAAAACAAGCCCAAAAGAAGTGACTAAACGAGTGGTCAAGGATCCCTAAATTGATACATATTTGGCCACGGACCCCCCATCTGAAAATGTTTTGTGCGAGGGACCCCCAGAAGAGAATATTTATGTTTCTAAAAAAGAGATTTCACATTTTTTATTTAGATTTTTATTAACACGAGAACAAAGGCTTCTTTTATTGCATTGCAACTTTCCATGAATAGAAAGCCTGCAGTTTCTATTAGCTTGGATTCCCCATTGATGATGTCACTGGTAGACAGGACTCTGTCCACAGCCCTCCTCTGAGACACAGACCGAGTAGAAAAAAATTGTACCATTTTATCATGAGTATTAGTGAGGACCTATTATATGAAGATAGGTTGAAAAGCGGTGAAGTCGTCCTTTAACAAAGCAGGAGATGGTCATTTTGCTAAAGCTATTCATGGCGATGCACATTACCTAATGGCTTGTTCAGGCAAGTGCATATTTTAGGTTTTTGACGGCTAAGGCGCGGTGAAAAGTGAAGTGAATAAAAACGCACCATATTGTTTGGGAATGTTTCGAAATGTTTTATTTGAAGTTCAGTGGACCGGATAACATCTCCTGATTACACCTCCTGAAGCCATTGGAAGAAACAACTGCCTCACAGATGAGGTGTTGTTCAGTGGAAATTGCAAGTACACCTAATTGGCCGTGAAGTCTTGAATAATGGCAGGATGGTGTTTCATTGTGGTGGGTTTGGACACAGAAAGCCAAGACACAAACAGCACAACGTGGAATGGAACATTTTTAACTCAAAACTTTGTTTCTGGGGGTCCCTGGAACAAAATATTTTGAGATGGGGGTCCGCGGCCAAATACATAATGATTTTAGGGGTCCTTGACATTGGTTTTGAGCATAACTGATATAGCAACATGCGTTTCTCAGAAACCTGTTAGGATTTAGAAGACTTTTTTTTAATCGGCCTCAGGTCTTAATGGTTTAAAAGGGTCATAAAATGGCGGGCTGCATAATTATGACCTGAACAGGACACTGTGATGTAAGCCAGTGCTTCTCAAACATTTTCATGTCAAGGACCCCCAAATTGAAAGTAAAAATGACCTTAAAATTGTACTTAAGTACAGTACTTGAGTAAATGTACTTTGGCTACTTTCCACGACTAATCTGTAAGAGCATTTCTCTCTAAGAGCTCATTTATTTATTTATCCATCCACACAGCTGTCAAGTGAATAAATGCAGGAGTGGCACGGGGACAGACTGTACACAAACACATATTCATGATGATTATATCATTTACAGTTAATCGTACCGTAGGCGATGCCATCTTAACGGCTGGTGACTCACCCCTTAATGGACACGAGAACAAGAACATTATAGTGACATGTTATGTATGCATCCTTAATAACCATTACGCTGATCACGTAGTGCAATCAGTGGTTCTCAAAGTGGGGTCCGAGGACCCCCTAGAGGTCCTTGAGGGGTTCCAGGAGAAATGGGTCCCAGCAAAAATGATGTATAGTTGGGAACCAAATGGACCCTTTACAGGTCCGTAACTCCGAGAGGGCACTCCACAACCTCTCAGTGTTATGGAGGACTGTGGCCTAATGCATAACGTGTGTGTGTGTGTGTGTGTGTGTGTCCGTGTGTCCATATATATATATAAAATCAACCCTTGCTGTTGCCATGATCACATTTCCCACTGCAGGTGAAGAGCGTTAATATAGCACCGTTTAAATATAAATGGCCTTCTCGTGGCTTGCAGGACAAATGTTAATTGTTTGTTCTACCACTCATTACAGACAATCAGCGCCGACACACAGAAGGAAATCTATTTGGGCAAAATTGATCAATTTCAATCTGTAGGAAATCAACGGTTTGTTTGTTTGTTGTCAATCAATATCGTGAGGTAATTGTAGTGCTTTGGATTAAATTATTTCTGCTTCACGTCTCTCCACCAGTCATGTTCCACATTGATATTCTGCTTGATTGCCAATGTCACCCAGTCAGGCTATTGTTGTCTGCAGTGGTGGAAAACTTTTTTTTACTGCAATATAGAAATACTCGTAAAAGTCCGGAATTAAAAATGTACTTGAGTAAAAGTACCAAAAGTAAAAGTACCTATTATGGAGAGGTTTAAATTTACAAAATGTATAAAAACATTTTTTTTTGCCTCTTTCTTATATAATTTGACAATTTGGCCAAAGTTTGACCAGTTTTTGGATACTTTCGACACGGTAGTGGCCTGCAGATACCCTACATACACTTAGACTGTATGTTGATCTGTTTATTGTTGAGTGAGAAAACAATGTCGCACATTAAGCTAATCATATGGGGACCACCCTGGGGGTCCTGACCCACAGCTTGAGAACCACTGCTGTATACAGAGATCAGTTCATTACAGAAGGATCACATCAAGGATTCTACTGTAGCCATACATCACTGCAGATAAACCGATGACCTTCAGTTCCAGACTAGAGCTCACAGATGTTTGGCTGTGTCTTTTCTCTTCTGTTTTCTGTACGCTTTATTTCAGAGAGGTCAAAGTAGAGCTGTGGTTCACAAACATTTCGTGTCAATGTATTCACATTTATATATAATTGGCCACGGAACCCCATCTGAAAATGTTTTGTGCCAGGGAATATTTATGTAAAAGATATTCATGAATTCAAGTCTCGATGGGGTGACTAGTCGATTGAAAAAAAAAGCCATTTTGGGGGTGAACTATCCTTTAAATATGTTTTGTGTTCTAACTGGCTGAGCCTCCAGGCACCCTCTTGTGTTTGATGTCGACATCCTCAAGTCAAGTAGCACTTATTGTCTCAAATCCAAAACAAACGGGAACAACAATTACTTACTCATCTGTAACACGTTTCACATAATATCATATCACACCATCATACAATTATGTATTAGGGAGGTAATTCAGCTTCGTTCAGCTTCGCTGCATTAAAAGACGAGAGACAGAAGCGCGGTGGGAAAGAGGTGTGACACTTTTACAAGTTTGATTCAAAGACGCAAGATTAAGAATACGTGATTTGTGCCTCAACCATTTAACCATTTATGAAATAGAGAAAATATCGGATGTACAAGGTCACTCACAACGTGGCGCAAGGCGTTGTTTTCACCTTAATGCTCATCTATTTTTGCCAGTTTTTTAATTTGTCTGCTTTCGCTTTTTATAACATACCCAGAATAGAGATGCTAAGGTTTATGTTGTTAATCTTTTTTTTTTCTTTTCTAAATTGTTTCATTTTCAAACGTTATCAAATTGATCCAACAACTTGAATGTTACTGAAACGAACACCATTTTTCAAGTTACCAGGCACGGCGACCTTTCACACACATTAATGTTGAGAACAAACAACGGGCAGGAAAGATTTATTATTTCCTCAACACAGGTAATAACAGAAAGGTCAAGCGAAACACGACCCACGGAGAGCAGAAGACAGAGCTGTAAAAGAGCAAAAATAAAGTGAGCGAACTGAAAGAAAATGACATCACCTAATGACAGCTCACAAGCTGTGCTTTAGTCAATGTATAACCTGTAGGATAAAGTTCTCTGTCGCGTGGAAACCTTGTACGTCCAAAACCGTTGCTTTCCAGGAAATGTGTTCCGATCACTGTAGTTATTTAGTCAAGTTCTTAAATGTTAAATCGGTTAAATGTTTATAAAACCTGCATAACAGTAAAACCACTTTCACTCTTTTTAAATAGCAAAAATAACCTAATGAATCTACAAGCTCACAACGCGTCGGCGCGTTGTGAGCTTGTAGATTGGCTATTTTTGCTATACTTTTACGTGACATTCTTGTACTACAAAGTAAGGCATTCATTTATGAAAAGAAACATAGAAAGTTGAAATAAAATGGAGATACAAGGTTTACTGGCCGACAGTGAATGACATCCATTGTGACATGCATTACCACACATAATGTCCATCACAGGTAGTTGTTACCAGATAATACCTGCAGGGCTGCGCTCTTATTGGCTGGCTGGCTGAATGAGTGGTGTGTGCAGATATACCTGTCTCTCTCAGAGTGAGTTAACCTTTACAGCCTGTCTGGAGACTCAGAGGAGCCTCTGGCTGGCGCACACGCACGCACGCACGCGCGCGCACACGCACACACACACACACACACACACACACACACACACACACACACACACACACACACACACACACACACACACACACACAGCTCTGACTGGAAATCAGGACAACAACAGCAGTGTCATGAGCCCCCGGCACATACTACAAATACAGACACGCAGGCACGCACACACACACAACAATACACAGGACAATTTCATAACGTTGCTGTCGGGTAGAAACCTCTTCTCTCCATATTTTAACCTTTTGTGTTTTTTCGTAAATGAACACCCTGCTTGATCATACTACAGCGTCACACAAAAGCATCAAAAGTAGCAGATCTGCAAGCTCGAAACGCAGCGCGAAGCGGCGCGTTTTGTAAATCTGCTACATCTGCGCTTGTAAATCTGCTACTTTAGCTGTTTTTGAATTTGAATCCTGAGAAGTAACAGTTTTGGACATTTGAGGTTTCCACCCAACACTCACGCACGCGCACATGTACTCAGATGATGTTTTAAGGGAATCAGAAGGTCTCCGGTCCCCCCCCCCTCCCGGGGCTCGCCCAGTCTACGTGTCAAAGTGCCCCTGACACAGGGCACTTAAACAGTAACCCCTATAACTGCTCCCTGGGCCTTGCTGTATAAATTGTGCTCACTGCTCCGAACGAATGTCATGTATGTGCTAATGTACAGTGACAAAATATACTCCCCGCAAGAAGTGGACACTGAATTATTCATGATTATTATTCTTATCCGTCGCCAGAGAGGCGAGGGAGAAGAGATGGATGGAGATGGAGGAAGATGGATGGAGAGCTGGGTGCTGGTGAGGCTGAGGCAGGGTGCCAACCTGCTCCCCCTGCTTCCCAGCATCCTGCTGGCCAGCATACCATCCCTGGAACCTGGTTTGAACATCGTCTCATCTGCCTCATCAAGGACTTGGTTGTGAGGACGTTTTTACAGTAAGTAAAAGGCAGGGGTGGAAAAAGTACTCAAATGTTTTACTTAAGTAAACAAAGTAAGTAAGCTCACAACGCGTCGCGATGCGACGCGTTGTGAGCTTGTAGATCGTCTGTTTTCAAATTGTGAGTCAACAGTCTGACTCCAGAGACTACAGTTGTACAGCTATGGTTCCTGCCTTCCTCCCTGAATAGTTTTTATGTCCATTTGGAGGTTAGTGACGCCAGCATGCCAAAGAGAGCCCTCACCGGTCACTGACACAAACAGAACTCTGGTCATCCGGCCAGTCCAACGTGTGCACAAGTCGTTTAAGCGTGTCAACACCTGCACAGCATTGGGGCCAGGCAGTGATTTAAAGTAACTAAGTACATTTACTCAAGTACAATTTTGCAACATTTTTACTTTATTGGAGTATTTCCAGTTTTCAGTACTTTTACTTCCACTCCACTACATATCAGAGGCAAATATTGTACTTTAATCGACTACAATTCTTTGAAAACTTGAGTTACTAGTTACTTTTTAGACTTGATTATTATCGCAAAACAAACCATTTCAGCCCTGCATACATTTCAGCCATTTGAAAATAGCCGATCTACAAGGTCACAATGTGTTGCGATGCAACGCATTGCAGTATTGAAACTTTTACTCAAGTAAAAAATGTGAGTACTTTTTCAACCACTGGTGGCATCGCCCAGTCCCACGCGTGCACAAGTCGTTTGAGCGTGTCAGCACCTGCACAGCATGGGGGCCAGGTTATCAGAGCGTGCACGGCACAGCTGGCCAATGTCCCCTCCCTGAATGAATGAATGAACCATTGTAAGAGCGCTTTGAGTAAGTTTGAGTACTTAGAAAAGCGCCATAAAAATGCAATTCATTCATTAGACTGGTCTGTCTGTATATCGTCACTGTCTGGTGGAAACCGTGTGTGTCAAAAAAACACTACTTTACAGAACATGGGGTGAAAATAACCTGTGTTCCAATGGCTCCACAGTCGTTATTATTTAGTCACACACTAATGTTAAAGGAGTAGTTCAGCCAAAAAAAAACATATTTTTGATCAATTACACACCCCATGAAGCATTGAATTCATGTCACATTCCTTTGCCAATTTTTGTCACATTCCTGAGCCCATAATTTGATGATGATAATAAAGATGCTAATGTATCTGGTAGATGACACAAACGAGAGTCTTTGTGTCTCCTACCGAAGAGACCGCCGGTTATCAAATGATTGGCTTAGGAATGCGCTAAAAACTAAAAAATCTCCATGAATTCAATGCTTCATGGGGTGTGGAATTGATAGAAAATAAGTAATTTTTGGGGTGAACTACTCCTTTAATACTTTGTATTGGTTAAATGTGTATACATAAATGTTTATACATTTAACCGGCATTCAGTACAACCACTTCCACTTACAATTAAAAGGCCTGCGTTCAAGATTTCACTTCAAAATATACTTACAGTAACAAAGAAAAAGTACTAAAATTTTCAACATTTGTAAAATGCTTTTCAAAATATAAATAGCAGATCTACAAGCTCACAACGCGAGACGCATTGCGAGGTGAGCTCTAACCTAAAAAGGAGCCTGGTTTCTATTCACTGTTATCTATCTATTCAATTGGGGTTTGTATTCTCATACATTCTTAAAACGCGGTGTTTATTTGTAGATGGATAATATGCTGTTGGGACCTTCATTACCGCATTAATCAAAATATAGGGAGCAGTACTGTGCTGGCAATCAACAGAATACAGTGGGAGCATAATTCATCTTGGTGGTTGGATGAACGGTATTTGGGCCGTGTTCCGTTGCAAGAAATAAATGGGATTACTAATTTCCCTTTGGAAGGATTGTTCAGTTGGCGTGGAAAGGACCGTTGTGGATTTCTTTCATCCGAACTGATTGCCTCTGTGAATTACTTTATTATAGTTCTGGAACTGCCGGGTTTCTAGAAGGTGGCATAATATGTGCAGTGATGGACAAAGTACACAACCACAGTACTTGAGTCGAAGTATAGATAGGCTAACTCCTGGTCAAATATTACTCAGCTATAAGTGAAAGTTTCTCCACGCACGCACACACACACAACATGTTTTCCAGTTGAAAACATGTTGTTGTTGTTGTGTGATGAAAGTATACATTTGCTTGTGGGTGGGTGTGTGTGTGTGTGTGTGTGTGTGTGTGTGTGTGTGTGTGTGTGTGTGTGTGTGTGTGTGTGTGTGTGTGTGTGTGTGCACACGAGCGTGCACAGACAGAGAAAACAATCAATATACGCAGTACCCAGCAGCACGGGCTGACTCCATGAGCTCAGTGTAGGTGAGAGGGTCAATGTGATCTTCATTCCACAGTACAATACCACACCACACCGTTACCATGGCAGCCCGTGGAAGCAAGTCAGTTACCGATTGAAGTTTTAAAGCAGGGATTCTCAACCTTTGTTCATTTCAACACAGAACCCCATTTGATCACTTTTTTTAGCCGCATGCTGAAAGCTAGTGGCTCTACAGACAGCACTAGTCCTAGTCCGACACCTGAGTGACACCTAAGTGTCATTGGCTGTCCTGGCTGTCCTTCACACTTCCCCCCCTTTAAGTCAATGGGGAGACGGCGCTTTGCAGCAGAGAGAGAGAAAGGGAGAGAGCTTCAGGCAGGAGGGTTAGCCTAAATGCTAGCGTGCTTCATTAGACCTAGTTTGGCTATTAAGTTATTATTTGGCCATGTTCACACTGACTTCAATCTTAGCTATTGTTGGGAAGACCCGTGTGGTGTCACAAAATGTTGCCACCACTTATATAAAAAACATTAGAGTGTTAATCTGCGACGCTAAATGTTGCCAGGTTTGGCGAGAGAAACAAGCAATCCAAAAAACAAGTAATCAGGTCTATGAAAAGATTCGGGCAAAAAAAGCCTGCCGCATGCGGCTTTATTATGACTTTGGTCATTTCTTGTTTCATCTCTGGGACTGGGACCGCAATTTAAACTGTAAAATACTCAGGGTGTACACATTGGAACCACAATGGACCCAATGGTTCCAATTTGTACATATTTGGTTCCAATTTGTACACTCTCAAGAGTTATAGACCCCCTGGTGGTCCCCGGACCTGATGTTAAGAAGAAGTGTTCTAAAGCCATTCCTTTTGGGTCATAAGCTTGTAGATCTGCTATTTTTGAATAGCCAAAGTATAAAAGAATGGTTATAGCTTAAATCTAAAATGACACAGATGCGTTCCCAGATTGAATGGGTTAAATCAATCATAAGGTGGTGGAAGTGGAAATGTATGCAAATGATGGATTCAGCTTCACAAATAGCCATGTGTATTATTCCATACAGAAGCACAAAGGAGCGTCTCTGACGTCCAAATCCACAGGTACGCATAAATCATCATCATCATCAACCCGCCATCCTTACAATTAAATTATTTTGTATTCATCGACCTGCACTCGCCCAGCAACCACATTAACATAACGTATTAATCAATGAATAGAGAATACAGTACTATATTAACATATAATATAACATGCATACATACTCATATATATGCCAACAATGTTTTTTTTATTTATGATGTTACCATACTGTTCAATGCCAAATCGTGATTATTTTGTATGACGATTAATCATCAACTAAAATGATCATGACAGCCCCTTTGTACCTCACTGATCCTAGAATGTCTGTATCTCCATCTGTTAACCTCCTGCCCTCTGCCTGAGAAATGGTCTTTTTCCAAGCACTTTACAGTGTGCATTACATTCACACACGCATTCATACACAGACGGCGGTGGAAACCATGGAAGGTACCAACCTGCTCATCGGGAGCAATTAGGTGTTCAGTGTCTTGCTCAAGGACACTTCGACACCAACTCTAGGGGAGCCCGGGATCGAACTGGGAACCTCTCGGTTCCCAAGCGGACGCTCTACCTCCTGAGCCACTGCCGCCCACAGTGCCAACCTGATGTTAGCACTTTGATGGACACTCACTGTCCTTCTGTCTGATGTTAGCACTGTGCTGGACACTCAGCCACCATTGATTTACAATAATGAATCTAATTTGTTGCTCCTCTCAAACACTACAGCTGTTGTTCGTGGTACACGGTCCACACACAATGCCGATCCATAGATAGTATTGGTAGCTATAACCAGCGCCATTGTCTGCGTCATCGACGCAGACAGAGTTGCGTCGATGAGGGTTGAGAAACACTACAGGTCACGTGGTTCATGTATCGCACGTGCTTCATCAATACCCATTTATGAGGATTGGATGTTTGGAACTATACAGTAGTGCAGTGGTTCTCAAAAACAATTTAATATATTGTTTCTGTCGGGTGGAAACCTCATATGTCCAAAACTGTTACTTTTCACGATTCAAATTCAAAAATAGCAATAATAGCTGATCTACAAGCTCAAAACGCATGGCATCGTGCAACGTTTCGACCTTGCGGATCTGCTACTTTTGATGCATTTGTGTGACGCTGTAGTATGATCAAGTAGGGTTAATTTACGAAAAAATACAAAAAGTAAAAATATGGAGATAGGAGGTTTCTGCCCGACAGCAACGTTACATGGAATATATTTAGTTTCTTCCCACCACCGACGGCACCTGTGCACAGGTCAGATCGTTGCATCCGCTTGCCACATCTAAAGGCTTATTTCACCCATGTGCTAAAGCCTGGTGTTTTTCTGCAGTTCCGGCGCCAGCAGGCTAATAAGGAATGAGCGCTTTAGTATTCCGAGCCAGACTCCGACCTGAGTGGAGTAATCAAGTGCGTGAGGGGAGGCTGTGCCATGTTTCAGCGTCCGTGTTGTGGAATGACACCCCCCAGGGGTCAATAGGACAGGGGGTGAACAACCTCGCTGTCTGGTGGTTACTTAGACCAGAGAGTACTGTACTTTTACTCAAGTACTGGTAATGTTGAGGTCTTTTATATTTATATTTATTTGAGTATTACATTTTTTTTTACATACTTTATACTTCTACTACATACATTAAAGCCCAATTAAGCCCTATTTTATACTTTGACTATTTTTGAGAGATTATGACACATTTAGGAAAATAATGAGTACTTTTACTGTTGATGCTGATACTTTTGTACTTGTACTCAAGTAAAATTTTGAATACTGCAACTACATGCAGCAATGAGAGCAGGAAACACATGGTGATGTACGGTATAGGCTTCGCAGACTACTAAGTATACATACACATGTGCAGGAGGACATATGGAAGAGCTCTCACACGCACACACACACACACACACACACACACACACACACACACACACACACACACACACACACACACACACACACACACACACACACACACACACACACACACACACACACACACACACACACACACACACACACACACACACACACACAACGTTAATCCAAACCAAACTTTTACGATTTGAATACCAAAGCCATCATCCTCTGCTCTCCATAATGTTTATCTCTGTGTCGTCTTGTTCTCTGAGGAGTCAAACCTGCAACTTCTCTCTTTCTCTGCCAAAAATAAAATAAAATACTAACCAAGTGTGAGCAGGGTGATTACCTGAGACTGAGCAGACAAGACACATGCACTAAGAGCCAGACCCATATACGTACTGGTCTAGCCAATAGAGTTCCGAAGCCTGACGTCTTCATTGATGATAATAAATATAATACATACATTGTCACAATGTATGTATATCAAAAGGATTAAACACAAAAAAGCCAGCGGATTATTTCCATTGCGGTCCTTTCATATGGATGTGCAAATTAGGTTGTGTTGTATGATGTGTTGTGTAAGTGTGTATTTGCACTTAAGTCCACGCATCCAATGGTGCCAAAAGTGTCCTTGTGCATGTCAGTCCAAGCACCTATAGGTGCAAGAAAATGTCCTTGTGGGCAAAGTGTGGGTGTGCCTTCCACACTACGGGGTAGGGATTCAAAACTCCCTCCCTCTTGGGTCACGAAGGTGTTTCCCCCCATTCAAAGTCCCATCTAATTTTCAACGTCACTTCATAGAAGAACTATGTTCGAAAAATTACAAAATGGGCCAGCCAATTTTACTCATAATATGGTTATGAAGCAACAACTAGGGATGTCCGATATTACAATTAGTTGACAATTAGTTGACTTTTGGTGAAAAAACACCATCGTATCGGTTGATATCGGAATCAGAAATTAAGATTTGGACAATATCGGATTTCATAAAAAAGTCAATATCGAACATCCCTATCAACAACTGACGAAAAAGTACTAATTCATTCAAAGAGCAAGGAAAATAAAGGGCCCGTAAACAAATCAACTATACAATTCTCTGGCTTAAATATGATTCTAACGAATGACTACCCATTACACATGCGGCTGCACATACAGTAATTAGCTTCTTTTTTTTTTTTTTTTTGACCCAAAGACCAAGGAGATATGAATTTTTGAAGATCTTTACTCTTTAATTTTGTATCTCGGCTCCTGAGTACTTTTTTTTTTTTCATTGAAAAATCTCTGGCAGGAATAACAATAGGCAGTGAAAATAATTCAGGCAGTCAATGTGTTAAGAGGTTTCTGCCCAACCGCGACGAAATGTCATGAGGGTTTGGCGTCATGATTGACTTCTGTACTTTGTATCGGGATCGCCATCCGACCCCCAAAAACTGGCATCGGTCGGATTATAACAGGGAATAGAAGTGCAAAATGGAATGGAAATACATTCCATAACCAGGATGCTTCTCTGGACTCCAGGACCCGGCCGCTTAATGTGCTTCCTGTGAAGGCATGATGGATAGTGTGATTATCAATGTGGCGTGTTTTGTGAATTAAGACGCCCATGCATTGTTAAACATCAGCTGTCAGCTCTCAGCCATGTATAATCTCTGGAATCTGATGAGATGGATGACACTGGCAATTCCTCAAAATTGTTCTCCCCGAACAAGTCAATTACTATATGACTCACTATGTGTTATATGCTGTGTGTACATTTTATCTGTATGCACTGTACGTGCACAAATATCATCACATTACATGTACTATACAGTATATGCCATTATAGGTCAAATATATGTTTTAAAACCACTGACTCTGGGGGCATTCGGAGCACATGTGTCCAAGCCATCTTAGATGACGGTGTTTCATTTCTGTGATCCCATCTCGGCAGCCAGTCTTCATGTGGAGTTCCTCGTTTGATATTTTATTGGGCCAGAATATACGGCAGATCTTCCTCGGGCAGCCATTGTGGAAAGAGCTGACTTTACTCATGTCGCACTTGGTTATTCGCCAGTCCCATAAAGTAGAACCGGCTTGACCAGGGCGTTATATAAACGGATCTTGGTTTTGAGGCTGTAGGTGTTGTCTGATAATCAGGCTAGTATAATAGTATAATATGGTATTAAGTATAATGGCATTAATTTAGGAAAAATGTGAGATACAAGATATCTGTTATATTATTTTAGACACCATTCCAAATTAGGTATTAGCAAAGGCATTATTAAAAAGCTGACTCTTAATTACTTGAGCTAACGGATCGCAATTATCTGAGCTAATTGCAATTATTTTTGCATAATTGTTGTTATGCAAACCAACCCAGCTGTATAAATCTGTCTGGACGAAACTAACAGAAATGTCAAACATTTCCATCATTATGTCCACATAGTTCTCCATGCTCTTTAAACCAATTTCGACCTGGTGTCTCTATTTTTGGTATTTAGGGCAACATTCTTCAAAGGTTTCGCAAAATATTCATAGTGTTTATAATGTCATGAGCTTGTAGATGTGCTATTTTCGCTGTTTTATTCTTGTTTTTTGACCATATTGCCAGTCATTGTCATTTATGCGTATATTTCAGTAATGAGGCTTTGTACATTTAACCCATTAAGACCGGGGAAGCATCTGTGTCATTTTTTGATTTCTTTGGCTATTCAAAAATAGCGCGTGCTATTTTTGAAAAATCATGAAAAATTGTGCAAATCTCTGAATATATTTATTTTTTAAAGCGAACATTTGTAACTCAAATCTTTGCTTCTGGGGGTCCCTGGAACAAAATATTTTGAGATGGGCTCCGCGGCCAAATACATATCATTTTGGGGTTGAAAAAGTTTTGAGAACCACTGATTTTTAAACCTAAGTTGCTACAACTTAGGTTTAAAAAAAACCTGTTAGGATTTAGAAGACATTTTTGTAGAAACGGCCTCAGGTCTTGATGGATTAAGTTATGTGTCGTATCTGCCCTGCGCAATCTTTTGCTTACAAAGTCTAAAAAGACAATGGTGGACTAAAATGCCATGATCGTGACACAGCCCTAAAGGCATCTACAGTGTGGTCAGAATATAGGGAAAATCTGCATGATGTCTGGCCACATTGATGAGCTGTGATGGTGTGCAGGGACACCTCCTGGCAGCCGATCAATGCAATCATTCCAAAGATCACGAGCAATGTGCCCATGTTTCATGACAACTACAACCATTCCACTCTCTCTCATTCCTCTCCTCAGAACGCATCAGTGGTGGAAGAAGTACATACATCGTGTACTTAAGTAAAAGCACCAATACCACAATGTTGAAATACTCTGTTACAAATAAAGGTCTGTGTATTCAAAATGTACTTGAGTAAAAGTACGAAGGTATTCGCATTGAAATATACTTAAGCTCATTTTGCAGAATGTCCCCTTTTGCAAGTGTGTATGAAAAGGCTTTGAAAATAGCAAATCTATAAGCCGTTGTGAGCTTGTAGATCGGCAATTTTCAAATAGCCTAAGTAGCCTACTGTATGCATAGGGATGAAGTGGTTAATGCATGTTTTGTAATAATAATCAAAATCTTCAAAGTCACTTGTAACTAAAGTTGTCAAATAATTGTAGTGGAGTAAAAGTACCAATATTTGCTGTCAGTCAATCTTATTACTTGCACTGTAACAATAAAAGGCTTAAATTGTCCGTGTTGCTCCAGCGTTCATCTCTTATACCAATATTTGCTGCTTAGATGTGGTGGAGTAGAAGTTAAAGTATTGAAAATTGTGATCGTGAAAAAACTGACTAAGTACAGTACTCGAGTACATGTACTGTACTAGTTACTTTCCACCACTGGTTCCCACCTGATGTCGTGTGTGAGTTGTGACTGCTCCAGACCATACTGAATATCTGCTAGCCTGCAGAAAGTCTTCAGGCTAGGACTTAAGTGTAAAATGTACAGGTCAACAGTGCCTGTGTATCTTGTATCCATATCCTCCAAAGGAGGACAACATGATCTCCCATGATGCAACAGCACATAGCATACATTGGACCTGGTGACCTTCTTCCAAGAGAAAGTCTCTGAGTTGAATTGGGATCGTTTCAAAAGTTTACTTCATTGGTCTACAGCAGTTTTACTTGAGTTTTAACGTGTTTTCATGTATTTTGTGTTGTTATTGTATTCTATGGTGTAGTCTCTTGCCTGATTTGCTTTCTTGCCGAGGGGCAGGGCTCCCTTGCAAAACAATATTTCAATCTCAATGGAAATTTACCTGGTTAAAGGAAGGTCAAATGAACAAAATATGAATGTATTGTGCTAGTGAGTACGTCAGACCATCAGAACACATCAGCATCGTTCAGCATATCAACTTGTCTGAGAGAGAGCAAAACAATTTGGACTTGGCCCTCGGAGGTGACTTTCTCGCAGTGGTGGAAGAGGGACTCTTCTTTGCCGAAGTTAAAGTAGAAATATCATAATGTATAAGTACTCTGTTACTAAAGTAAAAAGCCTGTATTCAAATTGTTACCAATTTTACCAAAAGTTTTTCAGGTTTTCAAAATATTTATGTCAGATCTACATGCTCACAGGAGCACGTGAGCTTGCAAATCGGCTGTGATTCACGTATGTTTTTTTGTAAACGTAATCTTCTGAGTAACTAGTAACAAAAATGTTCTAACAATTGTAGTGGAGTAATACGTACACATTTACATCTGAGATGTAATGGAGTAGAACATGGGTCTTCAATGTTTTTCAGCCCAAGGACCCCTTAGCTGAGAGAGAGGTGAAGCAGGGACCCCCCACTACATATCGTAAAACTGTGTTGCAGATTAAACTTTTTCATAGTTTTCAATGATAGTTGGATTCATGCAAATGTGTATTTTCAGATGGTTAAACTTTTAAAACCTTAATATTTAGTAAACTTGACAACCCTTAATATTTTGTCAATTTGACCTTTGGCTTTGTAGTCAGTCTGCTCCTTTTCCCTCTAAACCAAGCAGCCTGCGCTGCGAGGCGTTGTGAGCTTGTAGATCTGCTATTTTCGGCTAATGTTCCCTATCACGCAAAGACTTGGCAGACCCCCTGTTGAAGACAGAGAGTAGAAGTGTTAAGTGTTTAAGTACTGCAAAATGAAAACACTCAAGTAAAGTAAAAGAACATCAAACTTGTACTTAGGTACAGTACTTGAGTACTTGAAATGTACTGTCTAGTTTAGTTTTCTCTGCTGTAGTGCTTGCTGTCTTGCACAACCTATCCCTTTGTTTAATCTTTTTTTTTTTTTCCAAAATGTTTATCCCACGATTTTTGTAACTCATTTTTTCACCCAATGCCAATTGCCTAAGCTGTAATCTTGGGCGCTACTCTCCCTCTGCCAGCCACGGGGGAGCACCGAACTGAGCTCATGCTTCCTTCAATGCATGAGGAGTGAGCAGGCTGCTTCTTATCACCTGACAGGGCGGAGTTTCTCCGGTAGGACGTAGCGCGGGGAAGGAACACGTATTTCCAACCAGTTCCTGGTTGGAAATATTAGGATTACTGCATGTTTTTTGTGAGGGTACCTACCCTACAGGACACGGGGAGAACAAACATGTAAACATGCAACACACAGAAAGGCCCTTTCGCCAACCCCACCTAGGGTATGGGCACTGATGACGCGAAGGAGAGAACAAGCCCAAAGTGTCCCCGGCTGGAATCGAACCCAGGACCTTCTAGCTGTCCTTTGTTTCATCTTCACCAGTCTCTTTCGTCACACTGATTTGTTACTTCCAGTCTTCCACAGTCTTCACAGTGAATTATGAGATAGTGAGGCCACTTATGATATCGATTTGCCATTTTATCTGCGTTCAGGCACGTGCAAGGGGAAGGGAACGGAACGCACCGACGGAGACAGCTGCTTGATTAGGCTCACTACTCAAATCACATGACATTTCACAAATAATTTCTTCAAGTAAGCAATCATGTACATATAATAACTTCTAATTGCGTCTTTGTATTGTTCTTAAACCACTTAGCGTCTCACTGGAATAAGACAATCAAGTTGGATAGATTATGGAAGGGACACAGATTTTCTGTTCTTCTTTGCTTTAAAAAAGTTATTATTTTTCTCACCAATTTTGTCATTGTCAATTCCTGTGCAACGCGGTCCCTGTCGCCATCAACCTCTACTGTTGTTCAGTGGTGTAAAGTAACTAAGTACATTTACTCAAGTACCAAACTTAATTTTGAGGTACTTTTACTTTACTGGAGTATTTACAATTGTCTATACTTTTACTTCTACTCCACTACATCTCAGAGGCAAATATTATACTTTTTCCACTATAATTATTTTAAAACTTAAGTTACTAGTTACTTTGTAGAATTTGATTATCATTACAAAACCCTATAACCCTACAGTATATACATTTTGGCCATTTGAAAATAGCAGATCTACAAGATCACAATGCGTCACGATGCGACGCATTGTGAGCTTGAGGATATTTGTGTTGTAGGTATTTTCATTTTATACACATTTTATACATTTAAAAACTTGTGAAATGGGACATAATGCATAATGAGTACTTATACTTTTGTACTTTTAAGTATTATTTTGATACCAGTACTTTGGTACATTTACACAAGTTCATTTTGAATTTCGGGCCTTTCACTCGTAACAGAGTATTTCTACATTGCAGTATTGATACTTTTACTTAAGTAAAGAAATGTAGTACTTTTTTCCACCACTGTATATATACTGTACAGTAGGTGCCCTGTGTTGTAAAAAGACAGTGGCCGGCCACCCTGGGTGCCAGTGCCCTGCTGGACGCACCACCATGGCCCATAAACACACGGCTAACACATAGACAATGGCGTCACTTGTTCCATGCACAGCTTTTATAGAGCGGTTACCTCACTGACAAAGCATTGAGGACGAGCCACTCTCCTCTCCCCCCTCTCAGGGCTGAAGACATTGATGGGAGACGGGAGGGGAGGAAGTGGTGTGTGTGTGTGTGTGTGTGTGTGTGTGTGTGTGTGTGTGTGTGTGTGTGTGTGTGTGTGTGAGAGAGAGAGACAAGAAAAAAGGTCAGAACCACGATCCACAAAACAGACGACCTGCAAGCCTTAAGTCGATTGGCTCTATTGTTAAGTGCTGTATGGGAAATGACTCTATTTGTTCTTTCTGTGCAGCAATACCTTGGAATGGATTACCTGCAGACCGTATACACGTATACACGTGTTACTGTAGCTCTTTTGTTATAGCTTTCTGTCCTCCCTACAGAGCTGGCTGAATAGAAGTTGGACCTAATGATTACAACTACTAGACCATACCCGGTGAAGGGCGCAGACGAAAGTAGTTGCAAAGTTGGGGTTAATGCAGGTCCTGTCGCGCGGTTTCTCCCCCGCGCGCGTCCCGTCGTGGCGCCCACCCCACCTCCCCCCGTCGCTCCCGTCGCGCCACCCCCCGGCCCGCGGTCACCCCTCCCCACGGGCGGATATATATCAGCACTTTGTTCGCTGAAGCTGCGTGTGAGGTCGTCATTGTAGAGGGATGTGTCGTAGGTGGTTCTCGTCGCGTGTGTGTGTGTGTGTGTGTGTGTGATGTTGCTGGCTGTTGTTGGCTTTCAGGGGGTGGAGTCCTGGTAGTGATAGGAATGATTGGAATGTGATGTGTTGCCATGTCCGCCTATTGTAAGCGCTTTAGGGCAATGTTGGTGTTATAGGGTTCGTTTGGTTTGGCCTCGTTTTCATAGACCTTGCTGCTTGTTTCTCTCGCGAAACCTGGCAACGACGCATGCGCAGTTTGATCAAGAGTCCACCCAACCAAGACACCACCACCACCACCGTGAGGTTACTAGAATTATAGTAGGATAGTAGGATTACCTTAGGCTTAGATGCAGCAGGTCCTTTATTTTTCTTTCGCATAGTTACTGTTTTGAGCTTCCGTCTTACCGTTTACAAAGAAGAGGTTTATGTATTTGAGTTTTTTTTTAAATATATTTTGTATTGCTATTATTAGATAACAGCAATACATAAATACAAAGGGAATACATTTTATTCCCTATGTATCCCTCCCCACCCCTGCATGAAGGGCGCATCCACGCATCTTCTTATAGAGAACACACTCTCACACACACGCACACGCACTCACACTCCACAATACATAATACACACATACATGTAAAAGTTGTGAGCTTGTAGACCGGCTATTTTCAGAGTGTCTCTGTGGGTTTTATAAATATTGAACCGATTAAAAGTATTAACAAGAGCTTGTGAATAAATAACACTGGAACTCAGGTTCTTTTTTTTTTTTACATTACATGAAAAGTAACGGTTTTGAACACATCCACCTGACAGTGATGCTATAATATAGACGGTGCATATGATGCATTTTTGTCAATAAATGTGTCAATCAACCACCACCACCCCCTCACCCCCCGGGGGGCAGAGAAAGACTCTCCCTAGCGACGCGCGGACCGCAGTTACCATGGTAACAGGGCCCCACGGTCTGTGAGGTCGGTCAGCAGTGCGTGTTGAGAATGCATGTAAGGGGTGGGCTAGGGTCATGGAGGCAGGAAAATGGTCCTCACAATGGAGTACTGAAAGACCTGACGTCACTCCCGCTAACCCTGGGTCACAGCGTTAGTTTGTGTATTGGCAAATCTTGTCACGTCATTTAAGAACCAGTGGTGGGAAAAGTACTCAATTTGTTTTACTTGAGTAAAAGTATCAATACTGCAATGTAGAACTACTCTGTTACAAGTAAAAGGCCTGTGTTTAAAATTTTACTTGAGTAAAAGTACAAAAGTATTGGCATCAACATATACTTAAAGTACCAAAAGTAGAAGTACTAAAATGCGTCGCATCTGATGGCTGATTTAAGCAGATACAAATACATATCATTTCGGGTGGTCCTTGACATGAAAAACGTTTGAGAACCACCTGATATAACAACGTACGTTTTTTTTTTTTTTTTTAAATAGAATTTAGAAGACATTTGTAGAATCCCCCAGAAGCAAAGATTTGAATTAAAAATGTATATATATATTCAAAGATTTGCACCCATTTTCACCATTTTCCCCAAAAGATATAGCAGATCTACAAGCTCGAGCTTGTAGATCGGCTATTTTTGAATAGCCCAAAGTGTAAAATAATGGTTATAGCTATAAAAAAAACGTATCTAAAATGACACATATATGCATTTCAGGATTGAATGGGTTAATGCCACAACTTACCACTCTCAACAATGAAATGCGTTTGAACCTAATCTAGCTGCTGTGTCCCTGGGCGTCAAGAGGAAAGCACAAGCCACAGAGGTGGCTGGTTGGTAGCAGCAACTTGCTACACATTCCATTTATACCAGTGGTTCTCAAAGTGGGGGTCCGCGGCCAAATACATGTGAATTTGGGGGTCCTTGACATGAAAATGTTTCAGAACCACTGATTGAAAAAACTCATGATCGACATTGTCGGCTGCCATGACCACTGCCAGTGCCAGCTGCTCGTCAACGATCAGACACCCTCCACCTCCCCAGCCTCCTACTGTATATTACATAATGTGGCTCAGCAGCATTTTCACTGATGTGGGTTCATATCGTCTCTGTCGGGTGGAAACCTCATATGTCCAAAACGGTTACTTTTCAGGATTAACCCTTTAACACCTGAAACCGATTCTACATGTCTCCTAAATCCCAACAGTTTTCTGAAAAACGTATGTTTCTATATCAGTGGCGCTCAATCTTTTTCATGTCAAGGACCCCCAAAATGATATGTATTTGGCTGCGGACCCCCATCAAAATATCTTGTTCCAGGGACCCCCAGAAGCAAAGATTTGAGTTAAAAATGTTCGCTTTAAAAATATATATATATTCAAAGATTTGCACACATTTTCACGATTTTTCAAAAATAGCAGATCTACAAGCTCGTAACGCGGCACTCGGTGACACAAATGACACAGTTCCAGGTCTTAATGGGTTAAAATAAAAAAAATGGCAAAAGTAGCAGATCTACAAGCCAAAAGCCAGTAACTTTCCGTCACGTTTCAAGCTTGTGGATCTGCTGCTTTTGATGCTTTTGTGTGACGCTGTAGTATGATCAAGTAGGGCTGTTAATTTACGACGAAAATACAAAGAATGACATTATGGAGATCCAAGGTTTCTGCCCGACAGCAGCGATAATGTGTCTGATATATTCATGTAATAACTGTGTACCTTTAGGCTCTGTCCTATGGCGGGGGGGGGGGGCTGTGAGCTCAGCATCCGTGTCATTCTTGTGCAAATGTGTTGTGGAGCATCATGTGGGAGCAGAGCAGCACGGAACGTCCAATAGGCTCTATTCACAGCAGCCATATTATGAAGACATTCACAGGTGTTACCAATGATACTAATGAAGGCTCTGTTCCATTCTGGTCAAACAGAGTCAGGGTGCTAATATTGTGCATGTTGGCCCACTGTAGTGGGTCTACAGTTGGGGTCCAGGGACCCTCATGGGCTTCCAAATGAACCCCTTACAGGTGTGTAACTCTGAGAGTGTACAAATGGAACCAAATGGACCCGTAAGGGTCCATTTGGTTCCATTTGTACACTCTCAGAGTTATGGGGGTCGTGGAAACCACTGTGCTACACTAAATGGAACAGAGCCTTCATTAGTATCATTGGTAACACCTGTGAATGTCTTCATAATATGGCTGCTGTGAATAGAGCCTATTACAGAATGTCTAACATCTTCGCAATAAATGGCTTATGCCGGTTCTCAACCTTTTCGGGATCAGGGCCCACTTAAAAACATTCAAAAGCTTTGACCGGTCCATTGGGTTGAGAACCACTGGTTTTTGTACTGCATCTCAACAAGAGTGTCCTGAGTGAGCTGGTGAGTTTCACCATCAGTTTCAGTTTTGGTTGAGAACCTTATGTAATAGTAGGATTGCGTTGACTTCAAAGTAAGATTTTTCATGACTGCAGAATGCAGCTGTGCATAAAGAGCATCAAGAAAGTAGTGTGGAAAAAAACGGAGCGCGCTCAAACCGTTAAAACCCAACGGCAAACAGGATGTTTACATGCTTCAAGTATCCCACATACTCACTGAATATTTCAGGAATGATATCCATGTTTCCAGTAACCATATCTCCAAGCTATATTATAGCTGGGAGATGAGTTTTATCTGGGCTGTTGTAAACAACGGCACATGGCGTTTACAGACATATAGCGCATGAATAAGCTTAAACTGAGTGTCTCAAAATTACAGTATATATATATATATATAGACTTCAGTATAGCATGCATTGATATGCAGTCACTCTGGATAAGAGCGTAGCCGTCATAGACCTTCTAAAGGCCTTACATGATAAATAGTGTAACATGCATTCATCCATCATCGCTCATTTTTCCCGACACACATAATCCAACCTTAAATTATAAAGTGTAACATACATTCATCCATCAGTCATTTTTCCGACGCACATAATCCAACCCTAAAAGCCACGTTTCAAGTCTCTCCCCCATTTCCCGTCTCCCATAAACACACATCTGTCATTCTGACATGGCTCTTTCGATATACGTACGCAAATTCCAAGTGTCAGTGTGTGTGTGTGTGTGTGTGTGTGTGTGTGTGTGTGTGTGTGTGTGTGTGTGTGTGTGTGTGTGTGTGTGTGTGTGTGTGTGTGTGTGTGTGTGTGTGTGTGCTTGTGCTATCTGTTATCTGTCCTGGTTTGTTATTCAAATCACTGGCCTGATAGCTGGCCCGTCACCTCCTGTTTGCATCCTCCACAGGTAAATGGAGCTGGCCTTTCAATTAGCCTGAGCGTTCAAGTGAAGGCACTCAACCTGCTGTGTGGAGTGAAAATGTGCCTTGGTAAATGGCCAGCGTTTCTCACCTTGTCTGTGGGGAGAAATGCTTATCAGTAAGTCCCACCTGCTATTAGCATAAAGACGGGGGGGCAAGCCCTTTCACACACAGCATTGGGGACTGTTGATTCATACAGTAAGCAGATGAAGAGGGCCTTCCTTTGCAACACCCAGTCAATAGACAGCTGGTCTGTCTGTCTGTCTGTCTGTCTGTCTGTCTGTCTGTGTGTGTGCATGTAATCCTAGCTAATGGATGCCAGTTCTGAAACCAAACAAATCATACAACCATCACGCACGTACGCACATTATGCACATACGCACGCATTCCGTTGCTGTCAGGCAGAAACCTCTTATCTCACTATTTTAACTTTTTTGTGTTTTCTCGTAAATCAATGCCCTACTTCATCATCCTACAGAATCACACAAAAGCATCAAAAGTAGCAGATACAACCTCAAAACGCATTTCGAGCTTGTAGATCTGCTACTTTTGATACGTTTGCATTTGAATCCTGAAAAGTAACAGTTTTGGACATGTGAGGTTTCCACCCGACAGACTATTTCAAAGGTCTGTGTTGACTCACTCTTGACAGTGGCGGTCCTGGTGCAGTTGTAGAGAATAGCCAGCTCTCCAAACACCTTCCCTGGTCCCATGGTGCAGAGCTTGACGCTCTCCTTCGTCACCTCCACCTTTCCATCTGAAATACACAGATACCACATTTCATGTTAACCAAACAGACAGATTACTACAGACTGGCAGTCGAATGAAGTCGGGAAATCAGTCGGTTGGAAGGTGCGAAAAAAAAGTTGCTGAATGCACCTGAGAGCCGACACAGACAGACGGCTACTATGGTGCTAAAAATAGCCTATGGCTTGACGTCTTTTTCAACAACAAGCCCGCTGCTATCCAACGGTCAAAATTCGGCTTTCAGCGAGTATACCTGGATCATGACGCAACTCCCCGGCCATTCGTTTCAGACACGATTTTCCCCCATTTTGCGTTTACTTCAAAACACACTTGCTGCTACTAGTTTGTCCAAAACTCACAACAAACCGGTACACATTATCTCTGGAGTCATGTGATCAAGATGTATCAGTCTGACCTTTCAAATATCCATTCCAGTTGATTGACTTCCAAGATTGGGTAGGCAACCTGGCCTGGTGGAGACTGATTGATTGAATTCATTCTTTATTAGTCAGAAATGTAAACAGCATGTTGTACAGTCAGACATTAAGGCTAAGATAACACAAAAAGGCCTGGGGACTTGTTTCCATTGTGGTCCTTTTCTAGTAGGACTTCTATTCATTGTACAGCACCAACTGTTGTTTTTTAAATGTGCTTTAGAAATTTACTGAACTGACTTGAATACATTGTAATAGCACCGTGCTTCCTGCTTGACTGTGCTTGTTCACAGCTATTAGTAATGATGACAAAGTTTCTCTGATGGGATGGAATGGGGTTTGAGCTCTTTAAGGGACTGTGTTCTCTTCTGGGTTCAGGCCTCTAGAGTGTATTTGACTGATCCTAGACTGTCTGGGAGTAAATAAGGATGCCGAGTGCTTTGGGCCTTCCAAAAGGTCACTAGCCTCTTCCAAAAGCCCTTTGCTTGACCCTGTTAAATGGCACTGCTATATAAACATTGTTTCTACTTTAATCACATGAACCCTATAAAGTCCCTATTCTGGCGGGAGAATATTCAGCGGAAAAATAGCAGATCTACAACGCATGGCATGTGACATTTTGGTGTAGATCAGAAAAAAGGTGCAGGGTACCAAGTATAGAGCCTTGGGGAACCTCGGTCAGTGATCTGTCTAGGGTTCAGCCCATTAAAACCAGGAACGCATCTTTAGCATTGGCTATTCAAAAATAGCAGATAGGAGGAGACGAGGAAAAAGAGGGGGAATTCGAAACCGTTTACGGAGGAGATTCACCCGCCCCCCGCTCCCCTTTATCGTTCTGGCCAACGTGCGATCCTTGGATAACAAAATCAGCACGATAAGAACATACACAAGGTACAGCTACGAATTTCGTGAGGCATCACTGTTATGTTTCACTGAAAGCTGGTTAAAACCATCAAAACTAGACTCACTCTATGAGGTCCCCGGATTCACTCTGGTGCGACTGGACAGAGGTGGAGGGAGTGGTTACGGTGGAGTATGTGTGTACATTAATGATCTCTGGTGTCGATCCCATTCCGTCAAACTCGGGATATGCGACGATCCCAACGTGGAAATCCTGGGCATGACTTTAAGACCGTTCTATCTCCCCCGCGAATTTGGGTGCATTCTACTGTTCATAGTCTATGTGCCTCCTAAAGGGCCAGGAAGAGCAGCACAGGCAGCAAAAACCATTGCTGACTGTGTACATGGACTACAACTACAGTACCCAGAGGCACCAGCAATCGTACTTGGAGACTTGAACCAGTGTTATCTAGACACTGTGTTGCCAGGATTTGTACAGTATGTCAAGGATGCGACTAGGAAAAATAACATTCTGGACAAGTGTTATGTGAACATTCCAGATGCATATGTTGCCAAGGTAGGCCCGCCTATATTGACCTCTGACCATAATGTTGTGTACATGACTCCAGTTTATAAGTCAAAACTGAAGAGAGGAAAGGTGGAGAAGAAAGTAGTTAGGACATGGACAAATGAAAGCAAGGAACAACTAAAAGCATGCCTGGACTGTACAGATTGGGACACTTTTAGAGATGGTTCATTGGACGAAATAACCACAGTTACAAATGATTACATTAATTTTTGTGTACAGCTGGTTGTTCCTACAAAAGAAATTAAAATCTATCCGAACAATAAAACATATGTGACCAAGGACATAAAGAATATAATAAATGAAAGGAAAACAGCCTACATAAGCAAAGATTTCGGTGCACTCAAATTGACAGAAAATAAGCTAAAAACAAAAATGAGGCAGGCAAAATTGGCACATAGACAGCACCTAGAGGATGCGTTCAAAGCTAAAAATCACAAAAAGGCGTGGGATACTATGAAATCCATGACAGGAATGTCAGCCCCAACCAAACCTATTGTGACAGACAATGAACTTGGCTTTGCCAATGACCTAAATACTTTCTATGCCAGATTCGAATCATTGGGCGATTCCTCTAAGTGCACTGAAATACTTAAGGCTGTAACACCTGCCCCCTCAGACAGAATTATCATCACTGAAGAGGATGTCAGGAAAGTGTTTCGGTGTACTAACACAAGGAAAGCTAATGGGCCGGACGAGTGCAGTGCTTTTCTCCTCAAAAACTTTGCATCCGAGTTGGCTCCTGTGTGGCAACCAATATTTCAAACCTCTGTAGACACACATATAATTCCTCTGTGTTGGAAAACCTCACACATAAAACCATTACCCAAAATCCAATGTCCAAAAGAACATAAGGATTATAGAC
Source organism: Gymnoscopelus microlampas (assembly GCF_963454915.1). NCBI lineage: Eukaryota > Metazoa > Chordata > Actinopteri > Myctophiformes > Myctophidae > Gymnoscopelus > Gymnoscopelus microlampas. Next base: position 16,263,025 of record NC_139950.1, read on the forward strand.
CCATAGCTCTTACTTCAGTGACCATGAAATCACTGGAAAGAATACTGTTGCAACATCTTGTGAGTATAACTAAAGACAAATTTGACCCCTGTCAGTTTGCTTATAAGAAAGGTTGCGGTACAGAGGATGCGGTTGTCACACTGGTCCACTTCATTACAAAACACCTTGATAAGTCTAATAAGAATCATGCAAGGGTGCTGTTCTTAGACTTCTCTTCAGCCTTCAATACAATACAGTCTGATATTCTGGTGTCAAAGATGGTACAGTTGGAACTGAATCCATACTTAATTCACTGGTATGCTTCCTTCCTTACTAACAGAGTACAGAGGGTGAAAGTGAACAAAACCCTCTCCTCAGCATTAACCACTAATGTTGGTGCTCCCCAGGGTTGTGTAAGCTCAGCTGTATTGTTCACCCTTTATACTGACAGCTGTAGTACTGAGAAATGTCTGTCTGAATGTCGCACTGACAAGCCAGACCAATACATTCTAAAGTACTCTGATGATACAGTTTTGATTTCTCTTTTGGATAGTTCCAGTGATCCTGGACTGCACCAACACAGAGTAAATAAGGTGGTGGAATGGAGTGATAACAACGCTCTTATCATTAACACAAAAAAGACAGAAGAGATTGTTTTTGGTGCCCCACTAGAGATACACAGATCCCCTATTACTATTCATAGTGAACAGATCAACCAGGTATGTTCGTATACATACCTAGGAGTAGTAATAGACCACCTTTTGTCATGGAAAGACCAGATTGAATCAGTGGGTAAGAAGACAAAACAAAGAGTATTTCCTTCGCCGTCTGAGATCTTTTGGTGCTAGTAGACAGATTCTTCTTTTGTTTTTCACTTCTGTTATTATGAGTGTCCTGCAGTACTGTAGTACCACCTGGTATGGATGTCTGTCTGTAGCTTTAAAGTCACAACTGCTGCAACAAGTGAACATTTGTTCAAAGATTGTTGGACAACCACTTCAGAGGCTCTATACATCTACGTATGATAACAGTATGATAAGGTTGGCAAGGAATATCACTTCAAACACTAGCCATGCTTTGTATGGAGAATATAGGTTGCTGCCTTCAGGAAGGAGATACAGTGTTCCTACATACAATAAGGTCAAACTGAAGAGGTCCTTTGTCCATCAGACGACATTGAGGCTTAATCAGGAGTTATAAGCCAGGGGTAGGCTGAGTGGTGGACATTGCTCTTGTCTTTGCATGTCTTTATGTATGTATTTGTATTTTGTTGTTTTCTTGTGCCATGTCAAATGTGTGTACTGTTATATGTTGCATACATGGCTGTTTCTGGGTCGCAAGACAAATTTCAGTGCAAACTGACAATAAAGTATTATCGTATCGTATCGTATCGTATCTGCAAATGTTTAACATTTTTGAAAAGTATTTGAAACATTTTGAATAATGTTGAATTTTTTAACACAAATCTTCTCTTCTGGGGGTCCCAGGCACAAAACATTTTCAGATGGGGGTCCGCGGCCAAATATATATCAATTTGGCACGAAAAAGTGTGAGAACTACTGATTTAGAAGAACAACCTGCAGTTCAAAAGAATTTTGTTTATATAGGGTAACTAAGGACTCTTAGTGATATACTCTAAGGAGGGACACCAAACATCACAAGTGGGCATTTTTAAATGGTCAAAAATATGCTATTTTTTAATTTTATGTAGCTATTTATCGTTTATCTAGTCTATCGTTGCTCTCGGGCAGAAACCTCTCATCTCCATGTTTAAACGTTGTTTTTTGTGCGTGCGCTAGTGGTGCGCTAGTGCGTGCGTGCGTCAGAAGAAGAAGGGTGGGCTCCAAGGGAAAGACAAGTTTGGGTGAACCACTGGTTTTATGGCTTATCATATTTCAAAGCAAAAAAGTTACTGTTAACTCCCTGTTAAACAAAGGCGGTTTTGTTTTAAATATAAGAGTGACTGTGTGAGCAAGAAGACTCTTATCATAAATCCTCTGGCCCTGTGGTGTGCGACTGAGACATCACAGCTGGTATTTACTCCAGATAAGCTTCATCGTGGATGCATCCCTGCCTGGCTCCACTTTTTTTTTCAAGTCGTTGCCTCACAATAAGAAACCGCTCCAGGAAAAACAGACGCATTTATACATCGTCTCTGTCCGGTGGAAACCTCATATGTGCAAAACTATTACTTTTCGGGATTCAAATTCCAAAATAGCAAAAGTAGCAGATCTACAAGCTCGAAACGCGCCGCTTCGCGCCGTGTTTCGAGCTTGTAGATCTGCTACTTTTGCGTGACGCTGTAGTATGATCGAGTAGGGCGTTAATTTACAAAAAAACACAGCCAAAAAAAACAGAAAAAGAATATGGAAATAGGAGGGTTTCTGCCCGACAGCAACAATATGTGAGCTTCTTGGTATCTTATGAAAATATATGAGGAATAAAGATAACAGACTGGAACTCATTCCATGATTGATTTTGGAGAACAACGATTTCCTTTGAAGGTTGTCTGGGACAGCGATTCCCAACCTGTGGGTCGGGGCCCACTGGTGGGCCGTGAGGATATTGCAAGTGGGACCCCCAAATAATGGGCAAAAAAAACACAAAGATATGTATCATAATAACTTAATATTTAAAAAATATAAATATGTTAATAATCCTCGGCAAAATGTGTTAATACAGCGTCACAATCATTTTAACCACTTTATCCATTTATATGTTGGCTATTCAAAAATAGAAGATCTACAAGCTCGCAGCACTTTTTTTTTTAAATCTAAAAAAAAAAACTTTTGTAAAATCTTCTCTTCTGGGGGTCACTGGCACAATATATTTTCAGATGGGGCTCCGTGGCAAAATACATATCATTTTGGGGGTCCTTAACATGAAAACGTTTGAGAAGAACTGCACTGGCTGTGAGGCATGACAGTGTGCTCTCATGTGGTTGGGTTCATGCGAGGACAGTGACAGCCCCATGCATCAGGTAGTGTAAAAAGAGACGTTAACAGCCTCCAGTCATTTCCTGTGGTCTGTGGAGTGAGAGAGATGTCCATTTACATTTTTAAAACTTCCCGATTTTATCCTGTGTGTGATAATTGCTGGAGCAGAAATAAATGTATGAATATTAACAAGCTAATCCAATTACTGGACTTCCATAAAATGGCATAAATGGTGTCTACTTCAGAGACATCATTATTCATTATTCCAGAGGCTCACAAACACGTACAGTACGCACACTAATGGAGTGACCTCCAAGAGCAGTCTTTGTGTATTTATTTCTTTATTTGAACCACTGTTCCCCTTGGAAACTTGTATTTTTTTGGTTTTGTTCTTCTTATTGAACTTTTAATCCTGTTGTTTTAATGAACTCTCCCATGAAGGAAAGGATTCCAAATAAGTCATCAGCCTTCTTCCTTTCCTTGCACAGCAACAGTGCACAGTCTTTCAATATGTATTGTTTCTATATTTGTTATAACAATGTGCTAATAAACTAAACTAAACTAAACTAAAGTCTAACCCAGTGGTTCACAAAGTGGGGTCCGGGGACCCTTGGGGGGGTTTCCAGGGGGTCCCCAGCAAAATGAGTTAACATAGCATCAAAATCAGTTTAACCACTTTAAAGTGGCATTATGTAATAATGACTAATAACTTTTGGGGTGGTTGTATTTTGTCTCCCTGCGACATTTAGATCGTGTCAAAGGTCATGTCTCACCTAGACAAAGGATCTGACACGAATTTTGACCTAATGGTCCAGATTCAAATTATCCTCTGAGCAAGCAGTGAACCGGGTTCAAATCCGGAAAGTTACATACTGTAGTGCATATTTAACCCGATATTTTGGCTATTCAAAAATAGCTTATCTACAAGCACAAAAACAAAAAAAATCCATATGGGGGTCCCTGGCATAAAATATTTTCAGGCTGGCATAAAATATGTTCAGATGTGGCTCTGCAGCAAAATATATATCATTTATTTCTTTGGGTCCTTGACATGTTTGAGCAACCCTGCTCTAACCTGCTTTTATTATTACAATTGAACAATGAGATGAGAGTGGAAAGTGGTGACGCAAGAGCCCATAGTTGTGTGAGGATAAGCAAACAAAAACTCCCATCATGCAAGTGATATTCAAATCATAGTCAAATAGAAGATTAATATATACTAGTCTCACCCAGACAGAGCGGCTGGCAGTAGTAAAAAAACACATTTGCATTTCATCAAGCCGCTTTTCAACCGTATTCAAAAAGGCCATGATGAAGAAACAGGCTTTCCTTTGTAGATGCACCAGAGCGCTGCATCCTGGCCCCCCAGGACCACTGAGGTCCCTGGTTGATGGTTTGAATGTGCCCGCTATTGTGTGTGCGACCGCACAGGCAGAGCGCAGATATATTGTGAAAATAGTAGATTTACAAGCTCACAATGCCTCGCTGGATTCCAAATGAAAAGTATTCTGCTTTTCTTTCACATGGGAGTTACCAAGACAAGAACACATTATAAGAGCAATGCCAACAGCGCTGCCAACTATTCCTCCAAACGGCAATAATTTATCGGCTCCAAATCCTCTTGAGATCAACGAGGATATGTCGGACCAGATATTGAGCTTGCTGCATTTGTTTAGTTATTTTCTGGTTTCCTGTCTCATGACTCTGTCAATGACAGCGTAATGTGAGGGCGGCCAAATGCAACACGAGTGGCGGAGAAAGAGAATGCATTGCTTATGACATATGCCTAAGTCTAGATGCCACTTGCCACTTGACCTTGTGTGTCCAAAAACAAATGTAACTTTTTCAGAAAATGGAACGACACTACTGAAAATAGCTCACAATGCGTTGCTGATGTGTGAGCTTGTAGATCGGCTATTTTAGCTACTTTAGCTTGACAGCTCTTGTATGATGAAGTAGGGCATTAAATGACAAACAAACATAAAACGTTGACATTTGGACATAGGCTACAAAGGTTTCATATAATCGTGATAAGATGAAAACTGCTCTCAGTTTGAAAAGTTCTGGTGTGACAGACACAATGAAGGACAGACTCCCGCTGGGGAGAGTACAAAGTACTGTATTTAATAAATGTTTGAGGTACTTTGCTTGGGTGTCCATTTTTCAATACTTTTTATACTATATACTATTTTATCTACTCCAATACATTATTGGTGGTAAATATTGTAGTTTTTTTACTCCACTACAGTTATTTGACAGCTTTAGTTACAAGTTACTGTGGAGATTCAGATTGTTATACATTAAGCACTTAAGCCCTATTGTATATTGATCTACAAGCTCACGATGCGCCGCATCGAAAGAGTTTCCTCTTCTACCTCGGATTTGAACCCGGTTTCCTGTGTCTACAGTAGGTGAGACACGATCTAAATGTCTCAATAGAAGAGCAGGGAGACAAAATACAACCACCCCAATTGTATTAATTATATTGTATCACTCTACCATAAGATTGGACAAAATTAAATTGTATTCATAAAGAAGTGCTGCTTTAATAAATCTGAGGACTTCTTCTACCACTGAGTCTGACAGACACATCAAACGACAGACTTACACTACTAGCTAATGCTAATACAGCTGTCTTATTAGCATGAAACTAAATTATCCATTTCCTGGAGTCTTTCACATAGAGGAAATGGCTTTTCGAACGTTTTTCATCTCAAGGACCCCCAAAACGATTATGTATTTAGCCGCGGACACCCCATCTGAAAATATGTTGTGCCAGGGACCCCTTTTTTGGGGATAGCCAACGTATAAATGGATAAAGTGGTTAAATAAAATGATTGTGACGCTGTTTTAACAAATTACTCTGAGGAGGACCCCCTGGCTGGAACCCCCTCCTCAAGGACCCCCTGGGGGGTCCCTGGACCCCACTTTGAGAACCACTGCTCTCTTTAGATCTATAAATAACGCTGAGTGTTAAAGGGTCAGGTGTAAAAACACAAACTTCCATGGCCAGTTGCTGTTGTTTACTGTGGAGCATGCAGAAACAGGATGTGGGGGTGTATGTATGAGTCCCATGAGGATCAACATGTGACCACCATCCCATCAGACACAAGACCCCGCTCTTCCGCCTCTACTCAAAGGGTCACATTACATATGTGTTGAAACCTCACATCTCTCCATATTTCAACTTTTTATGTTTTTGGTTTCGTAAGTGAATGCCAGTGGTATAAAGTAACGGGTACATTTACTCAAGTACTGTACTTAAGTACAATTTTGAGGTCATTTTTACTTTACTGGAGTATTTCCCATTTTCAGTGCTTTTACTTCTACTCCACTACATCTCAGAGGCAAATATTATAATTTTTACTCCACTACAATTATTTGAAATCTTTACTTACTAGTTACTTAGGTTAAAATGCAATTTAGATAGCATGTTATGTAGACAGATGCCAGGTTCATGTGTTGACCTGGTATCCTATAGTGTGTATAGTTTCAATGTACATATTATTTATTTTTTGATATTATACTGTTTAGACTGATGATAGGTTCTTGGTTTACCTATGATCCTAGATGACACTTTCCATGCATTTGATGTATTACCTTGTGTTTACCTTGCTTACTGTAAATCACTTTGGATTAAGAGTGTCTGCTAAGTGGCTAAAATGTAAACATTAACCAATGAAAAGTATTAACAAGAGCTTGTGATAATAAAGACATAGGATCAAAGGTTCTTTTTTCCATTGCAGTTTTGGACATACAAGGTTTCCGCCCGACAGAGACGATAATTCTTGTCCATTGGGGACGACATGCTGATTGTGGATCAGAGGTAACATCCTCCTCCCACAGGCCAAACACAAGGTCATCACCACTGGACGTTATTATTGCTGCACACTATTTTGACCTGAGGTCAGTGCTGGAAAGTTACTAAGTACATTTACTCCAGTACTGTACTTGAGAACATTTTTGAGGCACTTTATACTTTACTTGATCGTTTCCATGTTTTTAATATACTTCTCAATCTCCACTACATCTCAGAGGCAAATGTTGTTTGTTTTTTACTCCACTACGATTATGTGACAGCTTTAGTTACAAGTTACTTTGCAGATTTAGATTATTATTACAAAACATACATTAATCATTTAAGCCCCATTTTATACTTTAGTCTAAAACATTGGTTCTTAAACTTTTTCATGCCAAGGACCCCCAAAATGATATGTATTTGGCCGCAGACCCCCATCTCAAATATTTTGTTCCAGGGACCCCCAGAAGCAAAGATTTGAGTTACAAATGTTCGCTTAAAAAAATATATATATTCAAAGGTTTGCACAAATTTTCACGATTTTTCAAAAATAACAGATATACAAGATCATGCCGCGCTATGATCTTGTAGATCTGCTATTTTTGAATAGCCAAAGTATAAATGGTTAAACATTATTGTGACGCTATATAAACACATTTTACTAGGGACCCCCTGGAACCCCCTCAAGGACCCCTGGGGGTCCCCGGACCCCAGTTTGAGAACCAATGCTCTAAAATACTAAAATAGCCAAGCTACAAGCTCACAAGATGTTGCATCAAGACGCATTGTGAGCTTGTAAATCTGTTTTGAAAGATTTTTGAGAACGAGCACTTTTACCTTTGGTACATTAAGTATTGGTGCAAATGCTTTTTGGTCAAATGTTTCAATATTTGTACTGATTTTCTCTAGTTGTCTCTTTGACAGTACAAACATTCATCCTACATGAACGCATTCCCACTGTTCCCACCCGATTACACAAGTCTACACAAACCACGTATAAACACACACAGTACCCAGGGGTATAAAAAGAAACAAAACCATTAAAACACCCCCATAAAATAGAGACTTCTTCAAGTAGCCAAAATCCAATGATTAAGATGAATAATTCAAGAAACATCAGTTCAATCTTTGAGGAAATTCAGATTCAAAATAAGAAAGAAACTCGAGCGAAATTATTTCTATAATGTGGTATTTCTATGTTTACTTAAGTAAAGTACTTCTAACTTCTTCCAACCATGGTGCTATTGTGACCTGCGGTCAGCTGTTACATTTTCCCCCCAAACTGTTTTGATTAGAGGATTGAGGGCTGGGAGGAAACTGGCCCTGGACCAACGTTTATGTGTCACTCTCACACACACACACACACACACACACACACACACACACACACACACACACACACACACACACACACACACACACACACACACACACACACACACACACACACACACACACACACACACACACACACACACACACACACACACACACACACACACACAGATTAGATCTCTGGAGGAAAAAAAGGTCCATGCTAGAGGAGAGAACGTTGATGCTCAACAGTTCTTTTGGCAGCAGAGTCTGAGATCTATTCAAGGACCGCAGAAGGAGACTTCAGACAAGTCTGGTGCATGTCCGCTTGTTTCGCACGCACGCGCGCGCACACACGCACACACACAAAGGCAGCTGTGCATACACAATCATCACACACAAACAGGCAAACAACCACACACACACACACACACACGCACACACACAAACCACAGATTATTATCATAATAATTTAAACACATCCCACACACACCCGACACCTACTGCAGACATAATATTTGGACAAAGCACCTTTGTTAGGTGCTGTCACGATTACAACATTTAAGTTGACGATTAATCGTCATGCAATCGTCAATTGCGATCAAGGATTCAATTGTGTTTTTTGCCGTAGTTTTTGAACATTGGAACGTATGAATATTGTTTTTTCTTTCTGTTTGGCCTTTTAGGCGTCGTAAACAAACTCACTGGTTGGGGGCGTGGCTAAACTGTGAGAGGTGACGAACAGTGTTAAGACCACAGTCTGTCTGTGTTTTAGCCCACCTGGCTCTGAAACTCTAATGACTGTATATCGATCGGAAAAAGTGGAAGGTACATTTATGAAAACATTGCCTGAGGTATTGTGCACTGCACACAAAGAGCACCATTTAAGACAACCTTCTAAACCTGACAACAGCTTTTGTTGGTGAGAAGCAGATCTACAAGCTCACATGTCGCAAGCTATTTTTACCATTATTGTACTGTACATGTGTGAAAAAAATATACAATAACGCTTACGTGGATAATCGATTCATTGATTATATAAAAAAAAATACTCAATTATTCGATTAATCGGAAAAAGTAATATAGTAATCCCAGCCAAAGAAAATAATTCTAAGAGCCAAATGGGGGAAATGGATTTATATGACCATGGGGTGGCGCTGTTAGCTATATAAACATCAGGTTCACTGGCATGGGTAGGAGGTTTGACCCGGAAGGGCAATGGTTTTTGACCGCAGGTTACCGCCATTTACGTGCCGTTTAAATCACCGCGACGCGAAATGTTTGTATGAAATATTGATGAATTCATCTGATCTGTTTATGGAACCCAAAAGATGCTGTTTTGCACGGTGAGGTAAATAAATATATCTTTTTGCATGAACCTGCATCTTATCTTTGGAACATTGACACACAGCGAACAGTACGGTATTCGGCCAGACTGAATATCAGCGCGTCAGCCAGGTCCAACTACGGGCTCAAACCCTCAGTAGCTCCGTATGAGACGGGAGCTACTTTAATAATAATCAATAGTTGACCTAGTGTCAATGGCCCAGCACCATTCCATTCTATTCACTTTTCACAAAGAACATTCCCCAGGCGTTCTTTCTGACAAAGCCAGCCTGGCAACCGAGGTTATGAATCTAAAAGGATCACAGAATTAAATTCTTTCAATGCGTTAATGCTTTTGAAATAGCTTAAAAAAAAAAAAAAACTTTAAAGAGCACCTTTGAAGTATTTTCTATCATTCTTTTCAGCAGAAAATTGCAATACACTGAAGATAATTCCGAACATGAAAGTCTTTAAAAAATGTATTTTTCTGGGGTTTCTGAGTGCATATAGCAGAAAGATCCTTTCAGACCAAGGTTCTATAAAGAACCATTAATCACATAAACCCTATGCTTCATCAAACGGTGACATTCCAGAGCTCTATCTTGTCTTTTAGCACTTTGGGATTTGGTTCAAATGTAAAGAGCAATATAAATAAAATGTATTATTAATATTATACTTAATACTATACTTGGTCCGCTTCTTTCATGCCACGCCCCCAACAACTCAGAGTTGCAGACGTGTGAACGGTCCATTTGGTTCCTATAAATATCAATCATTTAGCTCGGGACCACCCTGGAACCCCCTCAAGGAGCCCTGGGGGTCCCCGGACCCCACTTTGAGAACCACTGAACTAAAACTCTTCCTGACCACAGAACCATCTGGACCCTCTCTGTGCATTTTAAATTAACTTTTGTAATCACAACAGATAGCAGTGACATACAAACAGAAAGTGGGTCAACTTAAGGCAACAGGCTTGTTACAGTATGGTGCTTCACATTATACATACAGTAAAGAGTACAGTATTATCACAATGTGAAGTGTTCTAAACCTGAGAGCCTCTCCTTTGTGATAGAATAAAAATAATTATAATAATAGCTCCTATAAGGCAGTGATTCTCTAAATCTTTAATTTCAGGGACCCCCATTTTGATATGCATTAGGTCTGTGGTTCTCAAACTTTCTCATGTCAAGGACCACTCAATTGATATGTATTTGGCAGTGGACCCCACATCTTAAAGGTTTGGTGCCAGGGACCCCCAGCAGATTAGATTTATGTAAAAAAGACAAATCAAAATGATTAAAAAATAGCAGATATTCAAGCTTGTATATCTTTTTTGAATAGCCAACATATATAAATGGATAAAGTGGTAAAAAAAACTATTGTGTAGCATACATTAACTACTTTAGCTGGGGATAATTAATAAGGCCTGTCACAAATAATTGTGACAGGCCTACCAATTACTTTTCGTACTTTTACCCAAGTAAAACATTGAATGCAGGACTTACGGAGTATTTATTATATCGTGGTATTGCTACTTGTATTCAATTTTAAAAAAACTAATGTGAATACGTCTTGCATCACTGAATGTCCCCCATCTTCAGTGAGTCACCTGACCCTCACCCTCCCAGCACCCATCTCCGTTTTCATTTAGGTCTCATAATGGGCCTGTTCCATCTCTGCAGCTCCCACAGCCATCATCACACACAGATTACAGTCTCCCAGCGTTAGACAGGGTGATTGATAACATCGTAGTCGCGGTCGTCGGGCAGAAACCTCGTATCTCCATATTTATTTAAAAAATAATTTACATATATTCAAAGATTTTCACACATGTCCACGATTTTAAAAAAAAAAGCAGATCTACAAGCTCTTGAGTGCCGCGCTATGAGCTTGTATATCTGCTATTTCTGAATAGCCAAAGTATGAAATAATGGTTACACAGATGTGTTTTTATGCAAAGATTTAGGCAATCTCTTTTGTAAATGAATGCCCTGCTTTATCGTACAAGAGTGTCATGCAAAAAGAGATCTACAAGCTTTCAATGGATTGCGTGAGCTTGTAGATCGGCTATTTTCGCTACGTTTTGGCATTTTTACAAAGTGAAAGTGGTTAAGTCAGTGTGGCTTTTTAAAAATATTGAACCAATGAAGAAGTATCGAGAGCGTGTGACTACAAGGTTTTTTCCCAATCCGACAGCGACAGTGAAAACGCTAGTTTTGCATTGGCATTAACCAGAGATCACGGCATTGTATAATAATTAGCCGTTAGCGGTGCTGCTTGCTGCTGTGTGCTGCTGCTGCCGAGAGTTTCCGTTTTTATCGTATTAATTATTTATGTGGAGCAGGATTATCGGAGTGCTGCTGGAGCATTAGCAGAACAGACTAATGTGGCTTTTAACACATTCAATCCGGGAACGCGTCGGTGTCATTTTTATTCTTTGGCTATTCAAAAAAGCCAAAAAAAGATCTGCTGTATATCTGCTAGTTTTTTTTTATCGTGAACAGAAGTCTTTGAATATACTTTTTTAAGCTAACATTTTTAACTCAAATCTTTGCTTCTCGGGGGTGAGGGTCCTTGGAACAACATATTTTGAGATGGGGGTCAAATACATGGCCAAATAAATATCATTTTGAGGGTCCTTGACATGAAAAAGTTTGAGAACCACTGATTATAGCAAATACGTTTATTTTTTTTAACTGTTAGGATTTAGAAGACTTTTGTAGAATCCCCCAGAAGCAAAGACTTGAGTTACAAATGTTCACTTTCCAAGATGTTTGAGTGCAAATCTGCAATTTTTTTGAATAACCAAAGAAATCTTAAATTGACACAGCTGCGTTCCCGGTCTTAAAGGGTTAAAGCGGCACAGTAATAATGGGCCTCTCTCATTTCCTGGGTAAGCCACCGTATCGCCGGAGAGAAGATGGATCAGCCTGGCTCATTAACACTGCTACTGCCGTCTGTCTGTTTCACTGTGTGCCTGAGGACGTGACGGACACATGTCCACACACACACAAACAACACATGTAGATGCACACAAACACACACTACACACAGTCTCACACACGTTTGTAATTACTATACTAGTGAGGACATCAATGTTTTGGATTTTAGGATAATGCCGTTTCTACACATTTGTTTTGCCCTTTTGGACCCTGTAGCCGAACAAAGACGATCTACAAGCTCACTGTGAGCCTGTTAGATCGACTATTTTCAGTTGCATGACACTGGCAAGGCAACTTCGTTTAAAACAGGGAAAACTCCAACCCTACATCCAGTGGTGTAAAGTAACTAAGTACAGCTACTCAAGTTTCCAATTTTCAATACTTTTACTTCTACTCCACTACATCTCTGGGGAAAATATTGTACTTTTGCTCCACTACAATTATTTGAAAACTTGAATTACTAGTTACCTTTTAGAATTAGAATTTTATTACTAAACATACATTAACCACTTAAGCTCTATATATATTTCGGCTATTTGAAAATGGCCGATCTACAAGCTCACAACGGATCGCATGTTGTGAGCTTGTAGATCTGCTATTTTCAAAAGATTTTTATACATTTTCAAAACTTGAAATGGCTATTCTGCATTTACTTTTGGTACTTTAAGTCTATTTTGATGCCCATACTTTAGTACTTTTTACTCAAGTAAATTGATTACTTAAGTAAAAAATGTGAGTACTTTTACCACCACTACCTAAATCCTAGTAAACCTAACCTCTAAATGCCTATAATCCTAACCCTACACCCAACCTGAAACTTTTCCTAAGTGGAAACCTAACTCCCCATGTTGTTTTTAGCCATAAAACTACAACTTCTCCAGTGAGGACCAGGAAAATGGTCCTCATAATGTCTATTTATCATATTCTATTGTACTTCCTAGGGACATTTGGTATAGTAACACAAGAACACCTACACACGAACACACTCACAGAAGTACGCATCCATACACTTCCTCACAAATTGATTTTTACACAGATATCTTCAAGGACATCTCTTTACAGAACAAGACATTCAGTGTAAGTATGATACACAGTGGACCGTAGGCGTTTGAATAATTTAAAATGCCAATAGGAAAATAAAGGTCGAGAGACAGAAGCCTGAAAATACAAGATGAAATGGTCTCAGTCCCCCAGTGACATGCTTGACTGTTGGTTTACTGTGAACCACACACACACACAGAGCGGAGGAAGAAGTACTCGGACAGTACTTGAGTATGTGTACTTAGTTACTTTCCACCACTGCACACAAAGAGCACTACAGTGCACCAACTCTTGAGTTTCTAACATTTGCATACAGGGTGGAGCGATGCTGTTTCTTTTACATGTCTGTCTGTCTGTCTGTCTGCCCATCTACCCCCCCCCCACTCTCATTCAAATGATCTTTGTTGGCACAGATTACACAGAATCTCACTTTACGGTGAGAAACATAAGGATTTGAGAGAGATTTTGTTTATAGTTTATCCTTCTTCCCTGAGATGATCCTATAGAAACTGTCCTATCTAAAACTATGTGGGGAGAAAAGTTAACAACGGTTCTCAAAGTGGAATCTGTGGACCCCCAGGGGTCCTTCCGGTGGTTCCAGGGGGGTCCCCCACACAATCCATCTTCAACCACATTATCTGGAGTCGGGTCACAACAGTTCTAAGCAGGAGAGCTCCAGACTTCCCTTTCCGGGGCAATATTAGCCACTTCATCCTGGGGGATCCCGAGGCGTTCCAAGGCCAGCGTGGAGATATAATCCCCCCCATCTGGTCCTTGGTCTGACAGGGGGTCTCCTCCTCCCAGAGGGACCTGCATCGAGGACCTCCCTATAGACGAATCCACAGACGCGCTGCCTGTAGCTGCCTGTAGGCGGTGTCGCGGTGTAGGAGCGTTGACACCGCAGCTATGGCTGCCTACAGGCAGGGCGTCTGTGGATTCGTCTATAGGGAGACGCTCAGGAGGCATCCGCACCAGATGCCCGAACCACAGTCTAAATGATTGATAGTTAGGTGGAATCAACTAAACCAGTTAGGAAACACCCTTAACCCATCCAATCCGGGAACACATCCAAGTAACCACTTTATCCTATGTTATACTTTGGTTATTAAAAAATAGCATATCTACAAGCTCATAGTGCGGAACTCTGTGCCGAGCTATGAGCTTCCCTACAACTTGCGACGCAACAAGAGAGCACACCGCCCATTCAACAGCAGATTTTCGGCAACAGGCGCTTTCCAACATTTACCGCCACCGCCGTCAGTACGGTGGTGAGCTACCTTTACATGTCTGTAACTCAAAGTTATGGGGGTTGAATGTCATTGTTATGTAATGGCTTTTAATTGTCATTGCATATTTTCTTATTATACGTATTTATTGCTAATTGATTTGCTAAAGTGTGTTATATCTTCTGTATTGCTTTAAAATCACTCACGCGCACGCACGCACACACACACCTATCCAGATGAGAGCGTCTCAAAAGCAGGTTTAATCAGATAAAGGGTAGAGGCAGGGATCACTGACAAATGAGTCATTAATTCACCCCCTATGATAGATTTATATCCATCACACCCTGTGAATCTATTCCTATATACCTGGAGGTTTGAATAATAACCCAGCGGGGTGGGGGGGGGGGGCAGAGAGATACTGTAGACGACAGACAGACAGACAGTAAAAGAGAGAGAGAGAGAAGAGAGAGACATACAGACAGACAGACAGACAGACAGACAGACAGACAGACAGACAGACAGACAGACAGACAGACAGACAGACAGACAGAGACGCAGAGAGTGAGGCAGAGAGGCAGAGAGAGAGACAGACAGAGAGTGAGGCAGAGTGGTAGAGAGAGAGACAGACAGAGAGTGAGGCAGACAGAGAGTGAGGCAGAGTGGTAGAGAGAGACAGACAGAGAGTGAGGCAGAGAGGCAGAGAGAGAGACAGACAGAGAGTGAGGCAGAGAAGCAGAGAGAGAGACAGACAGAGAGTGAGGCAGAGTGGTAGAGAGAGAGACAGACAGACAGACAGACAGAGAGTGAGGCAGAGAGGCAGAGAGAGAGACAGACAGAGAGTGAGGCAGAGAGAGAGACAGACAGAGAGTGAGGCAGAGAGGCAGAGAGAGACAGACAGAGAGTGAGGCAGAGAGGCAGAGAGAGAGACAGACAGATAGAGAGTGAGGCAGAGAGGTAGAGAGAGACAGACAGACAGAGATGCAGAATATGAGGCAGAGAGAGAGACAGACAGAGGCAGAGAGACAGACAGAGAGATAGTTAGATGACAGACAGAGAGCGAGAGAGAGAGAGAGAGCGAGGACAATAGAGGAGGATAAGTATGGAAATAAAGGGGGCTGAGACGGACAGATAGGTGGAGAAAATTAGTTCTTGGAGGAGACAAAGGGGACAAATTGACAGGGTGATTAACAGATAGAAGAGCCACGGTGACACCGAGCCAGAGCAGGAGTCAAACGAGTCGGAGGGAAAGTGACAGAGGGAGAGACAGAGGTCGGCGATCTCGCCTTAATTAGAGCTTATTAGATTTCACAGCTTCAGCACCTGTGAGCGTGTGTTTGAGGGCGAGAGAGGAGGAGAGAGAGAGAAAGAGAGACAGAGAAAGATGTAAATGAAAGAACTAAGGAGAACCTTTGGTAACCTGGTAGATTCCAGGTTAATTTGTTGACCTGGCATCCTACAGTTTGTGTAGTTTCAATGTAAAGATGATATTTATTTTTATATTATACTGTTTTAGACTGATGATAGGTTATTGGTTTATCTATGATCCTAGATTACCATCTATGTATTGTGGAGTGTCTCTATGGGCCCGCCATGACCAGCGTCCTGTCAGAGGTAAGAGCTGTGCTCTGGCTGAGGTTCAGCACTGCAGACCATATTTGGCCCTAGGCAGAGTGATTGAGGGGCGGTACCTACCTGCATTTATGTTTGTTTGGATTCACTTCCCCACCCCACCTATGTTAAATTCCCTTAATAAATGACTTTCTTGTGAAACTACTCTCTCTCTCTCTCTCTCTCAGCGTCTTGGTGTTGGTCAGCTTCCACATTATATTTAAAAATGAATGATAAAATAAGGTATGCTTCTAGGGCTTCTACTGGTTCTACCGAGTGAAGACCCGCCCTCGCTGCGGTTCCAGCCAATAGCAGTTGTTTTCCGGTTTCTTTCCGGACCGGAAATTCAAAGATGCCGGATTTGAATTTGCCGAAAAAGTGGCTTCAAAACGTGTCTTCCTTAGTCCATATTTGTTACAGTCTATGGTACACCCACACACTCAGGAGAGAGAGACAGAGACAGAGACAGAGAGAGAGAGAAATATGCAAATGAAATCAGACATGAACCATAGGAGGAACTTTCTTTTGGTTGAGGGCAGATGCCGTGACAGCGTTGATTGAGACCGCAACACACATGCACACACCATTTGCACATAGATTACATATTAGCCGAGCTCAAAGACTTATTACAGACCGTTAGGATGTGTTACCGAGTCCGTGGAGAATTTTCCACCTCCAGAAAGAAATCAATACATTCCTGAATGGAGTGTATTAGTGAATAGAGTGTCTATCGGAGAAGTCTCCAGTCCCTCCGCTCCCCGCTTTTTTTATTTGGACTCCATTTCTCCCACTTTCGTCTGTATTATTATCACGCCATCTCATAAATGAGAAGCTATTTCTGGCTGGTATAGAGCTAGAGCCCTGCGCTCATTGCATATGGTAAATTCCCTTTCTCAAAATGGAACCACGTACAATAAAATAGAGATTTTTCTATGCACTTTCACATTTCCCCAACAATCGATTTTTCATACCAACCGGTCCCACACATTAACGGAATAATAATGCTGACGGGAATTCGGGGAAAAAAAAGTGTGTATGGCTTTTTTACACAGTCAGCGGTTGGGCGCACGCACGCACACACACGCACACACACACGCACGCACGCACGCACGCACGCACACTGTGTGTTGAACAAGGCATGAACACCGTATGCCTGAGGTGGTTTTTAACCATGCAAAAAATTATGTGGGTTTTTTACCTTTCCATGCTGCACAAACTGGTCTTTGAAACAGCACCTTAAGAAACAGTGTACCTGCTGCTACGTTTCTGTCACCTGCATATGATGCTAATATTTCCAAATAACACATACACAACCTGCATATGGTCTCTGTCGGGTGGAAACCTCATATGTCCAAAACTGTAACTTCTCAGGATTCAAATACCGCAAATGTACACGTGGCATAAGCGTTAGGGATGCACCGAATATTCGGCCACCGAAACATATCGGCCGATAATGGTTAAAAAATGCATTTTCGGCTTTCGGCCGAAAGGGTTTTTAGGCCGAAAAAATATCACCGAAAGACACCGAAACATATCGGCCGAAAGAAACCGAAACATATCGGCCGATATCACCGAAAGACACCGAAACATATCGGCCGAAAGACACCGAAACATATCGGCCGATATCACCAAAAGACACCGAAACATATCGGCCGAAAGACACCGAAACATATCGGCCGATATCACCGAAAGACACCGAAACATATCGGCCGAAAGACACCGAAACATATCGGCCGAAAGAAACCGAAACATATCGGCCGATATCACCGAAAGACACCGAAACAATGCTATTTTCAAAAAATCTTTTTAAAAACTGGGATAAAATCCGGGATAATCTTATTATATAATTATATAAATGTTTACATTTTACAATCTTTCAGCAGTCAGTCTGGAATTAATGTATGCATTCAAAAGTGCTTAATAAATGTTTTATGGACCCATAATAGTGATTATTATTTAAGTTAAGTTTTGCCATAATCATGTATTTTGCCATAATCAGGTAGCTGATCAACATTGGTAAACAAATAAATTAATTATATATATTTATCATATTCGGCCTTTCGGTATTCGGTTTTCGGCCAACTGTTTTCTATTTTCGGCATTCGGTTTCGGCCAAGAATTTCCCATTCGGGGCATCCCTAATAAGCGTGTTTCGAGCTTATGGATCTGCTAATGGAGATGAGAGGTTTCTGCCCGACAGCAACAATATGGTGCTAACGTTCTAAATATCATGCATATACCTGCTTTCACACACTCTTTATTTGTTCTATTTAACCTGTTCTCTGTCTCTTTCCTCTCACTCTACCTCTGTCCTCTCTCTGAATATTACGAAATGATGGAGCGTGCACAGGGAAAAAAATAATTAAACCCGTAAAACTGTGATGTGACAAAGGTGATTCTGGCACACACACAAGCACAGACTCGCGAACACGCATGGCGCGCGCGCGCGCGCACACACACACACACACACACACGAGGCTGCAAGTAAATTTACATATCGGATTGGAGCTGAATTGGTTCAGTCTAGACAAGAGGCCTGAAGACATGGTTCAGTCAGAGTGACATTTCAGACAGTAACATATAATCATGTTATTGCACTTTCAACTTTTTTCTCTAATTACTTTTTACCTCTTTTTAGTCGTTATTCCAATTAATTCCTCCCACTGCCTGTCAATAGCACCGTTGTACCCTATGGCTCACCTGCCAGTGAGGAGCCCCCACTGGGAGGACACACCGCCTCTGTCCGTCCTCCTCCTCCTCAACATTCCCCGCTGACAGCCTGTAGGAGGACGCCGTGCAGTGACAAAGATGCCCCCACCCCCCACCCCCCTCCCCCGGCTTCCCTCATAATATAGACACTTTCAACGTAACCCATTAAGACCTGAGGTGATTCTTTAAAAAAATCTAAATCATAACATTTTTTGGGGAAAAAAATCGAAAAAAAAGATTTTTCAAAAATAGCAGATCTACAAGCTCATGAGCTTGTATATCTGCTATTTTTGAATAGCCAAAGACATCTAATGTGACACAGAAGCGTTCCAGGTATCAATGGGTTAATACCAGTCAGTGAGGTTGTCTGTCTAGCTCAGTGGTTCTCAAAGTGGACCCACCGGCATCGTTGAGGGGGTCCCAGGGGGTCCCCAGGTAAATTAGTTAACGTAGCATCAAAATCGGTTTAACCACTTTAACCCTATCCTACCCTAGAGTGGCTAAAACAGACGATCTACAGGCGCTGTGAGTTTGAGAACCATGGATTTATGATGGTCCTCAAACTTTCTTCTTTCTTTTTATGCCTAGCTTTGCTGCTCCCATGTCAGGGCTTCAGTGGTTGTCACATGACATAGCATAGGTATACAGTAACTGGGCGTATAGACTAGAGTGATTGCATGTCATCCAGGACGGTTCATTCTATATGGCTAGTAGCGGGAGAAGCCGTTAAAATGTCATGGCAATTACAGACCTCCCACCTCTGGCCCTCAAAGACACCCCCATCCTCATCATCACACCTCCACTGAGACGGAACCTCATTAGGGACGCCATGCAGAGCCAACGGACTCTATAGCAGAGAGTCTGCCATACGTGATTCAATCTGATAACGGTAGTGTTGCAGGCCGAAGCGTATTGTCACCGGCGGACGGAAACCTTGTATGTCCAAAACTGTTGTTTTTTAAAGGAAATGGAAGAAAGAACCCGTGTTTCCAATGGATTCAATGTAGTTATTATTTAGTCACAAGATCTAAAGATTTTTTTTTGGGGGCTTTTATGCCTTTATAGATAGGACAGAGAAAGATGGGGAGTGACACGCAGCAAAGGTCGTTGGGAACGGGATTCGAACCCGTGACACACTGTCAGGCTGGCATTGCAGCCTAGGGTGCCTGGGCCGCCACGCTGCGGCCCAGGCCAGTCACAAGATCTAGATCAAGATTTTGATACTTTTCATTGGTTCAATATTTCGTCGCATTAAAACTCCTATCTCCGTATTTTAACTTGTGTGTTTTTTCGTAAATCAACGCCCTACTTGATCATACTACAGCATCACACAAAAGCATCAACAGTAGCAGATCTACAAACCCGAAACCGAACTTGTAGATCAGCTGCTTTTGCTGTTATTGAATTTGAATCCTGAAAAGTCATTGTTTTGGACATATGAGGTTTCTGCCCAAAAGAGACCATATAGCACTTTACGCGCAAACGCATGCACGCACGCATCGATGCACACCATCGAAAATTGAGTTTTTCATGAGTTGAGATGCCTGCGCTGCAAAGACGGTTCATTTTACCCTCTGACTGATTTACCCATGCAACCAGACTCTTGTTCAGTCCTGTCAGGATACAGTACATCATCGCATTCGGGAAAACCTGAGATTTTCAAAAGCAAGAACCTGTGCACTAGTACTATGGAAATATTTGAAGTATTCTCAGGAACCAATCAAACTGAGCTCTGTGTTGACCTCGCTGCACCTTCCTTCCCAGCATTCATACAATAGCTTTGACAGCAGTCACAAATCGGCAAGATCGGCATTCATTTATTCAAGTTGCCAGGCAACAAAGTGCAACGGTATTATTGTGTGCACTGACATTTACGTACACCCATAAATTCTCAATATCCATCGTTACCTTATTAATATGCAAATACATAAGTCAACAATAATCCTTAATTAGCCAGTCTAGAGGTTGGATCCTCTCTGATCTCATAACTTGGGAGGAGAGGCACTCTAAAATTGGAAGTTTGGATGAACACTTAATACTTTAATATGATATAAGCTTGAGTTCGTCAGTTTATTAATGTTACAATTATTTGTTCTTCAAGTACTGGTAGCAGTAATTACAGTAGCCTTGGAGAGTAAAGGGCTGTTCACACAAAATACCTAGAAGTAGAACTATAACGATAACTATTAAGATATTGTTTTAAAACTTTGACTGAGCAACTTTCACCTTCACTTGGGTAATGAAGGCAAAGACGTTGGCTGCCATGTTATTTGTGTCCAAAGTGGCCACTGATACCCAACATAGTAGGGCTGTAAGTCTTGCTTCACCTGGCCTGTCCCTTAACTCAGGGGTTCCAAAACGTTCCTATGCTTAGGACCCCCCAAACAGCCATAGACTGGCTGCAGGCCTTCAAAACAATAATGAAAACTTACAAGCTTACAACGCGTCACACTGCGATGCAATGTGAGCTTGTAGATCGGCTATTTTCACTGTTCTCGAAAGATTTTAAAACATTTTGACCATACTGACATGTCCAAAAAAGGAAAGCCATGTTGAAAATGGTTAAACCTAAAGGGTCTTAAACAGTCTTAGGAATTGAAATCAAATGCTGTATATTTTATGATTTATTAATTGCGAACGCGGAAGGAGGCGCGCCTTCGAAGTGGAGCTTACTATGAAAGGCTGCTCGGCTTGTGTGTGTGTCTGTCTGTGTGCAGTGCACTGCCTGGGTGCGGCCAACAGAGTGCGCCAGAGTGCAGCTACAGTCAAAACACAAACACACAAAGTCCATAAATACACAATATTTTCGAGCTGCGTTCGCTTCCAGCGTTCGCGCGTCTTACTTGTGCATTTCATTTTCCTCTCCTTTGCAATTGGCCTGCTGGCGCCCCTGGAGCACCACTTTTGATAACCCCTGTGGTAAATGCTGCATTTATATAGCGTCTTCATCCAAAGAGCTTTTACAATGTGCCTTACATTCACCCATTCACACACAAAACCACACAACCCACCAACCTGCTCAGTAGTTAGGAGGTTCAGTGTCTTGCTCAAAGACACTTCAACACTAACCCAGAGGGGAACTGTGGATCGAACAGGGAACCATCCGCTTCCCAAGTGGCCACTCTGCCTCCTGAGCCACTGCTGCCCCAATTGGCTCCGTCTGAAAACCCTTGTCCTTAACACATGTGGGGCCCTGACTGAGTCACACTCGGGTGACCTTATTGATTGCACCTGTGATGTTATCTCACTCCACTTCCCTCACTGGGTGAGAGAAGTCCAGTCCATCTCTTATCTGCTGCTTCACTGGGTTTCAGCTCTCTTAATATATATCTGAGAGAGGAGCATCCATCCATTCCACTGCTCTGCACTCACTGATGAGGCCTGGCTGCTTGCTCCACTTGTTGCTTCAAATGGAGGCAAGAAGCTGGTGCTTAGGAGAAGCATTATTTAATGATATATAAAATATATGACATGTTTTAATTTCATTCAAATTCATACTGTAAGTGTATTAACCACTTACATTCTGGCATTTCTAATTTAGTCAATCTACAAGCTCACAACCTGTCGTGTGAGTTTGTAATTCGGGAAATGTATTTTTTTGGGGGGTATGGGGGGCTTTTTCTGTATCTATCCGACAGTACAGCCAGTGGGGAGAAAAAGGAAAGGGGGAGAGAGTCGGGGAGTGACGCACAGCAAAGGTCCACCGGGGGCCAGGAATCGAACCCAGGACTCACTGCCAGGCACCAGAGCCAACGTGGCATGCACCCAAACCACCCGGCCATTATAGGCACTCCCAGATCGGCTATTTTCACTATTTTTAGGGTTTTTAGAAAGGCTGAAACCAGAGGCTACAGTATGGCTATTTGGGGCCCTTAGCATGGGAAGGTTTGGGGACCCCTGGGTATAGACTACAAGGTGACACAGAGGTGATAAAGTGCCAGTGGAGACTAAGGGGGATTACCGCAAGAAAAGCAAATGCCCCGAAATGAAATGCAAACAAACAAACATACACCTTCATCTCTCATTTTCTAATGGCTTTTATACAGGATTATAATCCCAAACAAACACAGATTAGTATTCCATGCTGGCACACACACACATACACTCACACAGCAGACAATGACCAAAGTCAAACGTGTCAAAAATGATCAAATTACCCACTGCATCGACTAAAGAACTTGGCCCGGTGTTCTAGGTAAATGCCGTTATTCAAATCACCTTCCGCCTCAGGTGAGGCCAGGTCAGGCTAACTAGAGCAGTTTTGCATAAGCCTCTGTACAGTGGATTATTTGTTTCTGTCATATTTAAAGATGACACTTAAATCCCCTCTTTCATTGAACGTTTTAAGTATAGTTGGGATAATGCATCAGAATAGCAAGTGTTCTATCTGCTACCGAACACAGTGGGACAGAGGAAAAATAATTGGTCCGCGGCTCAATTTCTGTCAGGAAAAAAAAAACGCTTGTTACTTGATACAAAAACCCCTTGAATAAATGACCCAGAACAGCTCTGAGGTCTGGAGGAGCTAGGAGCG
This sequence comes from Gymnoscopelus microlampas, assembly GCF_963454915.1. Classification (NCBI taxonomy): domain Eukaryota; kingdom Metazoa; phylum Chordata; class Actinopteri; order Myctophiformes; family Myctophidae; genus Gymnoscopelus; species Gymnoscopelus microlampas. The sequence goes on from NC_139950.1 coordinate 16,286,439, forward strand.
ACACTTAAAGGATTATTGTTGTTTTTATTAAACCAGCAACGGTTATGTCCAATCCAGGGGTCTTAAACAGGGGGTTCGGGGACCCTAGGGGGTCCTCAGAGTTACTACGGAGGGCCAACAAATCTTTGTGTGATATTAATCACTTGAACCCTAGAATCCCTATTCTAAAGGGGAACATTAGCCGAAAATAGCAGATCTACAAGTGTTGTAGTGTTAGGCAAAGATGTTTGGTGTAGAGGGGAAAAAAGTCCATGCAAAGAAAAAAATGCGTCGACTATATCAACTGTAAATGTAGTTAAAACTAAAACATTTCAGATGAATAAAACATAACTAAAACACTGCTGAAAACAACGAATGATGGAGCTTGCACACCCACTTCTTTACACCTGTGTAAACCTGTGATATGACAATAATACTGATTCTGATTCTCGTTAGAAATTACTTTCATCCATCTCATTTTATCAGTCAAACATTCCACATTTTCCTACGTGTTTGTTAAGATGTGTCCTTTTATTTGATAATAAAGGAAATACAAATTACATGTTTACACACATCATGTTTGTATTTGTCATTTTTGATTTGATACGAGGGAAATAAAGTGGGTTGTATTGTTGATGAAACATCTGGATGTGATTCCAGCAATCATCATGTTCATTAGAACATTTGTACGGCGCACACACACACACACACAGTCACCATGGTAACCAGCCCATGGCATTCATATCGTCCGGCAATCAGAGTTTGACACCACCAGAGTGAGTTCTATTATCAGCAGTGCTTCCTGAAACGGTTCCATGTCAAGGACCCCCAAATTGAAATGTATTTGGCTGTGGAAAAGACTTTTAAAAAATCATTTGAAAATTTCAGAAACAGACGATCTACAAGCTCAGCTTTAATTTAATAGCTGAACGATAAAATAGGGCTTAAACTAATTGTGGTGTTATATTGAATACTTTTGCAGGGGACCCCCTTGAACCCCTTTACGGATACCTGGGGGTCCCCAGACTAGGTACAAATGAGACCACAATAGAAAGAAGCTCGAAACGTGTTGCTTCACACCGCGTTCCGAGCTTGTAGATCTGCTACTTTTGATGCTTTCGTGTGACGCTGTAGTATGATCAAGTAGGGCGTTAATTTACGGGGGAAATAATCACAAAAGGTAGAATATGGAGATGAGAGGTTTCTGCCCAACAAACAAGGCGATACACCATTAAGTTTACAGTGAATTCATGCCGACCAGCCAGCCTCCTATGGAAACATGACCATGACCGTGTTGAGTGCTTTCCTGTGTTGTGATGTTTCCTTGACACTAGCTGCTATGATGGATCACACCACTTAGGTGCAATAGACCACGGTTTGACGACGTTATGCGTTACATACGTGCACGCAGTGGTGAGAGAAATGCTCTGAGTTTTATTTAAAGGCACAGCATGCCACTTTGTCCTGTGTTTACATAACAAAGCACTGAATGCATTGTGTTACCCATCATTTCCCCTCTATAGCAGCAGTTATCAGCCACTGGATTGGTCAGTGTTGGTGGTGGCGTTTACCGGCAGAAACACATTGTCCTCGCGCTTACGTGCACGGTATAGCAAAGGAAAGCCAACCTGGCGGACTGGATTAAAAGGTTGCTGATTGTTTGAAGGGCTGTCAGAAGACGCTGGTAAAAGCTTGTTGACAGGCCCCAGGGCCAACACTTTACACGTCCACCTGATCATTCTAAAACGCATCACAGTCAAGGACGGGTTAGGCTGAAAATTAATGATGAAGCACACGCAAGTGCAAGATGGAGGGAGGGAGGGGGGGGGGGGGGGGGGGGGGGGGGGGAAGAGAGAGAGAGAGAGAGAGAGAGAGAGAGAGAGAGAGAGAGACTCTCACACAAGTGAGGAGGGTTAAACTCCTTGGAACCCTATGCTATAGCATCTCTATTCTGGGGGGGCACTTTCACCAGGAAAAGCAGATATGCTTTTTTCTGCGATGAGTTTTGGACGACCCTGGTCAACTATGTATTAGTTTACTGAGGATGGAGGAGGGTTTAAGTGGATTTAAGCAGAGAGAGACAGACAGAGACAGCCAGACAGAGAATTGTCCGTTGATTGGAGATGAACATGTCATGTGTAACTCTAGGGACAGGGGGGACAGCAGCATGTCATATCATTAGTGCATCGACTATCTGTCACTGTCACTAATCTAACCACAGAGTCCCCAAACAATTTCAGTTTTTTTACATTCTCTGATGTCCTGATCAAGAGGACCAAATTCATCATTTCATACAACGTGCGTACAGCACCCAACGCAGCCAGTTCTCACCTCTAGATTTTGAACATTGTTGTCCACGTGCTGATGGCTAAAAAGGACCTTTTGTGTGATAGTTTTTTTATTCAGGTTAACCACAACCACGCCTGAATGGGGGATATATGTCATAAAAAATAAACTCATGCAAATCACTTGCAGATTGGCGTATAATGGCCTGTTTTCGGCCTGGGTGGTGCTTATAGCATCCACTGCAACAACAATCCCAAGCCACCTGCAGAACAGCAGGTGTCATTATAGCCCCCCCACTCCAATTCATCCATGTGCTTTTGTTGGTCACAGTCCTGTCCTGTTGGGAAGCTTTCAGAATAATAGCTCCTTGTTACCAGGAAACGGTGAGTGAGTACCGAGATCACTTTCAACTGAAGGGCCTGGCTGTGTCTGACACACGTCCAATCATGGACTGTTGTTCACACGTCTGATTCCCTAAAACAAATCCTTCCTGTCTGAGGACTGGGAACTGTGTGCCAATGAGCAATCACCCCCGGTGGTAAATATGCAAGTAGGTCCTAAAACATAACTTTTTTTTTTCTTTTGTATGGGGTTCATGCAAGGTTCGAAGTTTCTTTATTGTTTCTTTATTATTAGTTGTTGATCTCATGTACGGGTGTATAGTTCTGGTTCTTCAGACACTGTACTAGGCGCTGGAATGGAATATGAACTGGGGGGACACATCAGGGATACATGAACCGTGTCACATGAACCGTGTTCATGTGGACCGTGCGCGCCTTTTCAGGTTTTTTTCGGGTGAGTTTGTTAATGTTTTGGGGGGTTAATTCGGTTAATTCGGTTCAAAAAGTGTACTCCATGAAGTGTAGATGTCAGAGGTTATTTTGTCTTTCTATTTAAGGGAAAATCAAGGTTGCTCTAATGAAAATTAGACACATTTAAACAAAAATAAGCACTTTATTTAGAAATAAGGAAGGTAGAAGGAAGGCGGTGGGGGGACCTATCCTGCCTGGGTCCCCCCACCTCGCACTCGCGGTGGTCGCGAGGTGCGGGGGACTGGACTGATTTTATTATTATTAAAAATAAAAAATATTTTAATTTTTTTTTTTTTTTCTTTTGGCTGGACTGAATAGTGGGGGGACACAGTGTCCTTTAATTAAACAGGCGCCGGCGCCACTGCACTGTATGCATGCAGCAATAATAATACGAAACAGAATTGTTGCTGTCGGGCAGAAACCTCCTATCTTCATATTCTAACTTTTTGTGTTTTTTTCATAATTTAACGCCCTACTTGATCATATTACAGCGTCACACGAAAGCATCAAAACTAGCAAATTACGCGGCAGTAAGCGATGTGTTTTGAGCTTGTAGACTTGCTACTTTTGAATTTGAATCCTGAAAAGTAACAGTTTTGGACATACGAGGTTTCCACCCGACAGAGACGATGTACAACAAGGAGAGCAGCGCAATAAATTAAAACATGAATAATAATAATACACAAGGAATAAATGGAGATCCTAGAAGAAGTTCAGGAGGAGGAACACACCTACTGTACAACCCTTACCTCCAAACGAGTCTCTTCCGTTCACCTAAATGCTCACCTAAACCCTCTTGCACTGCTCTTGGATGTGGTATTCTGCTCCCCTCCCAGCCACCTTGCTACTCTCCCCATTTCTCTCTACTCTTTGATTTCCGTAGGGTCGTGTGTCTGGGGGGGGGGTGTTATCCTCCCCGACTCAGCAAGTTCATCATGGAAGCCTTCATATTGAAGACTCAGCCAGTCCCTCGCGCCCTTCCTTCCATTCATTTCCTTAATTTCATTCTTTTCATTGTCCGTGATTAGTTCTCTTCAATGGTTTTTAAAATCCTTAAACACATATTGATTGGTATGTGTGGTGCGGTCCTTGCTAGGGAATCAGAGAGTGGCAGCAGTATCAGTTTCTATAGCTCTTAATCCATTAAGATCGGTATATATATATATATATATATATATGTATAACAATTTTTCACAATTTTTCAAAAATAAATTAGATCTACAAGCTCGTAGCGTGGTACTCGGTGCCACGCTATGAGCTTATAGATCTTCTATTTTTGTATACAATAATGGCTAAATATCTAAAATGACACAGATGCGTTCCCAGATTGAATGAAGGTGCTGCTGTGTACAAGCCAGGTTCTTACTCCTAAATTCTGCAATGAATTCAACCTAGTCACGCGTAGTCAGACAACTATTCCATAATCTCCAAATGCTACAGTATATAGAGTCTGTCATCTGTTCGTCATTTCCGTTCACGAAAATATATTTTTAAAAAGCTTCACATTTTATTTTAGAGTGTCCATTTCTGATAAGCAGCAAGCTATATACATGTATGCTTCGATTATCTTTTATTTATACTAGGACAAATTTGTGCGACTGTAAAGACGAAATGTAAGTGGGGAGGAGGCGTCACAGCCGCTTTATTTTCTCATCATTTTCAGAGCTTCCGTTGCTCCAGACTGTATGACGGAAGCATTTGAAAATTGTGGGAGGCAACAGTCTGGCTCGTGAGACTACATTCAACCTGACCTGTGGGTTCTTCTCCTCTTTTCAGATCCTCACAATGAAGTCCTGCTTTGTTTTGTAACTTTCCAATTCAAACAATGCCTTTTTAACATCCCCCTGATCTGACCTCGGATCACAGCACATCTCAGAGACAGTCCTAATAAAAATGTCAAATGCCCTGAGGCCATTAGCCACGGAGCATTACCCCGGATCAGTGCTCAGCCTTTTTGGCTGGACCACAACAGAGTTGCCAGCCCTATAAATTGACTGACTGACTGACTCACTGACTAGGCATGGAACAATTCACTCAACTCACGATACGATTCAAATCACGATACTAGGTTCACGATACGATTTTTCTAAACAAAATTATTTTCCAGACAAATGTCTTTTGTTTTATTATTTCTCTTACATAAATCCATTATTTTCTTATGTGGTTGATGATCAGTATGTGGTTGATGATCATTTATGGTACATGGGGTTAAATGAAGTATATTTCTCCATTATACAGAGAAAATCGCTTTTTCAAGTTTTAGTGCTATACGGTAAAAAAAGAAACAAAAACTGAATGTTAATAATTCAGCCACTGAGAGCGACCAGGAAATGTCTTGCCCTCTCAATAATCAAAATCGATAGCCTATGTGAAACAACTCGTCCGGTAGGTAGGCGTGTCGATCGATGTCCGCGGTCTACCTGGCAGAATATTAACCTTTAAATGTCACTGTTTGTCTAACCATCCCTCTCTGATAGCTCGCTCCATCACCTCTCTAACTCTCTTCTAAAAGTTTCAATGGCATTTAGATTTGTTGTGTCGATGGAAACAGGACCTGAAGGTTCCGGAGGGCACTTTCCTTGGAATGCCTTTTAATGGGATGAGGAGAGTGTGGATATCTGACATGGGAAGATGACCTCCAGAAGCGGATGTTTGTGGCTAAAGTAGATTCAGTGCTGCTGTATGGGGCCGAGGCATGGACAGGACAGCACAGCAGGAAAAGGCCCTGGATGGAGTCTACCAGTGGTGGAAAAAGTACTCAGATATTTTACTGAAGTAAAAGTAGCAATGCCACAATATAAAAATACTCTGTTAAGTAAAAGGTCTGTGTTCAAAATGTTACTTGAGTAAAAGTACAAAAGTATGGCATCAAAATATACTTAAAGTACCAAAAGTAAAAGTACTAATGTTTGAAAATAGCAGATCTACAACGCGTCGCTATGCGACCTGTTGTGAGCTTGCAGATCTGCTATTTTAAAATAGCCAATGCAGCCAGATCTGCAAGCTTAACCGAATGACTGTTAAAGCAGTTTGTTTAAATGACTTTATAAAATGTTATATTTTCACAGGGAGTATTTATAGTGTAGATATACATTTAGGAGTGGATTATGTGTCCAGATGCCTGTCAGACAGTCAGACAATGCTGCTCCGCTGGTCTACAATGTAATAAAAGGGCGCAGCCAACGTCAACAACTGGTCTCTATCAGACGTGAGATTTCAGCATACGGTAGGATGAAGCCCACGTCAGGATATATTGATAAATGCCGAAAGGTGCGGTGATCTCGCCGTACGCCCATTATGCGTTGATAAATGAGGGCCAGTATTTCTACATTGCAGTATTGATACTTTTACTTAAGTAACAAATGTGAGTACCACCACAGGAAAGAGGTTAACCACACGGCGGTGTGACAGCGGAGAGATAACAATACTGCACAGATCAAGACCCTGATAGACCGGAAGGAGTGAGGGGCACGATCCAGGAGTCCCGGGCTGGCGTCGGCTAGTCCACCCTCTTGAATCGCATTGTTGCATCAGCACGAGGCCATTATACCGTTATCAATATCGAGCATGCTCCTTTTCAACTCCCAGCCTCCACCATGTCACACATAAGAGTCATACCAAGGCCTTTCTCCAGGTAACCATTACGACCGCAGTCCATCACAGTATAACTCCACCCATTGACTGTAAAGGGCCGTCCACACCTCGCACTTTAACTCTTTGACTGCCATTGACGAGATTTCTCGTTTTTCTCCGCATGGCTCAGCCAGCCGTCGACGAGATTGACGAGATTTTTGAAAAAAATAAAAAATAAAAAAATAAATAAATAAATATATATATATATATATCACAAAGGAAGCAGGAGATAACGCGATACGAAGATTTTCTGCTCCATTCACTTCAATGTTAAAAAATAAACGGAGACAAAATTCACAGTTTACCTATTTTTGCAATGTTATTCTCTGGCAGGGAAGGGGGGTAGATGTGTAAATACTCTGGCAGTCAAAGAGATAAGCAGTGTAATGATAATCAGTGGTGGAAAAAGTACTAAAATGTTTTACTTAAGTAAAAGTATCAATACAATGTAGAAATAGTAAAAGTCTGGTATTAAAAATGTACTTGAATAAAAGTACAAAAAGTATTGGTATCAAAATATACTTAAAAGTAGAAAGTACTCATTGCAGAATGTCCCATTTGACAAGTTTTCAAACGCATACAAATCTCAAAAAAGTTTTCAAATGCATACAAGCTCACGATGCGACGCATCGTGAGCTTGTAGATCGGCTATTTTCAAATGGCTGAAATGTATATAGTACTGAAGTGGTTAATGTATGTTTTGTAATAATAATCAAAATCTAATCTAAAAGTAACAAGTAACTTAAGTTTTCAAATAATTGTAGTGGAGTAAAAGTATAATATTTGCCTCTGAGATGTAGTGGAGTAGATGTAAAAGTACTGAAAACTGGAAATACTCCAGTACAGTAAAAATACCTAAAATGTGCACTTAAGTACAATACTTGAGTAAATGTACTTGGTCACTTTACACTAATTATGTGGCCCATCCACACCTTAAAACGACTTATATGTATAGTTAATAGTCTTCATGCAAATTTGCATACGTTTTCCTAAAGTTATCCGTAAAGAAGAGGATGCAAAATGATGCCACTTAACTCAGCAACTTATTATTTGAGTCTGCAGTGCTTATTTTAGCATGTTAAAGGACGACTTCACCCATTTTCAACCTATCTTCATATAATTGGTCCTCATTAATGCTTTTGTGTCTCAGACTCAGAGGACGGCTGTGGACAGTTAAGAAACCTGCCTACCAGTGACATCATCAATGGGGAATCCAAGCCAATAGAAACTGCAGGCTTTCTATTCATGAAAAGTTAGCATGCTATACTGAAAGCCATTGTTCTCGTGTTAATACAAATCTTAATCTAAATACAAAATTTGGTGACCGGCTTTTGTGTCAGGTCGTACGTTGTAGCAAGGCGCTGAAAGCCGACCAAACTTGCTCGGTGGGCTACCGCCAGCTACTGCCCATCGGTACACTCGCAGTCTCTGGTTCTATGAACAGTGTGTAGCTACAGTAAAAATTGAAAATCTATCACTTCCTCTCGATTCTTGTGACGTTTCATGGACCAGGGGAGAAACTGAAATAGGAAGGAGTTTAAAATACAGGCAGTTTTCAGGCAGTGCTGCAGGACCTGGGCCCATGGCAAACTTAACCACTTAAGCCCCATTTACTTCATCATGACAAATAGTGAAAATAGCCGATCTACAAGCTTGGCTCGTAAAACTATTTTTTTTTAACTATTCAGCTATGGAAAGATGTCCGCAAAAACGGTTTCACCTGGACTTACTATTTCCACTTACTATTTCTCCACGGTGAGACTGTTTGAGAAACGTACATATTCAGCCAGTACGAAATCATCTTCTCAACCCCTCCCCTCATTCTGTACTCCCACCACGCCACCGGATGCCATATATCAGGACAATTAGACACGCGTTGTCGCCTCAAGTTTGTATTTCGTCGGGTGGAAACCTCATATGTCCAAAACTGTTACCTTTTCAGGATTCAAGTTATAAAAATTGCTCAAAGTGTTACTTTTGATACTTTTGGTGACGCTGTAGTATGATCAAACATTCATTTCATTTATGAAAAAACATAAAAAGTTTGAATATGGAGATAAGAGGTTTCTGCCCGACGGCAACGATATGTTAGGAACAGGTGTTAAGACATCGTATCCCCTCCCTGTGATCTTTGTTTATAGAAACGTCATGCACAAGTAAAGCTTTAAACAAGACAAAAAAAACAGAAAGAAAGACATGCCATCTCCGGTTTACTTCTCGTATCTACGTGACGTAGGTGGCCGACAGGGTCTATTAATTCCAATGGGAGAGTGAACGTGAACACAGCTTCTGAACCAAGTCTTTACCCCAAGGTCACTGTCACTCACTGAACTAAATATTGGACCCAACCCACACAACATTCCGAACATTCCGACACTAAAAGGTATTTCTTTCAGAGAGACAAATCGGGAGAAAATCTACTTTAATATCGACCTTTCTCTGTCCCAGCAACACTCTCTCGTGGGATCTAGCACCAGTAAACATAGGACGTTTGTGAGATCTGCCGTCAAACGGCGCCCCCACACAGACCATTTGTGTACCATTTTGCCTCTAATGGCTACAATTGGGATGGCCCACTATCTTTCTATATCCACCATCTTTGTCTTTACCTTCCATGACGTAGACCAAGGAGCCCACGTCGCCCTCCTTAATGATACAGCTGTCCTTGCCATACTCCACGGGGTACATGCAGTCCACGATCTCCTGGATCTGGGACAGCTCCAGGTTCTTCATGAAGTCATTGTCTAAGATGGCCTCTTTGATCAGGTCCTTGGACCTGGATGAGAGAGAGGAAAGAAAAAAGGACATCATTATAATAAAAACACTATTTTAGGGAACAATTTCTTTATAGAAAGGGATGCCAAGAGCTTTACTGGCCTATATTTAACAAAAAGAAAATGATCTCCCCCTGATCTTAGTCTCAGAATCTGTAAAGGATAAAACCTCCAGGAAAATAAAAACCCTTGAAAGGGAAAGAAAGGGAAAGAACCTTGACAAGGATTACAAAAGATTCAACCAGTTTTTTTTGGGGGGGGGGGGGGTCTAAGCCAGATTGTTTTAGTCCGAAGCCGATCCCGATTTAGAAGGGTCGTAGCCAACCGATTACCCATGTTTTGACTGATATTGTGTCAAATAGCGCAAAATCAATTGCATAATGCATAACATACTAGTTCTTCTTCTTTCCTGGGTAAGATGACAGATTGTTCTTGTGCCGGTGAGGTAAGAAACCCAACGAGGGCTTATAAGAGAACCTCACCGTTTACATAACATACACTTTGAATTTATTAATACAATATCGTCCAGACAAAAAATGGGACCCTCTTCCAGGGGGGACAGGAAACATCTTAGACGGGGATTTAGTCATGTCGTATCATTACAGCAAAGATGCAGCACAATAGCCCAAAAGACCAAGACGCACTAGTGATTCACACTGTTCAGTGTGTTCTGACTTCAGGGTGAAACCATTTTTCCTTTTCATTTCCTTCACAAAGCATGGAAAAAATCCAACACCAACACTTTTTACCTGTCCTTGACCCATTTAGACTGGGGACGCATCTGTGTCATTTTAGGTTTCTTTGGCTATTCAAAAATAGCAGATCTACAAGCTCGTAGTGCGGCACAGAGTGCCGCACTACGAGCTTGTAGATCTGCTATTTTTTTTTATCGTGAAAATTTGTGCAAATCTTTGAATATATATTTTATTATTTATTATATTTTATATATATATATATATATATATATATATATATATTTTTTTTTTAAAGCAAACATTTGTAAAATATTTTGTTCCAGAAGCAAAGATTTGAGTTACAAATGTTCGCTTTAAAAAAATATATATATTCAAAGATTTGCACAAATGTTCAAACATTTTAAATAGCAGATCTACAAGCTCATATGCCGACTCCGTGCCGCGCTATGAGCTTGTATATCTGCCATTTTTGAATAGCCAAAGAAATCTAATATGACAGATGCGTTCCCGGATTGAATGGGTTAATAAGACGAAGGCTGTTCCTTTTGCTATGGTAGTTTCTAAAGCCCAATTTATTCAGCCTTCAGAGCTTTCAGACTGCACGGCTGCAAGGATAACAAGGCTAACATTTCTGTACTCCCGCCTGCTCATAAAGGATAACATTTATGTACTGGTGGTGGTCTCCTGCTTGGGAGTGTACACACACACACACCAGTCAAAAAAGCAAAAGAGCCACTCAAAGCTCTCTCCGCACAAGATGCACTCCTAATTTGGATAAGATGGACAGAAAACGTAATTCCCCCAAAAAAGCATGAAAGGAGACATCACTCCAAATAACACAAATAAAAGGAATAGGTCATTAGGATTCGCATGCTTGGTCAGGTCAGGACTGGGAGGCCAATTGGCTAGGTCTGTCACGATGATGAAATGTGTACAAATAATTGCAATTAAGGATTTAAATGTGTTTTGGCGTTGAACATTGGAACATATAAATACAAATTACTTTTCTGTTTGTCTTACAGGCTCAATAAACAGATATATCAATATATCATCTCTGTTGGGTGGAAACCTCATACAGTATGTCCAAAACAGTTACTTCTCAGGATTCAAAAAAAAAAGTAGCACATCGACAAGCGCAAAACGCGCCGCTTCGCACAACAATTTCAGCTTGCGGATCTGCTACTTTTGAAGCTTTTGTGTGACAACGAATGCAATGATACAAACAATTGACAATGACCAGTATCATCAAAATAAATGTACTATAAATAAATGTCAATAAATGAATTCATACAGATGAAACTGTTCTGAATCATAAATAATTTCAATTATCTAAAATACTTCCAATCATGCGCTTATGTAATTATTGTGACAGCCCTACCCTTAGCCGTAAAAAATACTGTACGTGAGAGCAATTGTCAGTCACACCGACTGCGATTTCACCAAACGTTTCTAAGGTGATGGAGAGCCTGTGTGTCATGTGTTAATGACAGACCAGCATCCATGGAGGGACAGTCAGACAGAGAAGTGTTGGTATCTTAGACTCGTTTCACAATAGTCCATGTTGATATGAAATAGTAGGGTAAACTCTACTAGTACACAATAAGGTTCAATTCCATTCAGGTTAGACAGAGTCAGGGTTCTGCTGCTATTGTGCACACACGTGTACGTGTGTGTGTGTGTGTGTGTGTGTGTGTGTGTGTGTGTGTGTGTGTGTGTGTGTGTGTGTGTGTGTGTGTGTGTGTGTGTGTGTGTGTGTGTGTGTGTGTGTGTGTTCACTGAAAGGCTCTGCTACACTAGAGCTACACTCACACATCAGTGTTGCCAGATGTTGCGAGAGAAATAAGCAACCAGGTCTACGAAAACAAGCCCAAAAGAAGCGACTATAGGCTACATGAGCACCTTAAACCTATATGCATTGGATATTTGAAAATAGCCGATCTACAAGCTCACAATGTGTCGCGATGCATTGTGAGCTTGAAGATTTGAAATTTTCACCCAAAAAAGTGGGAAAAATGTGTACACAAATCTGGCACAAAATATTTTTGATGGGGGGTCCATGGACAAATACATATTAATTGGGGGGTCCTTGCATGAACATTTTTAAGAACCACTGGTTTAAAAACATTAGGAAACTGTTTCTCAGAACCATTTATTGTTGGTTTTATTGGGCCTCTGTGGGCCTGATGGATGGGGAAGACGTCTTGTACAGTGTTCTAGTTAACCTCGGTGTACAGTAATTTGGAGGAAACTAGGCCAGTGCTTCTCAAAGTGGGGTCCAGGGACCCTCAGGGTTCCTTGAGGGTATTCCAAATGGACCGTTACAAGGTTTGTACTCTGAGAATGTACAAATGGAGCCAAATGATTTATGGCTGATCTTTGAAATTTAAAAAAGTTTGAGAAACACTGAACTAGGGCATTGATTGTACAACAGCTCACTCAAATGAGAAATTAACGGCCACGGTTCACCGCTAAATAATGGAAAAATAAAACCAAACACTAAATTTTCAACTGCTTTCGATTAAAGGGAACGTAAGTGTTTTTTTTTGTTTTGTTTGTTAAATTAAGTGTTAAATAGCTCTATATTCCAATTTTCCAATAGTAATCTCTATCTCTAGCTCTTTGGTAAACAAATTGGTACCTCAGGTCAAGATACCAATTTGATCCAATCACAACAGAGAAAGCATACAGGACACAGGATAAACAAGTGAAAATGGAAGCGATGAAAGAAAGAAATTGAATATAGATCTATAACTTTCACACCCTTTAAAAGGGGAATAACACTCATTTTCAACATTGAACTATGTCTTTAATACACCTTAGAGCTGTTGTGTGGAAATTCTATGTTGTCTAGAACTGGATAATTGATTGAGGTCATGCGATCAGTGACATACACAGGGTGTACTTTTGGCTGAGGGGGGCGGAGCCAAAAGTATCCAATTACCCTAACCCATAGTTCAATGTTGAAAATTAGTGGTATTCCCCTTTAATTGTGCACTCTAATTAAACATCACTAGAGCAGTCACTCAAATGAGAGACAGCTGACATGGTTTTGAAGAGAGCCGACTTGAAGAAAGAGGCTAATAACATGTAATGGGGTTAATTTAACACGGAGTCCCCGACTCTTCGAAACGGAGACGTTTCGACCCCAATTCATGAAGAAGAGGAAGCACTCTACAGCTCATAAGCACTATGGGAATAGACTCGGGGGTGGGGGTGGTGGGGGGGGGGGGCTCCTTCCTTCCCATGATTTAAAATCTGTAGGCATCAATCTGTGAGAACTTCCCCTTTTCTCACCAACTGTGCAACGAGCTCTTGTGCCCGCTACTGCAGTGGTTCTTCTCAAACTTTTCTGTGTCAAAGACACCCACAATTATATATAAATATAAAATATTTAGTTCCAGGGACCCTCAGTTCGCTTTTAAAAAAAAGGTTTTCACGATAAAAAAAACAAATAGCAGATCTACAAGCCCATGAGCTTGTATGTCTGCCATTTTTGAACAGCCAAACTATAAAATATGGTTAAAATGATTGTGACACTACATTAACTAATTTTGCTGGGGACCTCCTGGTACCCCTCCAAGGACCCCACTTTGAGAACCAAGGCACTACTGCACAGTCAAATCCAATTGACTTTTTAGTTGTTTTTTTTAGTTGAACAATGATTCATAATTACAGTAGGAAGCAAATGGACACTTACAGGTCTATAACTATACAGGTCCATTTGGTTACATTTTCTACAAAGTTAGATCAACACTGATTATTTTACAGTGTAGATTGGGGTCCCAGAGATAAAAAGAAATGTAAAATCATATCAAATGGGGGTCCGTGCCATAATGCATTATCAGACTAGGGGTCCTTGAAATTAAAAAGGTTTATGGGGTTTATGGGCCATATTTTCCCAAGTAATTTCCATTTCCCAAAAGGTTTTCTAAGCCAGGGCTCTTCCAACGTTTGGCAAGCCAAGGACCCCTTAACTGAGAGAGAGTTGAAGCAGGGACCTCCACTACATGTTATTATAAAATTGTGTTGCAGATGAAACGCCTCGCGGCGTGAGGTGTTAGATCTGCTATTTTCGGCTAATGTTACCCTCAGAATAGGGATGCTAGTGGTTAATGTAAAAGAAAAAGAATATCACAAATATTTGGCAGCCCCCCCTGAAGTAACTCTACTCCTTGTTGAAGACCCCTGCCCTGCTCTAAGCAGATCCTCCAGGAAAGGCGTGAAGACCAGACCAGACCAGGACCCCCTGAGCGGAGCCTCCGCAAGATGACAATGTTCATGTGTGTGTTTTGTCCTCCCGTGCCGTCAGCCAGCTATGGCCCCTTATAAAAACACCAGCCTTCCTCTCCTTTGTAAAGAGAGAAGATATATTTGCCTTGATCCCGCCAGTCCAGTTTGGGGACTGCAGCATGTACAGTACAGTACGGGCCTTCCTTAAAAGGAGAAACTATGCTCTTTTAGAGGGAAAACGGAGAGAGAGGGGTGGCAGAATAGTGGGAGAGGCTAAGACAGACAGAAGAGTGTGTGTGTGTGTGTGTGTGTGTGTGTGTGTGTGTGTGTGTGTGTGTGTGTGTGTGTGTGTGTGTGTGTGTGTGTGTGTGTGTGTGTGTGTGTGTGTGTGTGTGTGTGTGTGTGTGTGTGTGTGTGTGTGTGTAAGAGAGAGACACAGACAGAGAGAGACGGAAACATTCCATCAAACTTGCAGAAAAGATAACAAGATGAAGAATCACTACCTGGCAAAAAGAAAAACAAGAATGATGATTCAAAAGATGTTTTTTTTACTTAAGTAAAAGTACCAATACCACCACAATAGTAGAAATACTCTGTTACAAGTAAACTGATAGATTGGCTATTTTTGAATAGCTGAAGTATAAAATAGTGCTTGATGTTGTGCTTGTGCTTCTTTAGTATTAATAATCAAATATAAAGTAACTAGTAACTAAAGCTGTCATGATATCATTTGAGTGGAGTAAAAAGTACCGTACAACATTTGACCTGAGTTGGAGTGTAAAGTAGAGTAGAAGTATAGAGTAGAAGTATAAAGTATTGAAAAAAGTAAATACTTGAGTAAAGTAAAAGTACCATTGTACTTATTTAAATACAGTCGTACTGGAGTAAATGTACTTGGTTGCTTTCCACCATTGAGAAAGGGAAACAGAAACATTCCATCGACCTTGCAGAAAAGATAACGAGACAAAGAGTCACTACTTGGCGAAAAGAAAAATAAACAATCTTGGTTCAATCAAAAACTAAAAAACAACTTCTATTTTAATGAACAACGCCATCAGCAAAGGTTATTCACTCAGGAGACAACCTTGATACTTAAGCATCAACTCTACAGACCAGAATAACTTGTCTTAGCAGTTACTCTAGGAGAAATATCGATCCTGACGCTACTGAATAAACATCCCGCTCTACTCTGCTCTAATCAATATAAAGCAATGCCAAAATGTATTATTTAAAGTCGTTTCAAAGGGGCCTTACATTCAAGGCACTTTGCAAGAGACTTCTATGTACAAAAGGCTTTTTTGTATTACTTCAGTGTTACATCTGATTGTTTGACAGACCATGTCACGTCAAAATGTTGTTAAACACATTCCCACTCTTCCATGGATAGAAAACAACCTTAAAAAGTTGTATCTAAGTACCTTAGAAGTGCCCCTCAACACACACACACACACACGCTACTTTGTAAAAGTGGTGAAAAGCTACAAGCTACAATCGGGTTTTGTCAGATGTAAGGAATGTGTTATGGTCGAGACGTAGTGCAAAAACATATGCAAATTGCAATAGATAATAAAATGTCAAAATGCATCAAAGGGAAATCAACTAGATTTATTCAATTCCTGCGCATGTTTAGAACAGATGCAGGGTTTTTGCAAGAAACTAACGAGTTGCTTTCAGTCAAGCGCCCACGCAAACTCTCAACGGATGCAGCCTACGAACTCAGCAGGGGATTCTAACAATTATCGTAGCGATAATGGATATTCTACCAGTGTGTTGGGTTCTTTGTCTCATTGGTTCGCAACGTCGGGTACGGGACACGCCGACCCGGCCACCAGCCGTCCAGATGGACCCTTAAGACAGTGATTCTTAACCTGTGGGTCCCCATATTATTTTGGGGGGGGGGGGGGGGTCCCCAGATCATTTGCTTCATGTGCAACATTGCTTTCTCACTCAACAGTAAACAACCAACATATAGTATAAGTGTATACAGGGTATCTGCACATTTCAAAATACCTTTTTAATCAAATTGGCCAAATTCTCAAATATTACGAAGAGGCAAACTTTGTGAAAATAGCCCATCTACAAGCCCACAACGCGTCGCACTGCGAGGCGTTGTGGGCTTGTAGTTCAGCTATTTTCACAATATCTATCTGTCGAACCGAGTCAAACTAAATGCAATGCCTACAATTCCAAGTGCTTGTCAAGGTGGGGGTCCCCAGTTCAAATATGATTATTTTTTGGGGGGGAGGGTCCCGGCCTGAAAGGTTTGGGAAACCTTATTGCCTTAGGGGTCCGTAACTCAGAGTTACAAACCCCTAAGGGTCCATTTGGTTCCATTTGTATATTACTCTCTCTGAGTTACATTAAGTACACACCTGCTATCTTTATCTTGATTATATAATTCTATAATTCTATCCAGTGTTCTTTGTTTCCCTATCTTTCCAGCTCTCACTCTACCCTCGCTCTTCTAACGTAAACTACATGATGGAGCGTGCATTCTTTACACCTGTAAAACCTGCGATGTGACAATATGGCTGATTCTGATTCTTACAGACTCATGAGGGTCCATTTGGACCCCCCGGCGCTCCTCGGACCCGACCTTGAGAACCAGTGCTTTATCTGGCCATTCCTAGCCAGTCTACCTTGACAAGACAATCAAGTCCGGCCAGAGCTTCCCATTTATTTACCTCGGGGAGGGAGGGAGGCAAGGGAGTGTTGCCCTGTGAATAAGAATGGCTATCCGTGCTGTTGCATCAGAACGCTGACAGGTTGAACTAAGAATAATGCCCTTTCCCTCATCAAACAAATAGCCACCCTCCTCGGTGTTAAATCATCTCTGATGAAGCCCTTTGAAGGTTTGTTTATTTGCTCCTCAACAGAATAATGCAGCTCATATCGGGTTTGTGAGGACACAGGTGGGTCTCTTGTCAAGGCCTGTTAAAATCAGATTTTGTTGATCATTATGGTTTAATACTTCGGAGCATTTTGATTGATGGGGCGGCTAGTGTAGAAAAGTCTCAGAGCCTCCAAAAACACCAAAAAGCTTAACCCATCATGACCATGCAGGAACGCATCTGTGTCATTTTAGATTTCTTTGGCTATTGAAAAATAGCAGATATACAAGCTCGTGCCACGCTATTTAGCTTGTAGATCTGCCATTTTTGAAAAATCTTGAAAATGTGTGCAAATCTTTGAATACGTATATTTTCTTAAACAACATTTTTAACTCAAATCTTTGCTTCTGGGGGTCCCTGGAACAACATATTTTGAGGTGGGGGTCCGCGGCCAAATACATATCATGTTTAGGGTCCTTGACATGAAAACGTTTGAGCACCACTGATATAGCAACTTACGTTTTTCAGAAAACTAAGGGGAGTGAGTGTAGCAGTATAGTGGCTCAGAGCCCCATAAGCCCAATATCTCCCCAGCCAAGGAGGACTGTCCCAATGTAGGAATCCCAGGCATTACACTAGGACTGAAAATGCTATAAATTAATACAGTGTACTGTGTACAGCCTTTCAAACTCAGCCTCCACAACTCAGGTTAGAGATAAAAAATGCACTCCAGTTTCAATATGACTTTGTGTTCTCAGAGAAGAAAGTCAAAAAGATTTGTTGGGACAGTTGGTGCTTTTCCGTGAGACTGACGAATGGAAGGAGACAGGACTGGAGAGGAATGTCTTTGTGAAAACAGTCTGATGGAAAGACACACAAAAGGGAGTATAAGAAGACTTAAAAGTCGACACACCATGGTGTAAACATTACAAGGAGGTCCTGTAGCCTCACTCAGTGACTACACCTCCTATCAGTTTGGATAAAACACACATGGGCACAGAGCATGTCACAGAACAGCCACTACACTTGCCAAAATGCCAAATACATACTCTGTATTTGGGCTGGGCAAACCGACATTTAGTACCACTAACCGACTTAATCTGGCTCATTTAGGTTCATCGAATATTGGATACGATTTTTCCTTATAATAAGCTCACAAAGCATGATATAATAAGCTCAATCGGAAGGCGGTGCAAGCTTGTACATCGGCTATTTTCCCCCTTTTCGTTCATTAATCGAGGCGAAAGTTTTAAGTACTAAGTTTGTGATATTGATTTGAAGTCGCATAAACCCAGTCCTAATACCTCCACTTATCAGTTTGGATGAGACATGGGCACATGAGCAGAACATAGCCTGGCCCTACACAGAGCAGCCAATACAGAAACTCTATATCAGTGGTTCTCAAACCTTTTAATGTCAAGGACCCCCAAATTGTTACTTATTAGCCCGCGGACCCCCATTTGCAAAGATATGCCAAAGAACCCCCATAAGAGAAGATTTTTACGGCTCTAGCAGTGATTCTCAACCATTTTCATTACAAGTACCCCCAGTTTGACATGCATTATTAGGCTACGGACCCCCATTTAATGGCATTTATATCTCTGGGACCCCAATTTATATTGTAAAATTAATGTTAATGTAACTCTAAGAGTGTACAAATGGAACCAAATGGACCCGTTAGGGCTGTAACTCTCAAGAGTTACAGACCCATATGGGTCCATTTGGTTCCTATCCATCATTTAGCTGGGGACCCCCTGGAACTCCCTCAAGGACCCCTGGGGGTCCCCGGACCCCACTTTGAGAACCAATGCTCTATATGCCTCTGTGATTCCACCTCCAAACAGGATGAATTGCTTTACTCAATGCAAAGGAAAAAATATTCATTTTCCAAATTAAGTGTGATGCAATAAATATCGTTATACAGCCAGATGCTTTACATTTTCGTGTGTGCATATATTGGTATGACACGGATATTATGCTCAACAACAGCTAGAGCTACAGAGAAGATGATAGCTATTAGCTACACACAGACAGTATACTAATTAGGATGATGTGCTACAGGTGTTCTACCTGCTGCTGCGCACATTACACACCAAACAAAAAACACGTGTCCTGACAGATTCTCAAACGTTTTCACGTCGAGGACCCCCAAATTCAAACATATTTGTCCGCGGACCCCCATCTGAAAGGATTTGTAGTGCCAGGGACCACCATAAGAGAACATTTTGTGTTACGAATGTTCCTAAAATAGCCAAAGAATAGGCTACAGAATGGAGTTTAAAGTGGTTAAACTTGTCATTTTAGATTTCTTTGGCTATTGAAAAATATTTGAAAAATCTTGGAACATTTTTAATTACTGGGGACCCCCCTCAAGGACCCCCTAGGGCCAAAACCCCGGACCCCCACTTTAAGGACCACTGCCCCTAACTCAAAAGAACTACGTTTTTGTGGAATTAAAACCCATACATTCCCAGACATCATCACCACCACCACCACAATTAACACCTACTGTGGGCTCTTGTGATAGAAAGGCAGAGTAACGTGGCTCAGGTCGTGGAGGTCGAAGGCGGTGGGCTCGGCAGAGATGGCCGTCCTCTTGGTCCTCTGCTGCTCTCCGCCGCCGGGCTGCGGCTCGGCGGTCTTACCGGTGATGACCTGCTGCTGGGTGGCCGGCCTGATCACGGACCGGTACTTGTCCAGCTCGTTCTGCAGCCTCTGGATCAGCTCGTCCTTCTGATCCAGCTCCAGCTCCAGCTCGTCGATGAGCGCGTCCCGCTGGCGCAGCTCCTCGATCTTCTCCTGGAGCGCGTACTGGAGGTCGCGCAGGGTGCCCATGATGTCCGCTTTCATAGGATTTTTCAAAGATCCAACTTTGATTACAGAGATCCAACTTTAATCCGAGATTTCAGGCAGTCTCTCGAGTGTTTATTCTAGTCAACTTCCTCGTCCTCCTCTTGCCTTCCTTCCCTCTGCCTGGGAAAATCTGCCGGGAAACTTTGCCGGGAAACATCCAACAGCTTCCAGAGAAGAATCCACTCCCCTTCTTTTCCTTGTATAACCGCCTGTTGCTATATAAGCCAGTTGGATGGATTGTAATTACGAGGTATCTCCTTCTCTTCAACGGGCGATTACATTTTCGAGACGAGCGCAGTTTAGCCACAAATGCAAAGTTTGATCAATCCCTCTCCCCTCTCTCTCTCTCTCTCTCTTGTCTCTCTCTCTCCCTCTAGGCTGTGACAGTGGAGGAGCAGCCTTTCCTCTCAGCCGTGCGTCAGGCTGAGAGCCGGGACAGAAGCGCAAGGCGAGAAGGGCGCCTACAGGAATCCGTGCAACAGTGCAGGCTGGGCGGACGCACTGGAGCAGAGCGTCCCCCCTCCTCGCGATTGATGTAATACTTTAGTTAGAAGTTTGCAGCAAAACGCTCATGAAAGTACAGTTTACAAATTACAAGGTCAACTAAATAGGATTGGAAAGCCTAATGGCTTGTTTCAAATGGAGTTCCATTCCATCCATTGGAGCAAATGATGTATGAATAATTTATGAATGAAAGTGTGGTTCTCATTTTTTTTATTTTACGGACCCCCACTTTGGTATGCAATTAGGCCAGTGGTTCTCACTGCGGGGATACCCACACCGAGTCCTTGAGTGGGGTTCCAGGGGGTCCCTAGCCCTGGTCCAGAGCATTAGTGAGTTCTCTCTCTAACGCTCTGCCAGGAGCGCTGCTCTGATCATAGACCGAAAATTACACTACCGTGCGAGGTCTCTGTCTTTTGTAAAAAATAAAAACTGCTTCGCTACTCACCGAAACAAAGGCAGTTTTGTGTTGTTGAAGGACTATTCTCCACTGTGGGAAGACTCTCAGGATACACTTTTTGGGCAGAAAATTAAATATATTCGCCAAATGGAAATTATGTTATTAACTCCACTGCACCCTAACAGATCTGGAGATCTGAATAAAGTACCATTGACCAGATCTGTAGAGGGCGCAGTGGAGTAAATAAAAGAACATATTTAATGTGCTGCCCAAAAAGCACCCCCCCCCCCCCACCCCCCATAATCATATTTGAACTGGGGATCCCCACTCAGACAAGCGCTTGGAATGTAGGAGTTGAGGCATTCAATTTCGTTTGACTCGGTTCCACAGATAAATATTGTGAATATAGCCTACTGTATCTACAAGCTCACAGCGCCTTGCATTGCGAGGTGTTGTGAGCTTGTAGATCGGCTGTTTTCATATTTTTTCCCTCTTTCTTATATTATTTGACTATTTTTTATTTATTAACCTTTGGCAGATACAGGCATGATTAAATGTCCTTGAGCTTCATGGGATTACAGTCACATACTGAGGAGGTGTTTGTTCAGCCTCTTCTTAAAGGCATGAATACTACTATGCCCAACAATGTGGTTCTCAACCCACAGGTTGAGAACCACTGGAATAATGGACTCGCTCAAAGAACTGTCATTAAACCTCAATAACTTCCCCCAGGCAGATGCTGTGTATCAACACCGGGTCACTAATTGATGAGCACTGACTGAATCCTTAATGGAAGTTGAGTTGATGGCAGTTTAATGAACCCCCTTTTGTGAAAAATATTAGCCTGTGAAATATTAGCCTCACATTTTTCACTCATCATGCAGCAGCTTGTTTTTTTTTTCACTGTGGATCATTTTGTCAAGACTGCATCCCCCGTTTGCAACATGAAAATGTGCCAAGTAAAATCTGTTGAGGTTTCTGTTCATGAATGTTGCTGTGAATAGTGCTTGTGAAATGACATAAAATAAATGAAAAAAGCTCAATAAAAAATAGTTGAGGGCTGAGGGAATTCATCATCCCTGAAATGTCTTTGGCAGTGGTGGAAAGTAACTTAGTAAATGTACTCAAGTACTGTACTTTCAATACTTTTACTTCTACTCCACAACATCTCAGAGCCAAATATTGTACTTTTACTCCACTACAATTATATGAAAACTTTACTTTATAGATTTCGGCCATTTCGGCCAATAGCAGATCTACAAGCTCACAATGCGTCGCAATGATTTTTTTAATACATTTTGAACTTGGAACTTGGGACATTCTGAACAATGAGTACTTTTACTTTTGGTACTTAAAGTATATTTTGATGCCGATACTTTTGTACTTTTACTCAAGTACATTTTTTTCAATACAGGACTTCTACTTGTAACCTACTTGTGACTATATCTACATTGCAGTATTGATACTTTTACTTAAGTAAAACATGTGAGTACTTCTTCCATCACTGGTCTTCGGTGAGAAGACACAGTCATACCTCGTCTCCACAGATGTAGGCCATAACCCAAATATATCACTAGCTTGTGTATATCCAGTGACAATGATAAATGACCACATTTTCTTCACACACACACAAAAAAAAAAGTCTCTCGCAAACGTGTTCAGCTGGCACCTGCTAAACACATGTACGGTACGCCTAAACACAACCCAAGGGAACAAAAAGGTCAAAGGAAGTAGACAGGATTGGAGATATGGATTCTAAAAATACAAGTACAAAATAGTAATGATAAAAGAAAAGCTGAATCTGTGAGTGATAGGATCATGGGGTCACCTGTCTCTCACCACTGTGACGTCATCAGATTCCAATGAGTCACCTATAAATCTTCATGAACAGCTGTAGGGGCTGCCGTCCGTGACTATAAATCCAACCACAAAATTGGCTATTTATCCAAGAACATTCAGATGGGATCAATAAAAACGAAGAGTAATTGAAACAGCAATCAGCACGGGGTATAAAGGTTAAAGAACCATGAGTCACACGATGACAGCAAGGGGGTGAATAAGGGTTACCACATCACAAAGAACCTCTTCGGGTGAAGGGATTGGTTTTATGTTTGACATGTTGGTGAGTATAGTGGGTGGGTCTGGTGTCATAGCAAACACCATGTTTCTCACAGGAAGCCATGTTGAGGTCCCAGTGAAGGCCTGAAGACAGGTAAAAGCTGCCCTCTTGTGGCGGTATATGATAAAGGATTGATCAATGCAAATGGACTACATTATTGTCAGATTTTTGTGTCCGTGGGTGAATGGAATTTACTGTGGATGCACTCCACAATACAACAACAATCTGTTATTATAAGACAGTGGTTCTCAAAGTGGGGTCTGGGGGACCCCCAGGAGTCTTTGGGGGGGTTCCAGGGGGTCCCCAGCTAAAATATTGTACCTGTCTGAAACTCAGGGTCCGTGGCCTAATGCATGCCTAACTGAGGGTCCTTGAAATTAAATGGTTTGAGAATCACACACAAGTAGTGATATATTTTTTTGATATGGGAGATTTTAATTGTGTTTTTTTCCTCTGCTATAGCAAACCACGTGTTTCACCAGCACAAAAACAAAGATGAATGTTTAAAAAATGTCACCAAATTGAGTCTGTGCCTGTTTCCAAGTTTATTACACAACCATTTCATTATGACCTCCCTATATTCACCATGAGAACTAATACCTTGCCAAGTAAAGGGCATATGAATGAACTTGAGCAATATGTCTAGTTATGCAGCAAACCAACAACTAAAGCATATCGTTGCTGTCGGGCAACAATATTTTGTGTTTTTTGCAAATGAATGCCCTATGCCAGTTCTACAAACTCGAAACGCAGCGCAAAGCGGCGCGTTCTGAGCTTGTAGATCTGCTTCTATACTTTTGAATCCTGATAAGTAACAGTTTTAGACATAATGGTTTCCACCCCACAGAGACGATGTGAATGAACTTGAGCAACATGAGTTATGCAGCAAATCAACAACTAAAGCATATAGTATGGTTACCTTACGCCAGTGGTTCTCAAAGTGAGGTCCAGGGACCCCGAGAGTCCTTGAGGGGGTTCCAGGTGGTCCCCAGCAAAATGAGGAACAGTTCACCTAAGCCCTGATGTTTTATACTTTGACAGTTTGAAAACAGCCGATCTACAAGGTCCGCTTGTGAGCTTGTAGATCAGCTCTTTCTGGAATAATTGCACTTCTTTTTAAACACAAATATTCTCTTAAAGGGGTTTCCTGCCACAAGATATTTTCAGATGGGGGGGGGTCTGCGATCAAATACATATCTGGGGGTCCTTGACATGAAAATGTTAATGAGAACCACTGCCATAAGCAAAAACCTATACATTAAAAAGCCCAGAATGTGCATTTTCTGGACACTCTTCCCACAACTGTTTACTTCCTCTGAGCTGCATCATCCTCCACAACAGGCACTCTCCCCGGGGCGGCAGGGCCAACATGCCCTTCAAAGCACCTCTGCATCGGGAGGAGACAGGCTTTGAATTTCACCTCTCTAACCATCCAGCTCAGCCCTTTTCCTATGCAGATCAATAGAAACAGGATCCGGTGCTCCATGCCGCTGTAATCCGATGAGTGGGGAGGGCTGCCTCCTGGTGCCACGCTCTGACACTAATGGGGGTCGCGCTGTCTCTGACCCAAACCGGCGGGGGCGGCCCCATGTGGGCACCATGGCACGGTGGGTGAACGCCCTCCAGACAACATGTCAAAGCCGGATTTAGACCTATTTAGACCATAGGCGTCGTGCACCCCGAAAATAGCTGATCTACAAGCTCACAACGCGTCAGCGACGCGTTGTGAGCTTGTAGATCTGCTATTTTCGGCCCGAGGTCTCATGAGACAACAACTCCCGCTCACTCAGATCAGCTAACACAGGGAAGCTGTCAGAACCGCCCCTAAAACATCCGGGACAACGCTCCACACGTCCCAGACTCTTCTCCCTATAGCCCCTGGCTCCCAAACTGTGGAACAAACTCCCACGTTGCAGTGAGAACTGCAGACTCACTTCCCAATCTTCCGCCGAAATCTGAAGACTCACCTCTTCAGACTCCACCTTAGCCCGTAAGCACTTGCCGTAGCACTTGCCCTAGCCTTGATGACCTTGCAGGCTTCTGCAAAGGCTAAAATGTCATTTAGATAGCATGTTGTCTAGACAGATGCCGGGTTCATTTGTTGACCTGGCATCCTATAGTGTGTATAGTTTCAATGTACAGATTATATATTTGTTGATATTATCCTGTTTAGACTGATGATAGGTTCTTGGTTTACCTATGATCCCAGATTACTACGGTATCTCTATGCATTTGATGTATTACCTCGTGTTTACCTTGCTTACTGTAAATCGCTCTGGATTATGAGCGTCTGCTAAATGCCTAAATAGTAAAGTGTAAATGAGTCACTCATTGAAGCAGGACAGAAACAGTACAGTCTCCATTTTGAATCAACTCTCTGATGCCACGGTGTCCTTAGATAAACTGCATTTGGGGGAGGTGCTGAAGGAGGACTCTGGTCCATTTTGGTTCCATCTGTACCCGAGTTAAATTGCCACTTTGGATTTTTACCGTGAAACAAAGATGGATCTATATAATCATTAATTTAGGTCCATTTTTTTGTGCTCTCGGTTTTATCTCATCAGTGCTTAATTTGAAGAGGAGGTAAAAGCCTCAAAGAAGAGGAGTTATGTCTGATTAGGAGAATAATCTTGCTCGGTTATACTACCGGTACCTTTGTTTCATGAGTAAACCATTATCTACCCCACTGAGGCATTTCAAATTATTATACCATTCCATTAGGTTCTCTGCAAAATAAAGTACTGTTCTTTGTTTGTACTGTCATTATAGAAATACAGTAGATTTGTTAATTCCATATAGTCATTTTCTCACTGAAAGTCAATCACCTCTAATGCATGTGCCCACACAAGCGCCTACGTGTGTGTGTGTGTGTGTGTGTGTGTGTGTGTGTGTGTGTGTGTGTGTGTGTGTGTGTGTGTGTGTGTGTGTGTGTGTGTGTGTGTGTGTGTGTGTGTGTGTGTGTGTGTGTGTGAGAGAGTGAGAGTGTGAGTGTGAGTCTGTGTCTGTGTGTGTGTGTGTGTGTGTGTGTGTGTCTGTGTGTGTGTGAGAGAGAGAAAGAGAGAGAGAGAGAGAGAGAGAAAGAGAGAGAGAGAGAGAGAGAGAAAGAGAGATTACACACACAATTATTTCTCAATGAATGACACAGCGAATCGTTCATGAAGTCTCCCCCCTTATTGAGGAGGACTGGTGTTGCTGCGAGGGCCTTGTATAGTGCAGTGGTTCTCAAAGCCCAAGAGGTCCTTGAAGGGGTCCCAGGGAGTGATGCTATAGTTGTTAATATAGCATCACAATCAGTTAAACCACTTTAAAGCTATATTTTATACTTTGACTATTTGTTTATTTTTTAAGACCTGAGGACGATTCTACAAATGCCTTCTAAATCAGTAGTTCTCATACATTCAAGATTTTTCAAAAATGTTCAAAAATAGCAGTTGTAGGCTACAGATGTATATCTGCTATTTTTGAATAGCCAACGCAGACATCTAAAATCACACAGATGCTTTCCCGGTTGTAATGGGTTTCAATTGAAAAATCTTGTGTCTCAAAAAAATCAAAAATGTGTCTGTAAGCACAACTCAATTTGGGGGTCCTTGGTGTGAAAAGGTTTGAGAAATCATATAGCACTCCATGCCTCAGGAACACAGTCTGTCTTGCCTAACAGTGCAATTAATGCAAAATGAATGAAGATGGGAAATTGTCTCGCCGTCTTAACTGAATTAACCAAATTGACTATCGCCATGTTAATGCAATTAGGCAGTGGAGTAATTTATGCTTGTGTGCATTACAGTTACAGTGGTATTACAAGTTCATTTGTCCTGATGATGTTATTATACCGGTGATTTGATGGGAACGAAAGGAGTAAGGACAGGGTGACAGTGACAGAGACAGTGAGAAACAAATGGAGGGGCCGAGGGGGAGGAGAGAGAAAGAGAGGTTGTTTTTGACACTTGCTTTGGCAAAGTAAACATATGCTTTCTCAGGCCAATAAAGCTCCTTTGAATTTGAGAGAGAGAGAGTGAGAGAGAAGCCTGTGGAGTCAATCACAATCTATTTTTGATTGTTTTGTTCCACATTTTTGCTTTGGCAATGTAAATGTAGGCTATGTTTTCTCAAGCCAATAATAAAGCCACCAGGACTTTTCTGTGTTATCATTTTAGCCCAAATGTCTGACTGTACTTTTGATTGATTGATTGAATACTTTATTTAGAAGTTTGCACATGAAAATAAAGCTTAAATAGCCTACAAGGTCAACTAAATAGGATTAAAAAGCCCATGAAAGCCTAATGGCTTGTTTCAAATGGGGTCCTTTCTCCTTTGGAAATGGGGTAGGCCTACCTCTGCTGTTTTGCATTTCTGTCAATTAATCAATAGAGAGAAAGAGAGACCTGGAAACTTTCGTTTGGTCAAATGAACATGGTTAGATATATTGTGGCCTTTTAGGCGTTGTTTACTGATTATCTAACAAACTACGTTATAAGGCTTTGGGTAGCCTATCAAACGCTTATAAGTAGGAGGCCTACAAGTTACCATATGGAGCTAAAAACGAGCACCTAAAGGTGATGAAGCAATGGGAGAAGGAGCAGCAGCATATGGGGGGAGTTTTTCTAATGCAGGAGGATTAAATATCCGTTAGACGTGCACTTCAGGGCGCTCAGTGTCCAGATCTACTAAAAGCCAATAATGCATTGTACTTCCTCCCCTGGCGTCCCTGGGGGACGCAGTGATGGATCCATCAATTATCAAGCTCTTTCTGGACGCGCTGCGTCATCGAGGCCCCCTATAATAACCGCGAGTATACTTTGGTTGCAGCTTCGTGTTGCGCTGAAAAATATCCGATCTACAAGCTCACAGCGCGTTGCGGAGCAAAGCCTTGTGAGCTTGTAGATCTGATATGTTTTTTCCCAGCAGACGCAAGGCGACACCGGCGGACGGTGGAAGTATACGTCGCCACCTTTTAAGAATGAAAGTGCTTGAGCCTCCCATTCATGGCAAAGCATCCTCATCATCATCGCTATAGCCTACAATGTATAAGGGGGGGGGGGGGACAACAAAAAAAACTTGGGACCAGCTTTATAGCAGAGTTGGGACGCAAACATTTTGCAAGAAGCAGTGTGTTTTATATTAATACATAGGCCTAACCACTAACTCCACATGTTTGATCACATTGCATGTATTTAGCTATAGGGGAGACTGGTCAAAAGTAACACTATTTACATTTTCCTTCATAATTCACAGACCCTACTTGAAATATATTTTTTGTTATAAGAAACATATATATGTGCCCTAATTAATAATACCATGTATACGCTTGCACTGGTAAGGACAAGACTAAAATATTATGTTTAATTCAATAAGTCAGTCACAATTACAACAATTATAACAGTTGTTGCTTGGTGGATGTATAATTGATGGTGGAAGTGCAGAGAAGAGCATGTGGCCAATGATTCACAATATCAACACTTAATGAACCAAAATCGAGGGCTATTTATTTAATGCATGAACTCATCTAATAATAATCTTACCAGTCGGACTTAGCGTATTTCCTAAAGTTCTGCCTGGACAGGTCCTGGTGGGTCTGCGGCTCGGCGGAGATGCCCTGCGCCCGGCGGGTCCGGGGTCCGAGCAGCTGGGCGCTGGGCAGCACCGACTGGCATTTGTGCAGCTTCCTCCTGAGCTCCTGGACCTCGTCCTCCCGATCCAACAGACGCCGCTCCAGATCCCGGATCCTCTCCTCTTTGAGCAGCAGGATCTTAGCGAAGTCCTCCTCCAGGTCACTCATGGTGAAATCTGGCGTAAAAACAACTTTTTATCCTCCGTTAAAATAATAGACAACTCCAATACTCGGCCGGATCGGGGCTTTTTGGTGGTTAAAATCCCAAGATTACGCGTCGGATCGGATGGATACCTTGCCGTGCGTCGTTGCTGCGATCCGGACTAAATAATATCCCTTTTTTTTTACTGACCAACCGCGCTTGTTTGTTTTCCGTGCGCCTCGGACTGGAGAGAACGCGGTGTTTAAAAGTACAGAGCGGACGCTGCGCTCCGGTCCGCCGATCAGCCAGAGCCTCCAGGGAGAAACAGCTGATCAGCCTTCATTGACAAACCAATCCTCTGTGAGGAGACGCATGGACTGGGCCAGGCTGTCACACACTAGCCTACTGGCCGGGCTGCTGGGGCAATAAAAGTCTCCAAATAATGCCCCCGGTGGGAGAAAGAGAGGAGCAGCCGCCAGCCAGCCCGATAGGAAGAAAGACAGTGTGTGTGTGTATACACAGATAGCCCACCCACCCGCCGGCCCAACAACACACTGACTACAACATCACACAGGTATTTGTTGTGCTGTCAAAAAAACGTTTTTTCTCCTCTCTCTTTTTTGCCATTATCTCTGATAAATGCCCTTTCAGCAGCGAGGATGTTTAGCTGTGGAAACTCAAGCCTGTCGAGTCATTAGATTGTCACTGGACGAGCAGAGCAGAGCACAGCACCCCCCCTCCCTCCCTCCTAAATTAACACATAAATAAATAAATAAATAAATGATGCCCACTTGTTTCACCTCAGCTCACAAAACTAAAATAGCTTACAACCGAACTAACTGTACGCACTAAATTATGGGTTTATGGATATTATTGACTGTGCAGTAGTCTACACTTATCCTAACTAATACAATTGTGGTAGTAGTGGTTGAACTTCCGGGTCATACCTCATTCTGATAGGACCCCTTGACCACATGTCCAATTTGCTACACATTTCGCCTAAAACCGATCATGCCTGTTGCCATTGGATAGTGTACTTTTAATTGTTCAGCATACATTTGTATTCGTTTTTTGACCATATTTTGCCGCACTACATGATTACGCAACATTACTACGCCCTACCATCAGTCGTAAAGGAGTGTAAATCCCTACTCTCCTTCAAAACCGCTCTAAAAGCGCACTTACAGGTGGCTGCAATTCGAAACTGGCCCCTGTAAAAAGCCTACCACTTTCTTGGGTTTAAAATCCTCTTAGCAGACCTTGTATTGAACTGTACTTTCCTGTGCCTTTTTTTGCAAGCTGCTAATAAAGTATTCAATCAATCAATCAATTTTACATGATTATGCAACATCTTGAACCGGGAGGGCTGCGGCAGCAGCAAGCATGTGATCTGCCTTATCAGACAGATTGTATACATCACGTTAGCTCTTGCTGCTAACAGCGTTAGGGTGTTGTTTACTCATACTACGTACTACGGACTGAGCACAGCGCGAAGGACCCGTGTGTGTGTGTGTGTGTGTGTGTGTGTGTGTGTGTGTGTGTGTGTGTGTGTGTGTGTGTGTGTGTGTGCGTGCGTGGGGGTGCGCGTGTGCATGTGTGTGTGTGTGTGTGTGTGTGTGTGTGTGTATGAGCTTATACATATAGCTCCAACTAAATCCATGTCATCTAATAATAAGAGGCCTCCATCAACTAATATTTCCATAAGGCACCAAATAAAGACGGTTCCCACAAATGACACCATGATCAGACAGATGATAATGAACGCTCTCCTCTTCATGCTGTTGTCCCTCTCCCTCCCCATCTCCCCTGGCATGGGCTGTTTCAGAACCCTGAGAATGGCGAGGCTGCAGAACATCATCACTAACATGAAAAATAGGCATTTACCCAAATGAACATTATCATATCTTATTATAATCCACCAGCATAGCGAAAACCCAATGATGACCAACCAGGCCAACGCAGAGCAAGCCACCCCTCTACCTGAGGGGTTTGTATTTGAGGAATAATAGTAAACTGCTCAAAAAAAGTTCGGAAACTTAACTTCGGCCAATTATATCTCCCCTTTAATAATACCAATTGGTATTGTGTTTTATATCCTTTTTATCGTTGATTAGTCACCTTTACAAGGAGGTACAGCTTGAAAGGATCGGGCATTTGTGGCATGAGCAACACAGCTAAACGTGTGGGTAGCGCCTCCAAAAAATGTGCCAAAATCACCCAATATGCTTCTGTTGGTAATCGCTCTTGTTTTGAGCAACCTGCCAGCACACACCTGCTGAGAGGTGTGTGCCAGTAGTCACAGGTGTGTGACTGCCTCACAGGTGAGTGACTGGCACCTGAACATGGGTTCTGCAACTTTGTTGAGTTGGAGTGTGTATGCTCCAAGCAGCAACACTGCCCCCATGGAAAGATGCCACGTTTGTCCCTTCAGGATAAGGCCCGTGCAATAGGGCAAGTGAAGCTGATGTTCTGTTACGCAGATTACGCATTATTTGATGTCAGCACTGGTACCATTTGCAGGCAGGTGTGTGACTGGCACCTGAGCATGGGTCCTGCAACTTTGACGTCTGTCTTTGGTTCCGTTGTGCAAATCTGGCCGGTAAATCTATGGTTCCTCAGTTAAGAAAGGGGTCTTGGGTTGTTGTCTTCCTTGTTGACTTCACCAGTCTCACAGAACTTGGTCCTAAGTTTGCAAATGGTACCTGGGCTGACACCAAATAATGCTGTCACTCTGATTCACTTGCCCTATTGCACAGGCCTCATCCTGAAGGGACAAACGTGGCATCTTTCCATGGGGGCAGTGTTGCTGCTTGGAGCTACACACTCCAACTTAACAAAGTTGCAAAACCCATGTTCAGGTGCCAGTCACTCACCTGTGAGGCAGTCACACACCTGTGACTACTGGCACACACCTCTCAGCAGGTGTGTGCTGGCAGGTTGCTCAAAACAAGAGCGATTACCAACAGAAGCATATTGGGTGATTTTGGCAATTTTTTTGGAGGCGCTACCCACACGTTTAGCTGTGTTGCTCATGCCACGAATGCCCGATCCTTACAAGCTGTACCTCCTTGTAAAGGTGACTAATCAACGATAAAAATGATATAAAACACAATACCAATTGGTTTTATTAAAGTGGAGATATAATTGACCAAAGTTAAGTTTCCGAACTTTTTTTGAGCAGTTTATATAGCCTTATTGTAGGCTACTAGATGTGAGGGCCGCGTAGCGGCCCGAACCACTAGTATACAAGGTAGATTTTAAGTGTTTTTCTGTTGTATAACGAGTAACAACCATAACACACACCTTGGGCAATGAAAGCAAAATCGTGTGCATAAGATTATGCTATACAGGCTACTTCTGGAAGGATTACAGTAGGCTACCTCTCTGCAATTAAAGATGCTAAATCAGTGGTTCTCAGACATTTTCATGTCCAGGACCCCCAAATTGATATGCATTTGTCTGCGGTCCCTACAGACCCCCCATCTGAATTGTTTTGTAGGCTACCTGGATCCATAAGAGAAGATTTGTGTTAAACATTTTCAAAATGTACATTTTCAAAAACACATGTTTGGCCTTTTACTTGTAACAGAGTATTTTTATATTGTGGTATTGCTACTTTTACTTAAGTAAAATATCTGAGTACTTCTTCCACCACTAAACACACACAAGCAGACTGAACACACCGAGCCAGTCATTCGTGTGTATGCGTCATCTTTCACTCTACTGCCACCTGAATCCATATCAGCCCAGTGATTCCATTGACAAAGTCGGAGCATAAGGGGGAATATTTCATTAAGGTTCCAAGTTAAAAATAGAGAGAACCAATCCTTCATCTGTCAGTGTGGTTCTAAGAATCTCACCCCTATCTTTACCCCCCCCCCCCTTATCTCGAGCACTTAGATGCCTTTCTCTGGAAAGCATGACCCCATGTATATGTCAATCATATATCGTTGGCGTCAGGTCAAGTAGAAACCTTGTATGTCCAACACCATTACTTATCATGAAATGTTAAGGCATGTTACAATTGATCCAGTGCAATTGTTATTTATTTAGTCACAAGCGCTTGTTAATACTTTTCATTGGTTAGATATTCATAAAAATCACACCCTGTGTGAAGGAAGCGGTGCCTTTGGGGCGGGGCTTAACTCATTTCAGTTCGTCCCTATTGGTGGTCTGAGTCCACTTACCAAATTTGTACTTGGTAGCATGCTGCAAACTGGAATAATGGCTGTTTAAAGCCCAGCCAATGGGCAGACAGAGGGGGCGGGGCTTAAGTAATTACAGTTTGTCCCTATTGGTGGTTTTAGTCCATGTCCAAAATTTGTACTCCGTAGCATGCTGCGAACTTGAGTTATGGCTGTTTAAAGGCCAGCCAATGGGAAGACAGAGGGGGCGGGGCTTGAGCAATTCATGCTCGGCCCGTATTGGTGGTCTAAGTCCACATACCAAATTTGGACTTGGTGGCATGCTGCAAACTGGAGTTATAGCTGTTTAAAATCCCGTGCTCATACGGGCGGACGTCCCTGGGGGTCCCTGGACCCCTCTTTGATAACCGGTGGCACGTGTGGCAAATGAGAGGAGAGATGGCATAGGCAATCTCCAAGTCC
Organism: Gymnoscopelus microlampas; assembly: GCF_963454915.1. Lineage (NCBI taxonomy): Eukaryota > Metazoa > Chordata > Actinopteri > Myctophiformes > Myctophidae > Gymnoscopelus > Gymnoscopelus microlampas. The sequence continues at coordinate 16,319,912 of NC_139950.1, forward strand.
GTGTGTGTGTGTGTGTGTGTGTGTGTGTGTGTGTGCGTGTGCGTGTGTTTGTATCTGTTGCTTCTTTGCCGTGCTCATCCCGGGCTCATACACACAGACACACAGACACACAGACAGACACACAGACACACACACAGACACCGAGTCAAAGCCACGTATAGAGCAGTTGGCACCGCTAATAAAAAACACACACAAACACGTAACCAGTTTCACTTTCAGAATGTGTAAAAAATAGCAAAACAATAGCCGATCTACAAGCTCATAACGTGTCGCATTGCAACTGGGTTGTGACTCACAACCCAGTGACTCACAACCTTTCTTGCACATCGGCTATTTTTGCTACTTTTGTGTGACACTCTTGTACGATGAATTAGGACATTAATTTCCGAAAAGGACGGGGGGGGACGGGGGGGACGGGGGGGACGGGGGGGGACATGGAGATACAAGCTTTCCGTTCCGACATCGATGATATCTGGCAAGTTGTTTTGGGCGTTCGTTCATTATCTGTAATTTCAACATCTTACTCCCTTGAAGTGTTTCATTTTGACACGATTCTTGGAAAGTAAACAACATTTGATGCTTTGATTGAAACATTGCATCTGATGAAAATGTCTAGGATTAGAGATTCAAGTGCAAAAACAAGAAAAGAAAAAGTGTTTATAATAAATATATATGGCTTAGGACTACGTGTACTGTCCTAAGCCTGGGGATTTTCACAAGGTCTTGCGATGGGCCTGGTTTTCAAGATACTTAAGATACGAATTATTCAAGTACCATGTCTAACTACTTCAAAACTCCTTCAAAAGAGTGAGTAACGACACCCACGGGCACAACACCTGAGTAAATAAACGCCCTATTTGATCATACTAACTAAAGCGTCACACAAAAGCATCAAAAGTAGCAGATCTACAAGCTCGAAACCTTCGAGCTTGTAGATCTTGTGCTTTTGCTATTTTTGAATTTGAATCCTGAAAAGTAGCAGTTTTGGACATAATGAGGTTTCTACCCGACAGGTACGATATGTAATTGGACACGGTAAGGGTCCTCAAAACAGCTACGGGCTCAGAATAACCAGAAGCAGAGGCTGATGCACCAGCAAGTGTCACGTCTATTCAATGATTGTGCTTAAAAATAAACCACGGAAGCAATGAGTCAGGTACAACACAGAGGGATTCATGTTTTACTGACTAAAGGCAGTGGCTGCTTGAGGGTTGACTACCTTTACCTTTGGCCCCAAGGGGCAACTTAAAGGAGTTGTTCACCCAAAAAATGACTTATTTTCTATCAATTACACACCCCATGAAGCCTAGAATTCATGGAGATTTTTTAGTTTTTGTCACATTCCTGAGCCAATAATTTGAAGACCGGCAGACTCTCCGGTAGGAGACTCAATGTAGACTCTTTGAGTCTCCTACCGGAACATTGGCATCTTTCTGCCGGTAATGAAAGTATTGGCTTAGGAATGCGACAAAAACTAAAGAATCTCCGATTCAATGCTTCATGGGGTGTGTAATTGATAGAAAATAAGTCATTTTGGGGGTGAACTACTCCTTTAAAGGCTTAGTACAGTATGTAACTTTGCCCTTTGTTTACATAACAAAAAAAACAAACAAGAAAATGTACCCATCATTTCCCTCTATAGCAGCAGTTATCAGCCACTGGAGTAGTGTGGTGGCGTTTACCTGCAGAAACACATTGCCCTCGTACTGTATTTTGGTGTTTTCAGTCTTTTTTACTAGATGGGGACATTTTCGGGCTATAAAAATACAGCGAGAGGGTAGTGTTTTTCTGCAGCCAAATATATATACATTTGGGCGTCCTTGATACAAAAAAAGTTTTAGAACCTACCTATGCTTTAAAGGGGCTCTAACACAGAACTCCACAGAAAACAAAATAGAAGAAAAAAAACAGTAGTACACAAAAACAACAATGGAATGAAATAGATAATTAAACTCTACAAAGACAAAGTTCAAAACCATGCAAAGTTGATTAATTAATTAATTAATTAAATGAATTAAACCTATACTATAGGCCTTTAGCATAAATAACAAAGCCCAATCAGACCCAGTCTCTAAATGGCACAAGATTAAATGTTCAGATTGGTAGGTATAGCATTTTGTGTGTGGTCATTCTCACACTAAGTAGTCTTGCCAAGTATTTTGTTCCTGTTTTGGCAACGTGATGACATGGGTTCAGTGCTTTGGGGTCCAATAGTTATTTTGAGGTACTGTCTGAGTCTCTCTGCATTCTATATACCTTGCTCTCTCTGGATAACAGTGTCTGCTAAATGTTTGCATTGTAAATTGCTTTACATTGTGGAGGAAAGAGTGAAGGAGTTGGAGGTCTAATGTTTAACTGATAAATTGCGTACAGTGTCTCTGCATGAAGCTGACTGTTTGAAGAAACTGGAGGATGTAGGAACATAGAACATAAACGAGATAACAGTAAGCATAACAAAGATAGCAGAAACCATCTTAAGTATCCCACTTCCATTTTGTCTCTTTCGGTTGGAAACCTCATATGTCCAAAACTGTTCAAATTAAGAAATAGCAGATCGACAAGCTCAAAACGTGTTGCTTCGCGTCGCGTTTCGAGCTTGTAGATCAGCTATTTTTTAATGCTTTTGTGTGACGCTGTAGTATGATCAAGTAGGCCGTTCATTTTACAAAAAAGCACAAACCTTTAGAATATGGAGATAAAGAGGTTTCCCCGTTTATCTCGTTTGTGTAGAAAACCGTTCCTGTCTCCCGCTCTTCATTAAAGTGTGTTTTCTTGTCTGGACCTGGTAGGCCCGTATATCACCTGTCATGACTAAATATTTGTATTAACTTACTTTTTTTTATTATTACTTTTCTTTGATTTTCTGCTAACTAGATAAAGTGGAGACTTACTTATTCTGCATGGTTCTCACCAGTTACAAAACATGGAGAAGTTCGAAAGTTCACCATCACCCTGGCCGTCACAAACTGATAACACACACACACACACACACACACACACACACACACACACACACACACACACACACACACACACACACACAAGACGCACACATGTACTGTATGTATATTAGGGATGCATGCAACGATATACATCTAGTATATATTCGCGTTCGTTGAATGCCGTCGGCATATCAGCAAATAAGTTGATGTTGAATAGCGTTTATCTGTTGGCAATGCAGTAGCCGTTTATCTGTCGTATATATACAGTACTGTATACAGTATATATAAGCTAAATATTTACACATTTCTAGAAAATGCTTGTGGGGCTAAAGTATGCAGGGGCTGGTTGCTAAAGCTAAACACGTGTTGGAGACACCACCGCTCTAATAGTTTATGCTCAATACATTTTACCGGATGTGTTTCACACACCGTGAATATCGTCTCTGTCGGGTGGAAACCTCATACTGTATGTCCAAAAACTGTTACTTTTCAGGATTCAAATTCAAAAAGAGCAAAAGCAGCAGATCTACAAGCTCGAAACGTGTCGCTTCGCGCCGCGTTTCGAGTTTGCAGATCTGCTACTTTTGATGATTTTGTGTGACGCTGTAGTATGATCAAGTAGGGCGTTAATTTAAGAAAAAACACAAAAAGTTTGAATATGAAGATAAGAGGTTTCTGCCCAACAGCAACGATATATACAGTATACTCACTATATATAAAATATTGTAATCCTATTACTGTCACAGTTTTGTGAACCCCCTGCAGTACTGGCAAGTTCTCCCAGGGGTTCGTGAATCCTTGGTTGAGAATCCCTGCTCTACACAGAATCTCTTTAAAAGCGATCTACAAGCTCACAACGCATCTGTCTCGCAACACGACGCGTACTAGTGAGCTTGTAGATTGGCTATTTTCCCTGAACGTTGTGCCACAGAATGGGACGCTATAAGGTTCATTGTGGTTGACTAAAACATGGTTTCTAATGATCATTCAGGGCAGATGATGACCTGTGCAGTGCTCATAAAAACACAAGTTAAGACTGGTCTATCTGGTGGCATGGTGAAGCATTGCTCACTCAGTGTAAATAGGGAAATAGTTCAGTTGGTTCATCGTGGAGGAGTTGAGAACCATTGCAACATAGTGATATTGTGGTAATGACACGGTGAGTGTATGATTACAGTCTGGTCTCGCTGCTGGTGTTTCATGATCATGTGGGGGACAGGGACTTGATTGTCAAAACCCTATAATATAGGGATTATAATAGACTATATAGGGCCTATAGTCTACTTTGTTTCCCGGGAACGCCCAGGGGTCCATTCTTGGATCCTCTTTTTGTATATCTGCTGCCTTTGAAAATCTTTTAAATATATCGAAAATTTTGAATAATCTTGATTTTTTTTTTTAACACAAATCTTCTCTTCTGAGGGTCCCTGGCACAAAACCTTTTCAGATGGGGGTCCGCAGCCAAACATATATATCAATTTGGGGGTCCATGACATGAAACAGTATGAGAACTACTGCCTTAGTTCACAGCATCCTTTGCAAAAGAGCCTTTGGCTGAGTGTCAGTCAGTCAGTCGGTCAGTGTCCATTCAAGTGTGATTGTATTTGGGTGTTTTCATGGTGTACTGCAGTAGTTCCCAAACTTTGTAGTTTACTTGTGACCCATAAAAAAGTGTCCGCGACCCACTAATGTGTCCCGATCCAGTGTTTGGGAAACACTGGTGTACTGTACTGTAGTGCTGTGTTGAAGGGCTCTTCTGTTGTCTTTGCAGGGTTTCTAGTATAGAGCATCTGGGCAGATAGAGAGAGAGAGAGAGAGAGAGAGAGAGAGAGAGAGAGAGACGGTGCCCTCTGCTCCCTCAGGGACGGATCAGCTTACGGAAGAGAAAGGGGCAGACATTAGTCACTGTTTTCCTGTAACACAGAGGGAGAGGGGGGGGAGAGCGAGAGAGAGAGAGAGAGAGAGAGAGAGAGAGGGAGGAGAGAGAGAGAGGGGGGGAGAGAGAGAGAGAGAGAGAGAGAGGGAGGAGAGAGAGAGAGAAAGAAAGAGAGAGAGAGAGAGAGAGAGAGGTATCACGGGCAAACCCAGACATTTGCTTGCACATCATTATCACCCACCCACTCACGCACACGCACAGACACACGCACGCACAGACACACGCACGCACAGACACACACACACACACACACACACACACACACACACACACACACACACACACACACACACACACACACACACACACACACACACACACACACACACACACAAAAAGCTTTACATAACACACAATGCTAAGATCTGCTCGCAGGAACACACACACACACACACACACACACACACACACACACACACACACACACACACACACACACACACACACACACACACACACACACACACACACACACACACACACACACACACACACACATTTGTATTACTTAGGGCAATTTTATGAATTGATTGATTGAATACTGTATTAGTCAGAAATGTAAACAGCACAAGGTATGTACTATCGTACAAAGGAGAGAAAGGGGAAAATGTCAGCAGTGAATGTCACCTCCTTTCTATGGGAAAATTGAGTTTACCCTCCATTTGTAAAAAATAAAAAAGTATTAACCCTAATCCTAAAGCTGAAAATAGCATGCTTGTAGATTTGCGGTGTGCGACAATCAGGCATAACTCCAACTCCACACCCCTAAATATAACCTCTAAAGGCCTAATAATAACCCTAACCCAAACATGAACCTTTTCCTATATTGAAAGCATACTATAACTCCCCAAGAGTCTTTTTAAATCATAAAAACAACCATTTCTCTTGTGAGGACCAGGAAAATTGGCCTCACGATGTCCTGTTTCTCAAATTCTGTATATTTGCGTGGACATTTGCCCCTCACAAGTATAGTAATTCAAGCACATGCACGCACGCACGTGCACACACACACACACACACACACACACACACACACACACACACACACACACACACACACACACACACACACACACACACACACAGTCCAGTGTGCCTTTGAACAGGGATCTGTACGTCCCGCTGAGACACTGAGACACCAGCTGGAGGACAGGACAGCCTGACTGGAGCTCTGCTAACTGCCTGGCCCCAGGAGGACAGACACTGGAGCAGAAACGTAGCCACCGTAGAGGCAAGGCAGCTGCCTGCCCCCGAAAGACTGATCGTAAAGGGAAACAAACTAAAACGCCCCCAGAAACTACTCCGAACGTGTCCATACTGTTGGTTTTTGATTTTGTACTTAAGTAAAAGTATCAATACTGCAATGTGTTACAAGTAAAAAGTAAGGTATTCAAAATTGACTTGAGTAAAAGTACAAAAGTATTGTACTTAAAAAAGTAGAAAGTACTCATTCTGCAGAATGTCCCATTTCACAAGTTCAAAATGTCTCAATAGACGGCCTCGCTCTCATAACGCTAAAGCATTGGTTCTCAGAGTGGGGTCCCCAATAAAATGTGTTAATATAGCGTCAGAATAATTCTACCACTTTACCACTATAAACATATTTCATACTTTGGCTATTAAAAAATAGCAGATATACAAGCTCACAGCATGTCACCTTGTGTCGCACTGTGAACTTGTAGATCTGCTATTTTTGAAAAAATATAGTTTTTTATTTGCTAATCTTTGAATATATGTAATATACTGTAAATATATTTAAAGTGAACATTTTTAACTCAAATCTCAAAGGGTCCGCAGCCAAATACATATCATTTTGGGGGTCCTTGACATGAAAAAGAAGAAGACAGTGATTTTATCAATGCCATTTTAAGCCTAAAGCCGAAAAATAGCAAAAAATAGCCGGGGGAAAAAGCTCACAACGGGTTGCACTGCAACGTGTTGTGAGCTTGTAGATCAGCTAGCGCAGAAACACTGCACCAAAGCACATCTGAGTGGGACACACTCCACCATCACTACCACGGCATTACATACTGCACTGCACTTCATCTCCACATCTCACCAGTGAAACCTGATCCCATCAGATCACAAGCCTCAGATTGATCACTTGGCTCCGCTCGGGGGAACGGGAAGAATCAGGCCTCAGGAAATGGACTCAGTTCGACGCTATAATATTAATAATGATACTTCCTTTCCTTCCTGTCTTCCTGTAGTACTGTCAAAGCGAGGCTAGGTGAGGAGGAGAAGGGCCTGTTCTGCTATTTTCAAAACATTGATCGATTTTTCTTTTTTATTTAAGTCTCGTGCGCACCTGAAGTGGCCGGGCGGCCCATATGGGTTTACAAGGCATACAAGTATACAGTAACATACAGTCATTTGATATGTTCATTGTATAACTCTAAAAGAAATGCCCCCAACTAGGGCACACCGGTAAATAACAGGCAAGTGTGAGGACCACATGACTGCGACGTCCGCCGGTTCGATTTCAGCTGGAGATCCTCTGCCATTGTTTTCATGTGTATCCTGTTCCAATGGACCACATATACAAACGATTTCCCCTGTTCTTGCCTCTGCACTGCACTGGCTATGTGTGGCATTCAGAATTTAGAAACCTCTTATCTCCATATTCTAAACCTTCTGTGTTTTTTTGTAAATGAAAGGAGTAGTTCACCCCAGAAATTACTTATTTTCTATCAATTACACACCCCATGAAGCACTGAATTCATGGAGATTTGTTTTTGTTGTATTCCTAAGCCAATAATTTGAAATCTGGCGGAAAAATGCTAATGAGAGACTCAAAGAGTCTCCTTTCAGTCTCCGACCGGAGAATTAGTGGCATAGGAATGCGACAAAAACTAAAAAGTCAATGCTTCATGGGGTGTGTAATTGATAGAAAATAAGTAATCTTTTGGGTGAACTACTCCTTTAATGCCCTACTTACTGTAATCATACTACGGCGTCACACAAAATCATCAAAGTAGCAGATCTACACGCTCAAAACGCGGCGCGAAGCGACACGTTCTGCTACTTTAGCTGTTTTTCTCATTTGAATCCTGAAAAGTAACAGTTTTGGACATGTGAGGTTTCCACCCGACAGAGATGTTGTATCAAAACTGTATTGTTTGTTTTTAAATCACTAAACGGCCTTGCACCTTGCTTACATCTCTGACCTTCCGACCCCGGTTACAACCCTCCCTGTAATCGTATAGATCTGCTGACAACCTCTCACTCTCCGTCCCCAGGACAAGGCTCGTAACGGAAGGCGATAGGGCGTTTAGCCTTAAGGGTTCCACACTCGTGGAATACACTTCCACTAGAATAGATGGACTGCTGAGATAAGAGTGCAACACCTAACTAACAACAGCTCCCCCAGTCCGTAACCACACGACTAGTTGCCCAAGCCGTGCTATACTCATATGCTAAGTGCGCCGGAGCCAACCCAGAATCTTATCGTTCCAAAGGCAGTTCATAAATACATTAAAGCGGTACTTTTTTTCCAATCTGTATGGTAGAGTATGTTAACACAATATAACTTATACAATTGGGGTGGTTGTATTTTGTCTCCCTGCTCTTCTATTGAGACATTTAGATCGTGTCAAAGGTCATGTCTCACGTAGACACAGGATCTGACAAAAATGTTGACCTGATGGTCAAGATTCAATTTATCCCCTGAGCAAGCAGGCAGGCTCTATTAGCTCAATGGTAAAAGAAAATAATAAAAAATGTCAGGAAACTGGGTTCAGATCCGAGGTAGAAGAGGAAAGTTGCATAGTGCATCTTTCAAATATTGTAAATTGTTGGGAAGTTTTTGAACATCTGTTTTGCTTATAATGATATGCCCATAATAGGGACGCCAGGCTGAAAGTGGTCAAAGCCAGAGTAAAGAAAAGCTAAGGCTGGACTATGAGAGAAAAAGTGATTTTTCTTTTTGCGCGAGGATGAGAAGTATTCGGTGGATCAGTGCAAACATGTCGGGAATGTTGGAAAAATGTGTCAGTGAGGTGAGCGGGAGGTCAGGGGTCAGCGTCTGGAATGTTGCGGTCCCGTCGTCTTCCAGGTGTGTGTGGGGAACACACATTTTAATGAGGCGTGTATTACATGAACGCCTACAGTACAGCTCCCTACCCACCAGCAGCATGGACACAGAGGTGTGTGTTACATGAACTACAGCCTACAGTCAGTGGTTCTCAAACTTTTTCATGTCAAGGAAAGGACCCCCAAAATGTATTTAGCCGTGGACCCCCATCTCAAATATGTTGTTCCAGGGACCCCCAGAAGCAAAGATTTGAGTTAAAAAATATATATTCAAAGATTTGCACAGATTGTCACGATTTTTCAAAAATAGCAGATCTACAAGCTCATAGCGCAGCACCAGTGCCACGCTATGGGCTTGTAGATCAGATATTTTTGAATAGCCAAAGTATAAAATATGGTTAAAGTGGTTAAAATGATTGCTATATTAAGACATTTTGCTGGGGACCACCTGGTACCCCCCCCCCCCCCCCTCCAAGGACCCCACTTTGAGAACCAATGGCCTACAGTAAAACAGAAATTTGACTTCTCCACTGGATCCAAACTAGCTCACAACGTGCGACGCGTTGTGAGAAATTATGTTGAAGTATTTAAAAAAACAAATGTGTTTCACTTTTTCAAACATCTTTTGAAATAAAACAATAACAAAAATGAAAAAGTAAATGGAAAAAAGGGCTCTTTACTCGTGAGCCATAAAAAACGAGGGTCCTGACCCGGTGTTTTAAAATGTGAGTCATACACATAGTAAAACACAAGACATGTTCCTTCTGAAGGAAAGGGAGGTGTCATTCACAACTTCTTACGGGGTGGTCTCTGGTCTCAGAACCTTTTCTCAGGACTCCTGCACCTCCAGATGTCCTGACTCTCCCAACTAAATTAGTTCGGAAAGCCCGTCCGAACAGCATTTTGTTTTTTTTCCCGACGTCAGAAGGGGCATGTATTGAAATCAAAGGTCACGTACACACCAGGAGGAGTGTTTATTTTTGCGCAATTCAATCGCATGACTCTGATGTTTGTGTTATGAAACATGCATACTGAATGTGATTATAACAAGGCCATGAATCGACAGAATTCTTTCGAATTTTAATCTTTCGAAAGTCGAATTTCCAGCGCAAATAAAATCACCAACCTCTATGAATGGAGGCATCACCGAAATAAAAGTTTTGATGTGAAATAATCACGTTGCATTTTCGGATCGTTTTATTTGCGTCGCTCCTGGTGTCTAATATGAAATATGTTATGAACAAATACAGGTAATGTTTTCTCAATCACACAGTAACTATTTTAATATAATACAAATAGCCGATCTACAGCCTCATAATGCATAGCAATGTCACACACGTTGTGAGCTTGCAGATCAGCAACAAGCTACAATAGATCAGCTACTACAGTATCTTTGCTAATTTTGAGAATTTAGGGGAAGCTATCCACATGCCCCCAAAATAGGGACGCCAGGGTTAATAGGTTAAACCCTTTATAGGAAGATCTCAACCTCTAGTCCGTAGAACTCTTTTTACTGCACGCGCACACACACACACACACACACACACACACACACACACACACACACACACACACACACACACACACACACACACACACACACACACACACACACACCCCAAGTTGAGTTACTTTCGCTGCTGCCAGTGGAAAATGAAATGACACTGTTTTATCTGTGAAAACCAAACCAAAGCAGTGATTTGACATTGTCATTGTAGTTTCATTGTCAGCGCTGCTGGAGCTGATTTACAGTTACTGTGATAAGGACATGGCTGTCAATATGTCAGCTGCAGGGCTGTCTACAGGGGAGAGACTGTAACAGGAGGAGACAGACATGCAGACAGACAGACAGACAGACAGACAGACAGACAGACAGACAGACAGACAGACAGACAGACAGGCAGGCAGGCAGACAGACAGACAGACAGACAGTGCCATCAGCCTTTGTCCTCTGTCTCTCTCTCTCTGTGTCATTCTATCTAATGCAGTGTTTCTCAAACAATGGTCACAACCTATTTTTGGGTCACAGACCCATTTTCATGGGTCGTGGGTAAATATCTAGTTTGTTTCCTACAATTGTTTTTAAATTATTTCAAAATAAATTTAAAAAATGACAAATGCTAATATATATTAACATTTCAAAAACAATACATACATTTTTCAAAGAATTTGAGAAATTTTCAACAACAAAAAATATCTAAAGAATTCCACAGATTTTCAAAACTAGTGATAATATCAGCTTGTAGATTAGCTATTTTCACACTTTTTCTTTAATTGGGCTTTAAGTGATTAATTCATAATGTACAGTAGTTACAGTTTTTGTACGTGTGGGTCACACACCAGATTTCTGTTTTGGGTCCCGAGCTGTTTGGGAACACCTGATCTATCAGGTACAAGAGCTGTCTTCTTTTGCATGAGAATCCCTAATGGAGGCCTATAGCTTATTCAGCGTGTTTGTTTGTCCAGTTGGAACCAGATCATTATCCAGCAGTCACCTCCATCCTCACCTGTCCCGTGGCCCTGTGCCACAAAGCAGGGATAGAAAGGGCCAGTGGTGGAAAAAGTACTCAAATGTTTTACGTAAGTAAAAGTATCAATAATGCAATGTAGATATACTCTGTTACGAGTAGAAGTCCCGTATTCAAATTGTACTTGAGTAAAAGTACAAAAGTATCGGCTTCAAAATATACTTAAAGTACCAAAAGTAAATGTACTCATTGTACAGAATGTCCCATTTCACAAGTTCAAAAAATCATTTTGAAAATAGCCGATCTACAAGCTCACAATGCGTCACGCCGCAATACACATAGGGCTGAAGTGGTTAATGTGTGTTTTGTAATAATAATAAAAATCTACAAAGTAACTAGTAACTAAAGTTTTCATATTATACTGTAATTGTGGTGGAGTAAAAGTACAATATTTTCCTCTGAGATGTGGTGGAGTAGAAGTATGTAAAGTTTAGAAAATTTGAAATACTTCAGTCAAGTAAAAGTCGCTCAAAATTGTACTTAAGTACAGTACTTGCGTAAATGTGCTTAGTTACTTTACAACAGTCAGTGTGATCATTATCCAGCAGTCACCTCCATCGTCACCTGTCCCATCGTGGCTGTGACTCTGTGCCGTGTGCCACAAAGCAGGGATAGAAAAGGCTTTTCACCGGCGTCCCCCGGCGTGCTCGCAGGGAACATGACAGACTAATTATCACTGCATGTCAACGTCTTGGCTTTAACGGCACTGGCGGTTGTCATGGTGATTATTACAGAGATCACTTCACTCACACGATTTGATTTGATTCAACATCATGGAAGGAAACCTTAGCATCATGTGTAGGACAAACGATATAACGCAGACACTTTGAGGACTAGATAAGATGTTTATTGTCAGTGTATTCCGACAGCGGGGAGTGTTGGGCGGGAGGAGTAGGACGAAGGCTCTACGTCCTCCTGGTGGGGGCTCCTCACTGGCAGGTGAGTCAGTAGGATATGACAGCAGTGACAACACAGAAATGTCTGTGGGGAGGAATTAATTGGCATAACGACTAAATTGGGGAGAAAAAGGGGTAAAAAAGAATTGGCTACTTTAAATTAAAAAAATCTAAATAAAGTAGCAGATCTACAAGCTCGAAATGCGAGCTTGAGGATCCGCTACTTAGCTACATTTGAATCCTGAAAAGTAACAGTTTTAGATATATCAGGTTTCCACCCAACAAGATGGACAATTTACTATTCTCCTCCCTTGCATTTGACCAGTTGTTGGACCCTTTGGTGCGGTTGGGGTCAAACTGACCCAGGGTATTATTGGGATGGTTCACATGAAAACCTCCTTAGCATAGCAGCACACACCAGGGAGCTCCATTTTATATTTATTTATTCCCCGATTGTCAGCTTCTGAGAAGATCCTGCATCCCCAGAGCTCTCTCTGAGCGTATGACAGGTCATGTTGTGTTCGCTTATGAGGCCTCTGTGACGTCCACAGATCCAAAGCCACCGCCGTGTCCCCTGATGTCTCTCAGGGGGACACTGCATGCTGTCTGTGGCTGTTCCCTGTATGAATTAGCATGTTCACACATGCATATTCAGATGAAACGGCATCGCAGGCGAGTCGTACCTTGCTGGTTTGGAGGTCATATAACTGCCCTCTCACCCCCGCAAGCTGTTCTCCTCCCACTGTTCTTCCCCCGGGACCAGGGAGGGAGGTCTGTGACTACCATGTGGTGGAAGAAGTACTTAAATAAAAGTATCAATACCACAATATAAAAATACTCTGTTACAAGTAAAAGGCCTGTGTTCAAAATGTTTCTTGAGTAAAAGTACAAAAGTAGTGGGTATCGCACGCACGCACACACACACACACACACACACACACACACACACACACACACACACACACACACACACACAATTCAAGGCACCAACTTGTTCATCAGGAGCAGTTAGGGGTTCAGTGTCTTGCACTTCGACAAGCCAGGAGGAGCCAGCTGGGGAATCGAACCTGGAACCTTCGGATTCCAAGACGGCCGCTCTACCTCCTTGAGCCACTGCCGCCCGGTCTGTAAAGGAGTGGATCTCAAAAAGTGGTGTCTGGGGACCTCCATGCATGGGGTCCATGTGGTCCCCAGCAGAATTTTTAATATAGCATCAAAATCAGTTCCAACCACTTCAGTTCCACCCCTATATACATCTGCTATTTGAAAGCAGCAGCGATCTACAAGCCCACACAGCTCATTTGTGTTGTGACACGTTGTGAGTTGTTTTTTAAATCTGGAAAAGAATTGCAATAGTTTTGAAACATTTTAACAACATATTTGGCACAACATATTTTCAGATGGGGTCCGCAGCCAAATACATATGAATGTGGGGGTCCTTGACATGAAAGCGTTTGAGAAGCACTTATGTAAAATAGTGTGGATGGCTGCGAATCCTCTGCTGTCTCTCTTTCTGTGTGTGTGTGTGTGTGTGTGTGTGTGTGTGTGTGTGTGTGTGTGTGTGTGTGTGTGTGTGTGTGTGTGTGTGTGTGTGTGTGTGTGTGTGTGTGTGTGTGTGCGTGCGTGCGTGCGTGTGAGTGCGTGCGTGCGTTGGTGGGTCAAGTTGACCCGAACATCGTATGAAAGACATTATGGGAGGACATTAGACATTACACAACAATATGGGAGCATTGTGTCCCCACTCCCCAGGGATTTTCTTTTCTCTTCTATACGGTACATGTTCTTCTACAGAAAATAAGCCAAGGACATTGAGATTCTGATATAAAAATAGCATCCTTGTATACGTTTTTTCTTGCAGCAAAATATTTGAAATGGGTCAATTTGACCACATCACACTTAGGGACGGGACAATAATTGTTATCGTTTTTCGTGATACAATTTTGTGTAGGTAATTTTGAGGTACTTTTACTTTACTAGAGTTTTTCCAGTTTTCAGTGCTTTTACTTCTACTCCACTACATCTCAGAGGCAAATATTGTACTTTTACTCCACTACAGTTATTTGAAAACTTGAGTAACTAGTTACAGTACTTTGTAGATTTTGATTATTATTACAAAACATACATTATCCACTTCAACCCTATATACATCTTGGCCATTTTAAAATAGCCGATCTACAAGCTCACAATGCGTCGCGTCGCGACGCATTGTGAGCTTATAGATCGGCTATTTTCAAAAGATTTGTATACATTTGAAAACTTCTGCATAATGAGCACTTTCTACTTGTGGTACTTTAAGTACATTTTGATACCAATACTTTCGTACCTTTACTCAAGTCAATTTTGAATACCAGACTTTTACTTACTTACTAACAGAGTATTTCTACATTCCAGTATTGATACTTTTACTCAAATAAAACATGTGAATACTTTTTCCACCACTGCTGCACATCTAGGCCTATAAGCTGCAAAAAAAAATGTGAGACAAGTGTACTGAAATGCAAAGGCAACACCTGTCACTTGTCAGATTAGCAATGGTAATACCGTACAAAGAACAAAGCCCTCGCATGTCCCGAATGACTTGAGACATGTTATGTAAGCCGGGGGGGAATCCCTCTCATCTGCAAGGCTAAAGACAACAGTCATCCATACCTCCCTTTCCCAACGTTAAGCAGGCCTGCTATAACAACACACCAAGGATGTGGTGGCGAAGGGGCTTGTATGTACAGTAATTGGTAGATCTGTGTGCAGTGACGTGACCTTGTTGACATGTTGACGCCTTAGCTCAGAGCTTTGCTTTTTATCCCAGGGTAGGTGTGCTGAGCACGAATGCTCCTTTTCAGCAACACCCTGCACAATCATTTTGATTGATTGAATACTTTATCAACAGTTTGCAGATTGTAGGTACGGTTTACAAAGATTGTTAAAAGGATAACACGAAAAGCCCTAGGCGAAGGTCCTGTAATCCTGTAACCTAACGGCCGATCTACACCAGACTTTTCAAAGCGAGCGTATGCGTGGTGCGTACAGCGCGTTTGTTTAGATCCAAGTGATTATCAATGATAGCGGCTACACTAGGCGCGCGGATACGCGAGTCGCACATACGCAGACTTTTAAAATAGGACTGGATCTAAAAGTGCGCGTGTGCGTATATGCACGTGTGTGCGAAAAAAGTCTGGTGTGTGCCGGCAGTAACACGCGCGCATGCGCACGTGCACACACACACACACACACACACACACACACACACACACACACACACACACACACACACACACACACACACACACACACACACACACACACACAAGCTGACCAGTACAACAAGTCTTATACTGTTGGCCACTGAGCTGAAGCAGTTGGGGGTTCAGTGCCTTGCTCAAGGGTACTTCAACAGACTTGGGGGAGGGGTGAGTGGCGGTCATTAACTTCCCCAACCAGATTCTTCCTACCGGTCCGGGGGAATCAAACTCCTCTAGTGTCTCTAGTGCCTCTAGTGTCTAACCTTTAGGCCACTACTACTGTCCCTCCTTTCTCTCAATCTCTCTCCATTCAATTCAATTCAATTCAAAGGGGCTTCCTTGACATGAGAAAACATGCGTTTACATTGCCAAAGCAAAAGTGGAACAAAACAATCAAAACTAGATATTGTAAATATATATGCAATTAAAAGGGAAAAAAGAAATGTGTAAACAGAGAGAGCAGTGATACATTGCAACACAAACTAGCTTAGAAAACTTCTCACTTTCTCTCTCTCTCTCTCTCTCTGTCTCTATGTGCCCCTGTAAACATGGGGAGGGTGCGTGGGGGGGGGGGGGGGGGGGGGGTGGTTGGTAATAATAACTGTCAGAGAAGATGAGTTGCTGTATATTTCCCTGGGTGAGCAGCAGGGTGTTATGAAGAATAGCCATTGTCTCTTTTGGGGCGAAGAGGAGATGCCTCTGCTCTCTTGTGTAATAATGAGCCGTAAACACACCTGAGTGCCGAGTCACGTGGCTGGGGGTGCGGGGGAGGGAGGGGGTCCCTCTAGCATGCATTTATCGGGGGGCTGTTTGCGAGGAATGTGTTTAATGGAAGCCTGCCTGAGAGAGACCATATGGCGGGCCGCTATATGTCTGGCTCAAGGCCAAGGTTATTCACTCCTCTCTAAGCAGTGGTGGAAGGAAGTACTCTGAATTTATACTTAAGTAAATGTACCATTACCAAAATATTGAAATGCTGTGTTGCAAGTAATAGGCAAGTATTCAAAATGTTACTTGGGTAAAATAATGATATATACCTACTTACTGTACCACAGTAAAAGCTCTCAAAGTTAATGTATGTGTTGTAATAATAATCTAAATAAGCAAAGTAACTAGTAGCTAAGGTTTTAATAGTAGTGAAGTAAAAAAAAAAAATTGCCTTTGAGATGTAGTGTAGAGGAGAAGTATATTGAAAAATGACATGCTCAAGCAAAGGTACCTCCAAAACTGTACTTAAGTACAGTACTTGAGTAAATGTAATTAAAGCATCACTGATAGTAGACCACCACATTATTCTATCGTCGTTGTCGGGCAGAAACCTCTTATCTCCATACGCGCCACACAAAAGCGTCAAAAGTAGCAGATCTACAAGCTCGAAACGCAGCGCGAAGCGACACATTTCGAGCTTGTAGATCTGCTACTTTTGCTGTTTTTGAATCCTGAAAGGTAACAGTTTTGGCCATATGAGGTTTCCACCCGACAGAGACGATAGTATTACCCAGTGCTTTTGGGTCAACATACCAGGGATGCCTGCCTGCCTGCTGATGGTGAATGAATGGTGTCATGGTGGGCATGTGTTTTTTTTTTGGGGGTGGTGAAGAACTCTCTCTCCGTTTGCCGGGACTCCTGCAGGGACAGGTATGTGGCAGAGGAATTTAGGGGTGCAATAGGTGTTAGTTTAACTGCGCTAACACCCCACTCAACACCCCAACCCCCATCCCCCTCAGCTGCTACTGTCTTCCACATATTCCAGCCCCTTAAGCCCCAATGCTAGTGTTGTGCTCAGTAAATAGCAGATCTACAAGCTCACAACGCGTCACAAACATGACGCGTTGTGAGCTTTTTTATCTGCTATTTAAAGCATGCAACACCAGTGCGCAACTAAGTGTTAAAAGCTCACTTTTTTGTGGTGGAATAAAATGTTAACACTGTGCGCTTGTAGATCTGCTATTTTCACTATTTATTTTTTTAAAACAACTAATCGTTCAATTCATCCTAAACGCAGAAGTTCGGAATAACGACGAGGATTTGAGGTCATATTGCCCCCACCAGCCCCTAACTACACCCACCACGATGACACCATTCACCTAGCGGAGGAGCAGGCATCCCTGGTATGTGGACCCAAACGCGGGTAATAACGTATAACGTCACGCTGCATGGAGAGAGACCTGTGGCTGGTTGTCTGGAGCCACATCTGACAAGGCATCCCCAGCACGCCTTTACTTAAGCACACTCATAAAAGTCAGCGTGGCTAAAGATAGACACAGTCCCCGCGGGGACAGCCGTAAATCAGTAGAGGAGGCCCCTGGGGTTCCTATACAAAAAAAGAACAAGGGCCCTCAGGATGGTGCAGGTTAGCTCACTGCCTCTGTTCTGACTGACCTCCTGTCTCTACTAGTTGTACCAAAAACAATCCTGCTCTGGTTGTAGTAGTTGATGATTAGAGTGAACTATACCGGTGATTTCCATTTCAGGGACCCCCCGTTTGATATGCATTAGGCCATGATGGACCCCCCATTTGATTCTAAATTATAATTGTTTTATCTCTGGGACACCCCAGTCTATACTGTAAAATCATCAGTGTTCATTTTACTCCAAATGGAACCCTAAGGGTACACTCTCAGTTACATAGGCTAAACAGGCTTTACACTTTATGAATTATTCCACTCAACGAAAACACATATATTCTATATTCACATATTGTCATGAATTCGGCAAACATTTAGCAACAGTGAGGGGCCCAGAGTTCTTGGTTTTCCCATTGTTTCTCAATCCGAGGGAAATACTACAGGATCTAGCACAGAGCCCTGGGGGACCCCGGTCAACTAAAGCATTACAGGGTGTAAGTGGCTAATCATTTATTGGTGTCGGCCTCCGCCCCTCCGCAGGACAATTCACCCCCCCCCCCCCCTCACCCATCATCCACCCCCCACCCATGAGATTGATGTCAGCTGCCTCGTGCCCAAAGGGCCTCCACCACATTCCTGGCTCAGCTGGACATCCAGCAGGCCACCACCTGCACCGTGTCAACAACCAGCGTGCACGCACACGCGCTGTACACACACACACACACACACACACACACACACACACACACAGTGAAACTAAAAGGCGCTAACTACACGGGGTTAAGTATTTCCCCCACGCTGTGAAAGCATTTACCGTCACCCTAAACTGGAACCTGTTGTAAAAAAAAATACACTCCCACAAAAGACTGAAGAGTCCAGTGTTTTCCAACCAATGGTTCGGGACCCATTTTTGATGGGTTGTGGTGGCTAAATATCTACCTTTTCTTTTACGTTTTTAACCCCTGCTTGAGAGACCTATTCCACGAATGCCGTTATCTGATAGTGGAAAAAGAGCGACAGATGGAAAGAAAATAATAATGAAGGGTCAAAGTATGGGGACAGGGGGAGATATTTTTTCTATATATTTTGTATAGTATGTGTATAATGCGTTATACACATGGGATGCATAGCAAGTGCTACCTATAATTCAATCTTTATTTAACCAGTACAAACACTCATTGAGAGGGAGGACAGGAGTTTGGTCAAGATGTAGGCAACCGGGCAAGTCAATATATTCAAATAAATTACACACAACTACTGTATTTAATCAATTATGAGAGATGATAAAAATAAACTTAAATTATATGAAGCACGTAGCATTACAAAATTAAGAAACAAATAAAAAAAAGAAACATGTAAATAAAGGAACATTCTTTCAGTGTTGTTTTACTGTGTGTGTGTGTGCGTGCGTGTGTGCGTGCGTGCGTGCGTGCGTGCGTGCGTGCGTGCGTGCGTGCGTGCGTGCGTGCATGCGTGTGCACGTGTGTGTGTGTGTGTGTGTGTGTGTGTGTGCGTGCATGTGTGCGTGCGTGTGCGTGTGTGTGTGTGTGTGTGTGCACACGTGTGTACTAACAATGGTGAGAACAGAGGTATGGTGTCATGTCTCAGCTGTCGTTTCACACTGTGCGGTGGTGGGTGAGAAGAGAATTTTTTTTCACTCTCCCTCTCTGTCAGTCCCACATGTACACCCTGAGTCCCACTGACAGAGCAATGTCGTCAGGACGGGGGTACTGTTAAGGGTGACGCAACCATCACGTAATCGTTACGTCATCTCCTATATTAACTCCACCTGGGTTCCAAATTCGTCTTTGTTCGTTTATTATAAATTGTATCAAGCTCATCTCAATTTACTGTTGATAATCTCTTAACTTTCTTCTAAGCTTAATTGTGCAGTTCTTTAGAATTGCATTGGTTATTATTACTTGACAGTCCTTTTCTGAACCATCACTCCTGAGAATAATACTCAGGACTTCCCTTCCGCGCGGGCTTCCCTAATTCTGCATACTGTGACCGCCTTTGTCGTCTGCCGACTCCCTGACAGTGTGTGTGTGTGTGTGTGTGTGTGTGTGTGTGTGTGTGTGTGTGTGTGTGTGTGTGTGTGTGTGTGTGTACAGTACTAACAATGGTGAGAACAGAGGTATGGTGTCATGTCTCAGCTGTCGTTTCACAGTGTGCGGTGGTGGAAACGTGAGAAAAAATGTTCACTCTCCCTCTCTGTCAATCCCACATGTTACACCCTGAGTCCCACTGACAGCAATGTTGTCTCCTCTTCTCTCCTTACCTCCGTCTCTCTCTCTCTCTTTCTTAACCACTTAAACCCTCTAGTTCTTAGGGAACAACAGTTACTGTACTTGCACTGTCTTTTTTCCATCTACACAAAACGACAAAAATTGCTCACAACCTGCCTACCAGTGATGGGGAGCAATTCCAAGCTAATAGAAACCTAAGCCTTTCTCCTCCTGGACAGTTAGTATGCTGAAATACAAGCCATTGTTCTTGCATTCATAAAAAGAAAAGAAAAATGAGACGTTTGAAATCTTTGAAAATGAGGGATGTGGTCCTTTCTACTCTGGGGGAGAACATTCAGATCTACAAGCTCACAAAGTATCGCAACACATACTGTGAGCTTCTAGAGCGGCTATTTTCAGCAAAGATATTTGTTGTAGAGAGGAAAAAGGAAGGGGCACGCCAGTCAACCATAAGTATATAGAGTTTAAGTGGTCATGGCCTTTTAGTGTCAGGTAATGTCTAGGTCTATTTCGTGTTTCAGTTCACTGAGATTTATTCCCTTGAGTAAACACTTCACTTCACACTGGGCTAAAAAATCATCTTCAATTTTGCTTTTTTGTTTGATGCGCTTTGATGTCGGATTCAAGATACCCTCCTTCAGCAACGAGCTCTCTCTGTCTCCCTCTCTCTTCTCTCTCTCTCTCCCTCTCTTTTCTCTCTCTCCTCTCTCCATCTCACAGCTGATTAGGTGCAAATGTAATGTATGTGTTTGCATAACAAACAGAAGACTGATTGCCATTAGTGGAGGTAGGGGGTCGCGGTGGTTATCCGCGGCTAACACCAACAGTGGCGTCGAATTGCTTCAGGTCGCGGTTACCTACAGTATAGGTACACTGTTTCTCAAGGGTCCTTGAGGGGGTTCAAAGAGAGACAAGCCTTTTGCACACCTACAAAGCGACAGGTGCTTAAGAGAGGACCAAACCAGGGCCAACAACGTTGAACCCTCCTGGGTTCAAGGGGGTCCCCAGCTAAATGATGTAACATAGCATCAAAATCTGTTGAACCAATTTAACCCTATATACATCTGCTATTTGAAAATAGCAGATCTACAAACTTACAACGTACAAGAAGCTTGTAGATCAGCTATTTTCAAAAAAGCTTGAAAAACTGTTAATATATTTTTAAAACATTTTACAGCACAAATCGTGTATTGGGGTCCCTGGCACAAAATATTTTCAGATGGGGGTTTGCAGCCAAATACATAAGAATCTGGGGGTCCTTGACCAAGACCAAAATCTGATCAAGCAGCTTCAGAAAAAAAACGAGATTATGTTTCTCCTATAGACAGCAAACATTCAAAATGTAATAATAAAATAAATAGTGCAAAGAATGATATATCAATCTAAATAAATCCTAAAAAGAAACTAGAAGAATTCATGTCATAAAAAACAGCATAACCAGATTAAAAACCCATTTCAACTGCTCTTAAGAAATGCATACCTAGAGTTCATCTATAGAGTTCATCTCATCTAAAGCATAGGAATGCATAAACCCCCAAGTTCATATCGTCTCTGTCGGGTGGAAACCTCATATGTCCAAAACTGTTACTTTTCAGGATTCAAAATTCAAAAGCATCAAAAGTAGCAGATCCACAAGCTCAAAACGCGCCGCGAAGCGTTGCGTTTCGAGCTTGTGCATCTACTACTTTTGATGCTTTTAACGCTGTAGTATGATCAAGTAGGGCGTTAATTTACAGTAAAACAGTAAACATATGGAGATAAGAGGTTTCTGCCCGACTGCAACGCTACACTAGTAGAGGGGGATTATTTGAGTAAAATACGAGAAAAAGGTGGCGGGCCACTTGGCCTAGGAGCCATCGTTGCCCTCGTCATTTCCAATCGCCATCACAGGCCGCCAGAGGAGCTCACCCACAATAAAGTGAACAGTTCCCTCCGGAGGGAACGGCTCATTAATGTCGTACAGTATGATCATTGCAGTCGGGGTGGAAAATTTGTATGTCCAAAACTGTTCCTTTCTTATTATTATTTTAAAAAAAAATTAAACATTTAAATTTGTGAAAATAGCTGATCTACAAGCACACAACGCCTCGCATTGCGAGGTGTTGTGTGCTTGTAGATCTGCTATTTTCACTACTTTTGTGTGACACTCTTGTATAATGAACTAAGAGCGTGAATTTACGAAAAAACATAAAAATGTGAAACTTGGAAACATGCTTGGTTTCTCCCCAGACTCTCCTCCGATATGCACTTGCTGAGTGAATCTCTGCTGCCGTGTCTTCTCTTGGAAGAGTGAGACAGAGAGAGAGAGATCCAGCGGTATTCAGAGACGGTGTGTGTGTGCGTGAGAGAGAGAGAGAGAGACACACACACACACACACAGATGCTTGGGGGGGGGGTTGTTATTGCATAACATGACGTTACTATCCTCCTGCGAGGAAGGAAGAAGGCCTCTGTGACGGCTTGGTGAAATGCAGTGAACCTTCCCTCGCGTGTTCACAGTGTTCCACAGCAGACCAGACCACCGCCACGGTAATTGGCTGATGATGTGGCCTCAAGGACCACAGCAACAAGCTTTCTGGTTGCCTGCTAATCAAAAAGGGCAGCGATCGCTTCTGGCACCTTGATACTGCATACACGCACGCATGTTTCAAGCATGGCTGCTCTTCATTTGCGCGCGCGCGCTCGTACGCGTGCGTGCGTGCGTGCGTGTATGTGTGTCTGTGTGTGTGTGTGTCTGTGTGTGTGTGTGTGTCTGTTGTGGTGGTCACAGCTCAGGGTTGCCAGATTTTCACGAGAGATACATATAACCAGGTCTATGAGAACAAGCTCCAAAAGAAGTGACTCTCAAGAAACAAAACACAAGGTAATAATACCGGTCATCTCCACCAGGCTTTAGTCCGGGGTACCAAGCTCAGGGAGGCACCACCAAAAAAAAAAGACCGAACTATTGTAAGTGATTTTGCGCCGAAATACATAAACATGCTCTAAAAATGCACGTGGTGCTCCAATCTGACCACGGCAGCCATTCGGCTCGTCAGATAGATGGGTGGGAGCAGTGGCCAACGCTTTCAGGATTTTCACGTGGGCCTTGCTCCAGAAAACTTTGGGAACCACTGTTCTTAGACAACTGTAGGAAGCACGCCCAAATCACCAACGACAGTTTGGAAACAAGCCCAAAAAAGAAAAACACAACCCCTAACTACCAATATTTACAAGCGACTTCACAGAAAAACAAGTCCAAAGTCTCTCATAATAAGTGGACTTGGCAGCTATGCTTTGTGACAGAGTTGCCTCGGTTGGCATGAGCTGACCCTTTGACTTGTTACATCATACGTCAGGGGAATTCTCAGAGAAACTCACAGCATTCCGGTGAGACTTCTACAGAGTGCCATGTATTCCAACCAGGGCTGCTGAACTGTGTATAACAGTGCTTCTCAAAATTTTTCATGTCAAGGACCCCCAAAAGTATATGCATTTGTCTGCGAACCCCACCATCTCAAAAATATTTTGTGCCAGGGATTTTTGAATAGCCAAAGTATAAAATACGGTTAAAGTTGTTAAAATGATTGTGACGCAATATGATCTCATTTTGATGGGGACCCCCATGTACGCCCCATGGGTCCCCGGACCCCATTTTGAGAACCAATTGGTGTATAAACTCATCTCACCAGTGTCACACAGAGCCTGTAATGTAATGCTACAGTACCATCATGACACCATACAGTGACCTCTGCTACTTCAAGTCAGCCCCTTGTTTTCACACTGGCTGCTTTGACAGCCGGAGGAGTGAGTCAACATCTCCAGTAGTTAGTAGATGAACTAGGGCGTGTGTGTGTGTGTGTGTGTGTGTGTGTGTGTGTGTGTGTGTGTGTGTGTGTGTGTGTGTGTGTGTGTGTGTGTGTGTGTGTGTGTGCGCGTGTGTTGTGGTGGTCACTCAGTACAGTACAGTGTTCTATAAACATAATGCACAGCACCAAAGGCCGTGGTGGAGTGCTCTGACCCCATGGGGACACATTTAAAGAGAGGAAAACAAGGTGTTGCACACTCTGGCTCCATACGCAGAGAATGATGCATACATTACTGAGTTTTTACAGTGTTGTACAGTAGGACTGTACATTGAACGCGGAGCGCGAGCCCCCCAGCTGACAGAACGTGGTGGGACAAGCGACCTTTGAAACGATAACAAACTGTGATGGTTCATTTGGGGGTGGGTCCTGCCGCTGAGATATTTAAACCCCCTCCCGGCCATCTCCGCTGGAAGGCTGACAGGATTACGGCACACAAACACATCATCATTACTAGGCCTGACACAATGATTACATAATCGCCTATTCACAGATAATCGCAATTGTTTTGCATAATCGTCAGCATCGCTTCCATTCACCTACACAAAACGTGTCTGCTGAACATTTTTCATACAGCTTCAAACATATAACGGAAATAGCATGGTTGTGAGCGTTGTAGATCTGCTATTTCAAATAAATAAATAAAAGTTTGGAAAGTAAAAAATTGGCCCAAAATAGGGACACCCGGTTGAAAGTGGTTAACCACTTGAACCCCAGCATCCCTATTCTGGGGGGAACATTCATATAAAGTCTTACCACACGAACACTTTACTTAAAGGTTGGGTCTCTCTATACCAGTCACTAGCGATAAAGTGAATAATAACACATCACAACAACTGGCTGGGATGCTCCATGTGTTGTGTTAGCTGTTGGTACTTAACATTTCTAATCCCTGCATGCAGCAGCAGCAGCAGTGTGTCTTAGAGCAACGGCACGGATCCTGGCTTAGCTGATCAACTTCAGCCTGCTAGAGTATATTTATCAGTGAGCATAGTGCACTCTCACCCACGTACCACATCAACACTCCGTCATGCAGAGCACTACAAACACTGATTGGGTCAGAAGGTGCATGGGCTACAAGAAGAGGATATGGAAATGATGTGTGTCATGGAAGCATTGATTGATTAATTGATTTATTGATTGATCAAATAGATTTAAAGCTGCACTATGTAACTTTCCTCTTCTACCACGGATTTCAACCCGGTTTCCTGCTTAAGTGCTGACATTTTTACCATTGACCTAATAGAGCCTGCCTGCTTGCTCAGGGGATAAATTGAATCTGGACCATCAGGTTAACATTCGTGTCAGATCTGAAAAATCCAACGACAAGACAAAATACAACCACCCCATTTGTATAAGTTATATTGTATTAACATACTCTACCATAAAAAAATATTCATTTAAAAGAGTTACATAGAGGCGTTAAATAAATGGTCCCGATTTTGCCTATTTGACATGCAGTACATCACAGCACACAAGCTAAAACTCTACAAACATAAGCAACGTACCTAAAAAACTAAAATATTAAAATGAATAAAATGCGATATCCACAACCATTGAGACTCCCAAGCACTCTAACTCTTCCCATAAAAAACCTTTTCACATAATTTTTAAAAGTCTGTTTAGATTGAGATTGCCTAACGGACAGGGTCAGGTCTTTCCAAAGATAAATATCCATGTAAATAAAAGAACTCTTATCAAAATGTTTGACTTGTAACGTTTGATTTGCTTATGAAGTCTGTCTACGAGTGAGTGAGTGAGTGAGTGAGTGACTGAGTGAGTGAGTGAGTGAGTGAGTGAGCGAGCGAGCGTCTGTCCGTCCGTCTATTCAGTGGTGTAAAGTAAGTTAGTAACTAAGTACATTTACTCAAGTACGGTACTTATGTACAAATTTGAGGAATCTTTACTTTACTGGAGTATTTTACATTTTCAGTACTTTGTACTTCTACTCCAATACATCTCAGAGGTAAATATTGCACTTTTTACTCCACTACAATTATTTGAAAGATGTAGTTACTAGGTACTTTGAAGATTTGTATTAATATTATAAAACATGCATTAACCACTTTATCCATATACTTTGGCTGTTTGAAAATAGCCGATCTACAAGCTCACAACGCGTCGCAAAGCGACACGTTGTGAGCTTGTAGATCAGGAGATTTTTATACATTTTGAAGATGAGTACTTTTACTTTTGGTACTTTAAGTACACTTTGATGCCAATACTGTTGTACTTTTACTCAAGTGCATTTTGAATACTGGACTTTTCTTTCTACATTGCAGTATTGATACTTTTACTTAAGTAAAACATTTGGGCACTTTTTCCACCACTGCATCTCTATCTATACATCCATCCACCCATCCATCTATCCATCATCTATCCATCATCTATCCATCCATCAATCTATCATTTACAGTCTACTGGCTAAATATAGCAGACCAGTACTGGAAGTAACTCTAGAAGGCTGTCCAGGCGCACAGGTCCTGGTCAATTGGACTAATGAGGTACCCGAGTGGGGACGGCCAGCATATATCTCCCAGGGCAGTTGAGTTCTGATGCTCAAGTTCGTTCCCATAACCCTCCCCCCCCCCCTCTCTTTCGAAGCCAACCATTAATAGACAAACCTCCTATTTGCACGCCTAGAACTCAGTCATCACATACTATGTATGGTATTCTGAATAGACCACACCGCTGCACTGCTTAGAATAGAGTGGGGTTTGTTAACCCATAAATCATATTGTTGTTTCTTTTGGCCCGCCTGGTCGCAGCATTGTAAGAGGGGAGCTCAAATAAGAGCCCCGGTGAAATATCGTCATTCTGTTATGATCTGCTTTGGGTTTTATTGTTTTACTTTATTTTTTTTTAGGGTGAAAACAAGGTTATGGTACGGTTATGTAATACTGAGAAACAAAGTGTAGGCTACACGGTTGGGAAGAAGTCTCAGATTTGGTACTTAAAGGGATAGTTCACCCAAAAAATTACTTATTTTCTATCGATTACTCACCCCATGGAGACTTGAATTCATGGAGATTTTTACGTTTTTGTCACATTCCTGAGCCAATAATTTGATGATAATAATAAAGATGCTAATGTATCCGGTAGGACATGGGTTTTCAACTGGTGGTCCGTGGAGGTATTGCATGTGGTCCCTGACCATGCATTTAGTTATGTAGGAAAGTGAAGATTTGTATTTTATTTAATTTTATCGACCACTTTGCAGTGAATGACCTGGTGACGTATAATGACGCGTCAATGTTGTCAGTTACTGGGAAGTCGGATGTGAAGAACTTCCACAGAAAAGGGAATTAGAATCTCAAGGGAAACTGTACCGGATTGTCTGGTTGTGTCACTCACCATTATTGGGAAATGTGCCCATAATCAATCGCATGTGTCTGCTCGTTTTTAGCTCGACCACTAGCATATCTCAGTTAAATAATAACCTTGGACTTGATTTAATTCACCTCGAATTAACAAATGTAATTAAGCCCTTAACAGTCATTATTTAATTTCAAGCTTTTCCCTCAGCTTTTCCCCCCACACCACACCCATATCACCCCTCCCAACACAACAGTGGTCCCCAGGTTGATTCTTAGTCAGGGTGGTGGTCCCTGCTTCATAACCCCTGAGGTAGGAGACACAAAGGAGACTCTTTGAGTCTCCTATCGGAGAGACTGCTGGTCATCAAATGATTGGCTTAAGGAATGCAATAAAATCAAAAAAATCTCCATGAATTCAATGCTTCATGGGGTGTGTAATTGATAGAAAATAAGTCATATTTTGGGTGAACTACTCCTTTAAGTCAAAGTATCGAAATCTCTGTTACAAGTAAAATGCCTGTATTGACAATTACAAAAAAGTACACAAGCATTGGCATCAAAATATACTTACAATGCCAGAGTACATTTTTCAAAATTTGTCAAACTTTAAAAAAAATAGCAGATCTACAATCTCACAACGCGTTGTGACCTTGTAGATCGGCTTATTTCGAATAGACTGTATAAAATAGGGCTTGATTGGTTCATGTATGTTTGGAATGTAACTCTATAAAGCAAAAAATATTTCGAGTGGCATAAAAACAATATTTGCCTGAGATGTAGTGTAGAAGTAGAAAGAATGAAAAGAAATGAAAAAAATGAATGACTGTATCAAAAACTGGAAATACTCAGGTCAAGGAAAGGTTACCTAAAATGTAATCAACTTAGTACATGAGTAAACATGTTTAGTTACTTTCCACCACTGAAATAGTGTTGTGCTGGATTTACTTTTTTTTTTTATGATAACTGTTAATAAGTTGCAAATCTGTTTATAGTCTGATTTGGAAAATCAGCTGGAATGCTGCAACGGGTTGAATGAGGACAGAAACAGATCAGTAGTATAGCGTTGTTGTCAGGCAGAAACCTCTTATCTCCATATCTGATTTTTTGAGTTTTTTCGCCCCTACTTGACATACGATGTACTACAGCGTCACACAAAAGTATCAAAAGTAGCAGATCTACAAGCTGGAATGAGGCGCAAAGCGTTAAGTTTTGAACTTGTAGATGTGCTACTTTTGCTATTTTTGAATTTAAATCCTGAAAAGTAACAGTTTTGGACATGTGAGGTATCTACCCGACAGAGACGATAGATTACATTGCAAACATGCAGAAACACACACACACACACACACACACACACACACACACACACACACACACACACACACACACACACACACACACACACACACACACACACACACACACACACACACACACACACACACACACACACACACACACACACACACACACACACACACACACACGTCTGTGTATATTACTCAATACATTAAGACAGTAGCTCTCAAGCTGGTCCAGGGACCTCCAAAGGTTCCTTGAAAGGGTTCCAGGGGGTCCCCAGCAAAACAAATACACAATTGTTAATATAGCATAAAAATACGTTTAATCTCTTAAACCTATATACATTGGCTATTTTTGATCTACAAGTTATGAGCTTGTAAATCTGCATTTCTTTAACAACATATCTTATATGGGAGAATCCCCTGGTACAACATAGTTTCAGATGGGGGTCCGTGCTGCGGCCAAATGCATATTAATTTGGGGGGTCCTTGACATGAAAAAGGTTTGACAACCACTGAACTAGAACTGAGAGAGAATTATCTGGCCTAATTAAGAAAGTTCTGACATTGCCTGGAACTGGGTGAGCTCAGAATGTAACATCATTCTCAGCAGTAATGTGTGGGAGTTGGAACTTGGCGAGCTCGCCAGGCCTGCAACATCCATCCATTGGTGCCAGGGAATACTTGAGTGAGCAGAGAGGACCCAGGACTTAAGAGATAAATATACTTCTCTTCATGAAAACAAATCCTCCAGGTCCTCCTCCCTACTTGATCATACTACAGCATCACACAAAAGCATCAAA
Source organism: Gymnoscopelus microlampas (assembly GCF_963454915.1). Classification (NCBI taxonomy): domain Eukaryota; kingdom Metazoa; phylum Chordata; class Actinopteri; order Myctophiformes; family Myctophidae; genus Gymnoscopelus; species Gymnoscopelus microlampas. The sequence goes on from NC_139950.1 coordinate 16,349,348, forward strand.
AGTACTATCTAATTTACAAGCTCGAAACGCGGCGTGAAACGGCACATTTCGACTTTTGATGCTTTTGAATTTGATTCCTGAAAAGTAACAGTTTTGGACTTAAGAGGTTTCCACCCGACAGAGACAAATTAAAAGTGTACCAGATGTTACACAACCCAACTGATCATCAACCATTTTTTTGAACAGCTGAGATCATGGGTCAAAGCACTATTTTATTATAATTAGCGATATATCATTTCCTATGTGCTTGCAATGTAACAACAGCGTTCCCAACGATGGCAAATTGCAGTTGTGAAAGAAGTACTCAGATTTTGTAGTTGAGTAAAAGTTGCAATACCACAATATAGAACTAAAGTCCTGTATTCAAGTATTTTAAAGTGTAAACATTACAAAAGTATTGGCATCAAAATATACCAAACGTTACCAAAGTAAGTCGTTTTTTGGAGTAACAAGTACAATATTTGCCACTGAGATGTAGTAGTATATGAGTATGTGAGTAGAAGTATACAATATATTTTAAAAATGGAAATACTCAAGTCAAGTTAAAGTCCCTCAAAATTGTACTTAATTATGATGAGTTACATAACATAACAAAAACAAATCATCAAACATCAAAACACATCGACAGTAGAAAAGTTTCTATTAAACAGAAGTAAAAAAAAAATGTGTCGATGCGTTTTGATTTGTTTCGTTCTTTGTTACCTTTGAGCGGTCCTCTTGAATCTGTAAGAAACATCATAATTCAAACTGTTATGAATTATTATGTAACTTTAAACTAAGTACAGTACTTGAGTAATTGTACTTTCCTGCATAATATCATTTCCTATGCTGTGCTTAGTTTACAACAGTGTTCCCAAAGACGGTGAAGTGACAAATGAGCCTGTGTCTCTGGAACCACATCTCTGTCGGGGGGAAACCTCATACTGTATGTCCAAAACTGTTCCTTTTTCACGATTCAAAAGCGTCAAAATTAGCAGATCTACCAGCTCAAATAGCTTGTAATCTACTTTTGGTGCTTTTGTGTAACGCTGTAGTATGATCAAGTAGGGCGTTAATTTATGAAAAAAACTAAAGTTAACGTTAGAATACGGAGATAAGAGGTTTCTGCCCGACAACAAGAACATGCTTTGTTGCTAACCTAGGATCAAATCCAGAGAAAGAATCCCAGTCAACTGCTCTCGCTCTGTGTGCTTTTAAACCAGGAGAAGCCTGTTAAAGTTCTAATAAATGACATAATCAAAATAAAGCCCTGAAAAGCCAGCGCCTTGCTCTCAACATTAGCAGAGGTCAATGTTAGGAGGTGGTCTCAGAAATCATACAATTACATACTGAAAATATTTCTGCTATAGTGCCAGAAGATTATTGCATACCGTCTCTGTCGGGTGGAAACCTCATATGTCCAAAAGTTTCATTTCTTTTCAGGTTAAAAAACAAAAAGAATAGTAAAAAAGAATAGGCCCGAAGCGACGCGTTTCGAGCTTGTAGATCTGCTACTTCTGATGATTTTGTGTGACGCTGTTATATGATCAAGTAGCCATTAATTTATGGCAAAACACAAAATGTTAGAATATGGAGATAAGAGCTTTCTGCTCGACAGCAGCGATGTGTCTGCTAGTGCCAGATGAATATTTCATACAAGTATGTGTCTTCGGTTTGAAGTGTGGTTGTATAAAAAACTTTATCGATCTCCTAAACAGGCTTGACATGGCCTACAGCAGTGTTTCTCAAACATTTTCATATCAAGGGCCGCCCAAATTCATGTATTTGGCCACAGACCGCCCCCTCCCCCATGGAAATACTCCAGACCTCCATAAGAGAAGATTTGTGTAAAACAATTCTTCAAATTCCACATTTTTCAAACACTCATGTTCTATTCAGCTACATCATCATCAGCATCATCATTTTATTATTAAGACCAAACATTTTCAAAATGAGCTTGAGATCGGCTATTTTTGAATAGCCAAAGTATAAAATAGGGTAAAATGTTGTTGCTATACTACATGGAAATGTACACATTTTGCTGGGGACCCCCTGGGACCCCGTCAATGACCCCAGGGGATCCCTGGGCTGGACCCCACTTTGAAAAGCTCTGGCCTATACAGTATGAGTCTGCATAACTGAAGCATTGGATGCAAAGATGGCACATTTAGAAAAATAATGTTACACATTGGACTGCAGGGTGGAAGTGTGGTTATTCCCAACACAATAACCCTGCACTGTGCCCTCACGCTTCCAAGTCTCAAAGTAAAAAGCAGAAACATAAGATGGCAAAATCAGTTTAACTCTGAATGAGTTGAGTGATAATGGAGCTGTTAAAAGAAGCATGATAGTTAACAAAATAAAAGTACTCAATCCAAACAAATTGTGTAATCACAAAGGAATCCACAAAGATTATTAATCTTTAAAAAAGGGCAGGCGTAGTATGTCAAAGCTCAGCCTATAACCTTTGTCTTTTTTATGATACAAACATGAACTGTGATGAATTATTTTATTTAAGTGTATTTGAAGTTGATTAGGTTGTTGGGGGAGGGGCAAAATAAACAAACCAAATTAAACTAACTTTTTTTCTGTGAGGTGAACTCATGTATATTGTAAACGAAGGCAAATATGGTCTGAATATGACTATGGCTCCATCTGCTGGTCAGACGACAGACTATCATGACATCATCCTTGCAACTGTGTTTGCTGAATGCAATATAAACAGATCTTTTACTTAAAGCGGCACTATGTCACTTTTTTAATGAATAAAACGTAATTGTGTCCAATATGTAAGGTAGGGTATGTTAATACAATATAACTTATACAATTGAGGTGGTTGTATTTTGTCTCCTTGCTCTTCTATTGACATTTTAGACCGTGTCAAAGGTCATGTCTCACCTAGACACAGGATCTAGAAGATTTTGACCTAAAAGGTCAAGATTCAATTTATCCCCTGAGCAAGCAGGCAGGCTCCATTAGCTCAATGGTAAAAGGTTCAGCACTTGAGCAGGAAACCGGGTTCAAATCCGGGGTAGAAGAGGAAAGTTACATAGTGCCGCTTTAAGTAGTAGTTTTTTTAACAAGTAAAAGCTGTGTATCCCAAATTTTACTTGAGTAAAGGTGCAAATTAATTGGCATGAAAATAGATCATTACAGAAGCAAAGTAAAACTACAAAATATTTTCGAACACCAAACTTTTGAAAATAGCACAGATTAAATAGTATAAAATAGTGTAATTAGTTAATGTATGTTTTGTAATAATAATCTAAATCTGCAAAGTAACTACCGGTAGTGACAAAGCTGTCAAATAATTGTGTAGTGCAGTAAAAAGTGCATTACTTGCCTTTGAGATGTAGTGGAGTAGAAGTATAAAGTAACAAAAAACTGGAAACACTGAAGTAAAAGTACGTCAAAATTGGAAGCAAAGTACAGTACTTGATGATTGATTGGACATATATACCACTGATTACAGCAAAAAGGGTATATGGACCTTGTATCTCCATATTTCACCTTTATTTCGTAAATGAATGCCCTACTTCACCATACAAGAGTGTCACATAAAAGTAGTGAAAAATGAATGGTCCTTGGATATACATGGTTTCCACCCGACAGCGACAATATTGAATAAAGGAATACAAGAACGCTCGCCCAAAAACACGCTCGCCCCAGGTCAAATCCGGCGACCTCAGAATGGTCGCCACCAGGTATTCCTAAACGTGACCTCAGTAAAACTATGCCTAAACCTAACCTTATTCCTAAACGTAACCTCAGTAAAACTATGCCTAAACCTAACCTTATTCCTAAACGTAACCTCAGTAAAACTATGCCTAAACCTGACCTTATTCCTAAACGTAACTTCAGTAAAACTATGCCTAAACCTAACCTTATTCCTAAACTTAACCTCAGTAAAACTATGCCTAAAACTAACCTTATTCTTCAGTAAAACGAATACATGAATACAAGAACCGCTGGGGGCGAGCGGTCTGTGAAAATGGGGGCAGAGTGTGTTTTGGGTCGAGCATTCCGGTTACCGAATAAAGACCACAACAGTAAATACTGAATAGTAAAAGGTTTTTATTGAAAAGCCTAAATCGGCAGAATACTCTGTCACTTATCTATCATAGTTTTACAAACATCTGGTATACACACACACACAAAAAAAAGACAAACTGATTCACAGAGAAACATGACATATGACATAAACATTCAATATGAGGGAAAAAACAAAACAAATAATTAAAATTAGATTCCAGCTTGATTGGCAACTACAGGAGATAAACGTGATAAACATTGTTAACAGTACGACCCCCAGATCACATCCCCTAAAAGACGGACTTGTACTGTTGCATCTACCCTGATTTTCATGAAATGTTCAAGCTAGGGCTGGGCGATATTATATGCACAATAGTTTTGACCGAAATAACTAGATATCAATATTGTGACAACAATATCGTATGAAATTACGTACCCATTTTACCACAACATTTCCAAAATATTCCAAGCGTCACAATGTCACGATGTGATGCATGGTTAAGCTTGTAGATCAGCTATTTTCACTTGAGTGTTTGGACAATTGTCTTAAGTATATAATGGGGCTTAAGTGATTCAAACCAGGGAAAAGACAACACTTATGCCATTTCACGATATTTATGATATCCAATATCCCTGACAATATGTAGTGTCGTATCACAATATCGATATAGTCTCTTGTCGGGCGGAAACCTCATATCCAAAACTGTTACTTTTCAGGATTCAAATTCAAAAATAGCAAAAGTAGCAGATCGACAAGCTCAAAACGCGTCGCTTCGCGCCAAAACGTTAATAGGAGATAGGCGGTTTCTGCCCGACAACAGCGATATATTAGCAACATATGGCCCAGCCCTAGATCAAGGTACAGTATCTTATAAGTGCACATGTCCCTGTTGCAGGAACATCCAGTGCTCATACTAAGGCCTTGTTTGTTTCTCAAATCTGATCTTTAGCACTGACTGACTGTCCACACTGTTATTTGCAAGTGATCAGGTTGGATTTGCGTATTTAGACGGCACCATAAACAGCTATATCTACAAGCTATTTTTGGCTAGCGACACCATCTTACAATAAAGTATAAATCAGGCCTCATTGTCCAGACCAGAGACACATCCTTAGAAATCAGGTTTGAAATCGCATTTCAAACCATCTTAGGGATTGGGACTCAAATCTTCATTCACAAAAATGAAGTTTCCATGTGTTTTTTGGCGTTCAGACTTGATGATTAAAATCAGATTTTGGGCTTTCAGTGTGAACATAACCTAAATGAGATGAGATGTACAGTTGGATCAACTCCAGAGAGCTGCTGTTGCTCATGACAGGGAAATGCTATGGACAAGGACACAGGAAGGAATCTAAATTAGCTTGTTGCCATTTTACAGTCGATGGCTTAATAACAAAACAAAAAAAATGATACTTTTCACAAGCTTACACCGAGACGTGGTCAAACCCGTCCATTACTCCCATATCACACAACTTAAAAAACAACATTTCTCACTTATACAGTATGCAGGTTTTCTTTGGGGGGAAACTGTGTTAAGTTTTCAAATTTTGAACAGAACTCGGGCTATATCGGTTGTACATATTGGTCAACACAGTTGGTTTCATCAATTATTTGAGCAAGAATTTAGCCTTTGGATGAGATTTCCACATTAGAAAGTGCTAGGAAATTACATGTTCACTTTTTTAGCAATATTATTATTATTATTTAGACAATTCAGTCATTAGTTCAAGAAAGAATAGGAGAAGCAAAATGTCAACATGCAAGTGTGCTTATATGACCATAAACAAAAGACATTTTCACATTCATGGAAGCTTGTTTTCCTCTCTGTATGTATTACATTTGGCCAGATATATCACCAGCCCTGTGCCACATGCTGCTCACTTGTTTGTTCACTTATTGGTTTCAGGATATTTGGCCAATTACACAAGCAAGTGGTTATATTTTTTGGCATTGCACTAGGTCTGCTACCATAGCATTAGCAAGTTCTCTCCAGCGCTATGTGTGAGGGACTGTGCATTTCCTCATTGACCAGGTCTACTGTTGTCTAAACTGTAGGAAAATAGAGAAAATAATGTCATTACTCACCCTAACAAGGGTGGTTTTGTGGTAGTGAAAGCCTCATCTCTGCAGTGGGAAGCTTCTCAGAAACACCACCTTTGTGTAAAATCCACTTTTTGTCCAGAAAGATCTGTTCGATGTATTTTACTTTCTGCCCAAAAAGTGGATTTTACACAAAATGGTGGGTTCTGAGAGGCTTTCCACCGCAGAGAAAATGCTTTCAACACCACACATATCGCCTTTGTTTTGGTGAGTAGCTAAATGTATATCATTTATTTTAGTTTAAACATCAGTAGACATCGAAAACCTGGTCAATGAGGAAATATATAGTCCCTCACGTAACGTTAAGAGAGAGAACTCGCTATGGAGGGACCAGAGTTAGCATTGCACTTATGAGGCATGTTGAACATATTATACAGACGTGCCTTCAAAACCGTCAGGTAACATGGTAATGTAGTACATGACAAACGCAAACCACAGCTATACACAGCATACAGTACCAGAACCTTCCCAAAACATGCTCAGAAACCTTCCCCGAAGCTTCAGTTTTTAACGAGGACAACATTTCCAGGGCTCAACGTGGTTGCTACATACATTTACGAAATGGCACAAGTACACCGCAAAACTCTGAAGTGTCAACTCTGCGGGTGTTTGCAGTGTATTCAGTCGTCTCTGTCGGGTGTAAACCTCATATGTCCAAAACGGTTACTTTTCAGGATTCAAATTCAAAAACAGCAAAAGTAGCAGTTCGGCAAGCTCAAAACACGTTGCTTCGCGCCACGTTTCAAGCTTGCGGATCTGCTACTTTTAAAGCTTTTGTATGACGCTGTAGGATGATCAAGTAGGGCATTCATTTACGAGAAAACACAAAAAGTTATAATATGAAGATAGGAGGTTTCTTCCCGACAGAGACAAAATGAACTTTGGATACCTCTCTCTCTGGCCCAGTCCAGGTACAGAGACAATGCATAGTCAGTCCCCAGCAGATGATGCTAAAAAGACATTCTGCCAGGGGCTGCATTGATTGATTCACTGACTACCTGGCCAGTAGAGGTGAAGCTGAACTCATTATGGGGGACAAGAGAGGCAGGGGCTCATCATCTCTTTTGGAGTATCTCTTGAGTAAAGCCTCGTAGTTCGTCGTTGCCAAAAAAAGAACTGATTTACTAAGAGGAAGAAGTGTCACATCGGAGTATAAATTAAGCTTAAGAGTTGCTGCAGTGATGTACAAAATCCAGGACCGGAGCAGTTTTGCATAATTTTTCCAACACACTTCTTCTGAAATATTTTGTCACCAGTTTCCATTAACCACATAAATAACCCTAACGTCCACATTCTAGGCATATTATAATAGGCGAATATAGGTGAACATTCGGCAAGAGGTTTAGTGTAGAGGGGGGAAAAAAGGAGGCGACCAAGTAAATACCCCAGTGGGACCCCGGTCAACAAAGTATAACAGGGTTCGAGTGGCTAAGGGATATTTAACAGAGCATATCGGGGCGATTGAAACCAGGTGGTGAGGTTGGATTCCTCAATGAGTAGCAAAGACAAGGTTTGAGCATGGAGAGGACAAGATCAAGACTGGCTGAGGAGGGTCACAAAATGACAAAGATAAAACATTTATAAAAATGGTCAAATTCTCTGAGGACAAGGACGACCGAAGCACAAACCGATACCCCCGAAGCATAAATAAACAGGACATTTCACTCAATGTACTTAACTTTGGGAAGGAAGACCAATCTCCTGGTAAGGCTGGCTTAATTATTCTTACATTCATGCGAGCAAGACTGTTAGCGATCGTTTCGGTACCACCCCGTGCCTCGGTGTGGACACCCCCCGCACACAGGCAGGGGAACACAATACCCCCCTGTGTAGGGATGGGACGATGATCGGTATTATCGTTTATCGTGATATAAAGAAACGCTCACAATAATCAATATCGCAGAGATTTTGATTCATGGTGAAATTATCCTCCGTCATACACTAGGATGAATTAGCTTTTGTTGAGCTGCAAATTCAGTACCACTTAAACTCTCTATACTTGATCAAATGGACCTGTAAAGAGCGCATTTGGTACGCTCTTATTTCCCTCTACACAAATACATTTGCAAAAAAATAGCAGATCTACTAGCTCACAAAATGTGTAGTGGCCTTGTAGATCGGCTATTTTTGGCAAACATTCCCCACAGAATAGGGATGCTGGGGATTCGAGTGGTTAACAAAAGTGGCATTTTAAGTTTTAAGCTAAATTTGATTATCGCGATAATATTGTTAATCGCAATTATTTTTGACGTGTCATTTTCATATCGTCCCATCCCTACCCCTTGTGCCATGGTGTGGACACGCCCACACACAAAGCAGAGGAACACAAAGACAACGGACTTGAACTGTTGTACAATCAAGCTATAAGGAAAGGCACTGGAATAATGCTGTACACCACAATAGATTATTTTGCTCTCAGTTCTGCCATCTTGAAAAAGGTAAAAATCTAAAAAATCTTCTGTTGGACATCATTCATTTTGAAAAATAAAGTTGGAGTACTTAGAAAATTTTCTTTTTTTTGCATTTAGATTTTTGTTTTTAGCAAGTTTTACAAAAGTAATTCACTATAAAAAAGGAAAAAAGGGAACTGATTATGGCATTTTGGTTATTAAATAAACGTTTCACGTATAATTTGATTGAAATAAATCTTACAGGAACATGGATAAGAACTGTTGAAAACAAAGTCAACAAATGAAAGTCCATATGGCCATTAAACTGAATAAGAGTGGAACTAAATGTCAGTTGAAATGCTTTCTCGATCTACTACACAAAGCAGCATACCTGCAAACATGGTTGAAGGAGAAAAACGAATAAAGATTAGTGCCGTTTCACAAAGAAAATTGCCATCAGGAAGAGAGCGACGAATGTAGAGAAATTGTTTTTTTTTAAAGAAACAAAGTAGTGAGTTCACAGTGCTAGCCATTTAGATATGGGGGGATGTGTCTACTGAGCACTAGCGAGGAAAAACGACAGCGCTTAAGTGTCACAAAGCCATCTTTCCCATGGGTGACATTGCCACTGTGGGGAACACTCTCCTCCTTGCCTCCTTTCACACAAGTAGGGAGGAGGGAAGGGGCGAGGGGGAAGGGGGGGGGGGGGGGGGGGGTCAGTGCATCTCTAGTCTGCTGTACTTGACACCACGGGTCCACGGTGACGCTCTCCATGTGAATGGAAGCTGATAGTTCCGTGGGACTATGCCTTTGACGTTCTCCTCAAAGTACTGGAACATCCGGTACCACCAGACTCGGGAGAAAGGGTTGCTCTGCGATGTCTCCTTCAATGACTGAATCAAAACAAATGGGACACATTTATTTTTATTATGCACCAGGACCAAACCAAAAGGCTATTATTATGAACCGGGATGTAGGATATTTTTTAACACGTTTTTTCTTATTTCTCCTAAATGAGTTGTTGACGGTACAGGCGCCCTTGACGAACCAATCAGAGTTGCTTCTCTGTCAGGGTGGAAACCTTATATGTCCAAAACTGTGACTTTTCAGGATTCAAATTCTAAAATACCAAAAGTAGCAGATCTACAAGCTCAAAACGCGCCGTGGTTTTGAGCTTGACGCTGTAGTATGATCAAGTAGGGCGTTAATTTGCAAAACAGCACAAAAAGTTAGAATATGGAGATGAGAGGTTTCTGCCCAACAGCGACGATTTGTAGGAGTGCTGGGCTCACGCTACCATGCTACATCATCAGGCTTTTCATGCAGCGTTTTTCCTAACTGACCAGTGTGATCTGGTCTGGGCCACGGCCACTCTAGAATTCATGAAAGGGGTTTCCGGGTGCCGGCGGTTTTTGTTCCCCCACATGAATGCCGAATCAAGTAGTCTAGTCCACTGTTTCCCAAACAGTGTGTCGGGACCCATGTGTGGGTCGCGGACCAATTTTTATGGGTCACTAGTAAATATCCCTTTTTTTGTTTCCTACATATAAAAAAATATAAAAAGTTTAAAGATAAAAACAATCCCAACAATTTTCCAAAAGTATTTTAAAAAACAAACAAGAAAACAACAACATTTAAGAAGTAGTGAAAATAGCAGATATACAAGCTCACAACGCGGTGCAAAGCAACCTAGTTTGGGAAACATCTCATTTCTCTTTTGGGTCTTGAGCTAAGAAAGTTTGGGAACCACTGGTCTAGTCTCGCCAGTCGCGCTACGAGTTGGAATAAAACATGGATATACCCAGTGATTATTATGCCAAACAAAACGATTATACCAAATAAAACACATGATGATGCCTCTGGCCGAGGGGAACCCTTTTGAAGAAGCACACAGGCACTCTTGGCCTCATATCTGCTCTAGACTCTCAGGAAACTCAAAATTCATTTGGCCCACAGGTTGAGAACCACTGCTGTATGGCCATCCAGATGCCAGGTCAACATGACACTAACGGAACACGTTTTTACACAAACACATGTACGGTCTGTTAACAGTGAATGACTCAGGGGTAATCAGGAGTTTATGCATTGTTAAGCTTGACCCATCTATCAAATTTAACAACTTTTCCCCACCTCCTTTTATAGTTCTAACGGGGCTTATTATGCACGTGACGTTTGTGACACAGTTTGCTGAATACACCCAGGCTGGGTTTTAGCTGGAATGCATGCAGGATTTGTGGCAAGCAAATACAGTGAATGGAGCACATCCCTGAGTCCCAATTCCACACCGCTGTATTGCGAGCAGGCCTAACAGACCACCCAGCTAAAGGCTTGGCCAAAACCATTGAACATAGGGCTGTGAATCTTCTGCTATCTCACGATTAGATTTCGATTCTTGGGGGTCACGATTCGGCAAAATATCAATTGATTTGATTCTCATTTAGAAATGAGATCAGTTTTATCTATTTTAATTCACAACAGTTGTGACACACAGCTTAGCTGTGATGAACTGAAAGTGACTGGCGTTAGTTTAATTTTTCCCCAAAAGCCCTTGAATATGACTGAAGACATGATCATGTTTACTGTGATTATGGTAGGCTTACATTTCATATCACATACACACCATAGAGTAAGAACTCCTGTAAGTTTTTTTTTATCGATTTCTGGAAATTGTGAATCGTTGATCATAAGAATCACGCTTTTTACATGAATTGATTTTTTCCAACACCCCTAATTGAACATATTCAGTTCAGTCTAGTATCGGCGTGTGCAAAACAATAACGCATCCCCAGAACTTTTAAAAAGGCGTGGAATAAAAGGTATTAGCCATTATCCATGTGTTTTCGTTGGGTAATGTACTTTTAATCGTAAATATATTCTTGTATGGCAGCCATTGCGCTTCGACAAGTGTTACAAACTACAGGATTGCTGCCTTTGCTGCCTTTAGAAGGTAGCCACCAAACAGTCTAGTACAGATTACTACAGACTGGCAGTCGAATGAAGTCAGGAGATCAGTTGGTTGGAAGGTGTGAAAAAGAGTTGCTGAATGCACCGACACGGCTACTATGGAGCTAAAAATAGCCTATGGTTTGATGTTTTTTTAAACAACAAGCCTGCTGCTATCCGACGATCGAAGGCCTTTCGACGCTTCCCTTCCACAGTGTACCCATTCAACAGCAGATTTCCGTCCACAGACGCTTTGCAACACTTACCACCGCTGACGTCGGTGTGGTGGTAAGCTACCTTAAAAGGTGCTGAACTCACCTGCTGGTTGGCCATGGTGTGGTACCACCAGAAGAGACGTGTAGTGATGAAGTAGGCCACGACCACATCCACAGTGTAGTGGTCATGAGCCAGCAGAATGCAGAAGATCCCCACTGCGCTCAGGGTCCAACAGAACCAGTGGTACCACCAGAACCGCTTTGGGGAATCTGACAAGTTCAGAAGGAAAAGAATAACAAGGGTTAATAACAATACACCCCAAAAGGAAACAGTCGCTAACAAACCTACGCATCGCAATCATCAATCAATGTCATCTCTCTTCCGTCAATAAATTGGATGGAAGAGAGATGATATTGATTGACGATTGCTAATCCATCTATCGCGGGGCTATTGTCAATAAATGTGATGTCACAGATGTCAACAAGACATGTGGAATGCAGCCAATCTGACGTCAGCAGGGCAGAGCAGCTACGCTGTAGTTACACAAAGCTCTCGTTCTTAAAAACTGCTTATAGAAAAAATGTCACCGTTGAATGGAAATGCTCTGAATATTTCCAGCTTGTCGGATATATCATTTTAAAAAATGGACTAAATTATGTCAAATATCATAGGCTTACAACAGAGAGATACACACACACACACTTTTTCTTTTTCCAGTTCAAGCCCCTACACTGAGTTTAGATGTCACCAGACAGTATCGGCAGGTGAAGATCTCCCGATATGCGTGGCTACGTGAAAGGTGGCTGGCTAAGGTGAGATATGGAACACATGTTGGACTGGTTTTCCCTCATATTTGATGTGAATGATCTGCAAGTTTCTTCACATGAGGGCAGTATGGGGGGGGGGGGGAGCAAGGCTCTGTAAAAGTCTACTATAAATTAAGCATGACAGTGACATTTCCCCTTTCGTTTTAATAAAAAGCCATTCATTCCCCTTTGTCGACACTAGATGTCACTGTTGTATCAACAGGGCTTCTGGTCCAATGGAACCAGCATTGCAACATCAACATTGTAGCTCTGACTGAGGCAGGTTCAAAGATGAGTGAATTATGAACAGTTAACAACTTTTATTGAAAATGACCAAATATTAGGCCAGCAGTTTTAATTAAACGGCAACTTTGATGATCGATGAAATCGAACTTATTGTGTGTACAACTTTCTTTTTACTATGAAACCCTCTTACTGACAGTTCCCTAGGTAGTTTAAGTGATATTTTGTTGAAAACAAGTAAGTTACATCTCCATTATTCTGATATTAATCATCGTTATAGAGTCTTTGTTCAGTACCAGGGGTCTCCCCGTCTCTGCAGCTCTTTAATAAACAGAAAATACATGTTCAGGCGGGTTGCCAATTTCATCCAATCAGGAGAGAGAACCCATTTATCAGCTTCAATTTTATAATGTTCCCGTTCCAATTTTGTCTCTTAATGTTTTGGGTTTTGTTTCATCACTACTATTTTACTTGTTTATCCTGTATCCTATGCGAGTCCTCTCTCCTGATTGGATTAAATTGGTATCCCGACCTGAAAATGCATTTTCTGTAAGTGACTGTGGGATACCACTGTTACTGAATAAACAACTCTATATAGCAATGATTACAATACAATATAGAGCTATTTAAAACTTAATTTAACAAGACTATATCACTTACACCACCTTTAAAGAATTTAACCGCTTAAACCCCAGCATCTGATTTTTCACCATAACAGAAAACAGAAAATACACCAGTATAGAGCCCTGAGGGACTCCACTCAACCATATTGGGTGTAAGTGGTTAAACAGACATAGACCCAAGAGCAGAAGCCACACCATCACTGGTACTCACATTCCTTGATGAAGAGATAGGTTAGTGTTAACATGACGGTGTGCCCGCTGTACAGATAATCTCCACACATAGTGTGAGACCCTGTGATGGACAGACCCCCACCGGCTATCATCTTCATTATCCTCCTCATCTGAGCCTCCCAGTTCCCCAACAGCTGCAAGGAACAAACATTATACATTCATTAAACCCACTAAATCCTAGTCCTAAAATGTGAATAAGTTGTATATATGTTTGACAGACATAATGAGACTTTAAACAGTGCATGTTTGTCCTCAGAAAACATTTATAAAACAGGACAAACAAAAGAACGGATATACAAGCATGCACTAGTTTGCATGCACTAGCTTTTACTTAGAGGACAACTTCACCCATTTTCATCTTCATATAATTGGTCCTCACTAATGGTCATGATAAAAAGGGTAAACAAATCTGTGGTCTGTGGACACTTCAGAAACCCACCTACCAGTGACATCATCGTTAGGCAGGTTTTTTTCTTCACATTTTATTTCTATTAACACGAGAACAGTGGCTTCCATTATAGCATGCCAACTTTAAAGGAAGAGAAAGACTGCAGTTTATATTAGCTTGGATTCCCCAATGATGTTGTCACTGGTAGGCGTGTTTCTCAACTGTCCACAGAACTCCTCTGAGACACAGACTGAGAAGACAAAAATATTATAAAATATTATAGTGAGAATTAGTGAGGACCAATTATATAAATATATGTTCAATGTAGCCACTTCACCCATTGAAAATGGGTGAAGTGAAGTCACCCATTGAAAATGGATGAAGTGAAGTCACCCATTGAAAATGGGTGAAGTGGTCCTTTAATTAAAAAAAGAATCTTCTTCCACCACTGAACACTAGAGATGTGCAGGTCAGCTGCGTAGATGCCAGAACCCCAATGCAGCTTTTATGAGCCTGCCCGCAATCCGCCTATCTATCTAATCTATTTCTAGGAAAGGCTTTTTTTTATGCTTTGAAAACTTGATTTCTTTTTAAAGGGCTCATAAATTTAGCCTGTTTTGAAGCCTACAGGCTACCATGGGCCTAGGCTACTGGATGAATATTTTCTTAGCATTTAGGTCCATTGTTGAATCACAATATTGTGTGTGCGATCAACAAACTTGTATTCTGCATCAACCTTGTACTTTGTCTTACTTTGTGGTATCTTGTTTTTTGTTAGGTCAGGGACTACGAATGAAAATGTGCATTCTTTCCAACTCATATACTGTATATCACACTGCATTCTTAACTATACTGTACTATACTGTACTGTATTTGAATGCCCTGTTCATTAATATGTATCTTCCCACTCAAATAAATGAAATGAAACAGACAAGACATGCTAGATACAGTAAGCTATACTGAACCCATGAAGTAAGAATTGTCTATAGTTGGAGAAATAATCACTGTTTGTGTAAATCATAAGACAAATTGCTGTGAAGTGTGAACATGCAGCTACATGTAATCCATTTGTTTCAGATGTGCCAATTAGACGCACATATTTATTTCCATTCCGAGGTCATTCTGTTGATTAAGTTGTGAATAACCATGTTCTTTGTGGAGTGAAACGAGCTGCATGCCTATTGTGGAATTATGAATTATTGTGGAATTGATGTGTCTGTCTGACTGATAACCTATGGAAAAGCTATTGGATTGCATAGATTTTTGAAAAGGAAACAAAAGGGATCAAAATAATCTTCAAAATATTGAACAAAATGTGGTGCTTTTGGGTTTCTGGGCTGGCACAACTTGTCGTACCAGCAAAACATTGATAGAATTTTTTAGGCGATCAAAAAGATAGGCCTGTACGAATACATACATCCACAATTCTATACTGAATTAACACATATTTCACAAACAAGCTGAAATCGCAGGCTCCACAAAACGCGGGTCCTGCAATCACCAAAGTTCCATTCACACGTGAGAGGAAATGCACGTGTAAGTGAGATGCTTCTGCTTTGTGGGGATGTGAGTTAGAGTTCCCATAGAGATAACCCACTCATCACTACCCCTTCATTGTTTCTCAATGTCGGGTCCAAATGGACACGTACGGATGGATCCCTTTGGTTCCATTTGTACCCTCTCAAGAGTTAACTGAACACTTACTGTGAGTTAAATGAAACGGATGTTGAGAAACGGGTTCACCAGAGTTCCATTCACACTTGAGAGGAAATGCAAGTGTGGTGAAGTCAGTTAGAGTTCACAAAGATAAATAGAAGTGGTGTTGAAATTCCCTTACTCACTTCCGGTTTGACTTTAATACATAGATTAAATACGAACGCTTCACAGAGAAACTTTGGTTTTGTCTTGTGTTGCATATGAAAACTTTGGTTTTGTCTTGTGAGTTGCATATGAAAACGTTGGTTTTGTCTTGTGAGTTGCATATGAAAACGTTGGTTTTGTCTTGTGAGTTGCATATGAAAACTTTGGTTTTGTCTTGTGAGTTGCATATGAAAACTTTGGTTTTATCTTGTGTTGCATATGAAAACTTTGGTTTTGTCTTGTGAGTTGCATATGAAAACGTTGGTTTTGTCTTGTGAGTTGCATATGAAAACGTTGGTTTTGTCTTGTGAGTTGCATATGAAAACTTTGGTTTTGTCTTGTGAGTTGCATATGAAAACTTTGGTTTTGTCTTGTGTTGCATATGAAAACTTTGGTTTTGTCTTGCGCTGCATATGAAAACTTTGGTTTTGTCTTGTGTTGCATATGGAAACTTTGGTTTTGTCTTGCGTTGCATATGAAAACTTTGGTTTTGTCTTGTGAGTTGCATATGAAAACTTTGGTTTTGTCTTGTGAGTTGCATATGAAAACTTTGGTTTTGTCTTGTGAGTTGCATATGAAAACTTTGGTTTTGTCTTGTGTTGCATATGGAAACTTTGGTTTTGTCTTGCGTTGCATATGAAAACTTTGGTTTTGTCTTGTGAGTTGCATATGAAAACTTTGGTTTTGTCTTGTGAGTTGCATATGAAAACTTTGGTTTTGTCTTGTGAGTTGCATATGAAAACTTTGGTTTTGTCTTGTGAGTTGCATATGAAAACTTTGGTTTTGTCTTGTGAGTTGCATATGAAAACTTTGGTTTTGTCTTGTTGCGTTGCATATGCAAACTTTGGTTTTGTCTTGCGTTGCATATGAACCTGTGTTCCAAAGGATCCAATTGAGTTATTTAGTCACAAGCTCTTGCTAATGCTTTTCATTGGTTCGATATTCATAAAACCCGCAGACCACTTCTCTTCCCTTTTTTAAATGTAAAACACAAATAGCACACAAGAAAAAGCCAAACTTCTAGCTCACAACACCTCGCTCAACTTGCTTGTAGACTATTTGGCACAGTATATTGTATACAATGTATATTACATTGCTTGTTTTTTTCCCTATAATATTATTGTTGTCTTCATCACTGTTACTACACTGCTACAAAGTTAGAGGAGCCCAACAAAAAAAGATTGTTCTCTTGTATATCTACACACAATACATCACAATATGAAAAGAACCTTGAAAGGAGTATTAATACCCATTGTCCACTGCAACAGATATACAAGTATGTATATAATATATACCTTTGGAGAACATTTGAAGTGCATCCCGGGCACAGGCAGAGTGGTGATGTACATTGTGATGCACCGATACAGGTAGAGTGTGCCAACAATGAAGAAGAACCGACGGCCGACAATAGACCTGGAGGAACAAAGCATGAGAGAAATGTAAAGAATTCTCATCAGATATTGATCACAGTCAGATGTACAAATGACAACACCGTGACGGTTCAGAACCCTGGGGACGGAAAGTTAAACGGAGCATGAACGCAAACACGGTCTCACTTTAGCTTCCTGAAGCTGAAACGTTCGCCTCACCGTGCGCTCATACCGACAGTGACCGCAAGCGACTAAAGCTTGATTTATGCTTAGTTGCACGCTGGGTGTTGCATGCCATAAATAGCAGATGTACAAGCTCACGACGTGTCACGAATGTGACACGTCGTGAGCTTGTAGGTCTGCTATTTACTGAGCCCGACACCGGCACGCAACTAAGTATAAATGAGGCTACAGCCGGCAAGCAGGTATTCATTTTCATTGGTACTTAATCCACAAATGTTTTGTCTACTCTGCACAAAAACTATATCGTCTCATACCTCATACGTCCAAAACAGTTACTTTCCAGGATTTTCGAGATTCAAATTCAAAAGCAGCAAAAGTAGCAGATCGATGAGCTCGAAGCGCGGCGAGAGGATCTGCTACTTTTGATGCTTTTGTGTGACGCTGTAGTATGATCCAGTAGGACGTTAATTTACAAAAAAAACACAAACAGTTAGAATATGGAGATATATTGTTTAGTCATACTGTAGGTGAAGTGGGGACTAGTAAAATGGACTACCCTATACTCACTGAATGGAAGATCCCCAAACATTTTAAACTAGCCTGTGTAAAAGTGAAATTTATAAAAATGTTGAAATAGGCAGTGCAATTGCTGAATGTTGTCATCAGAATGTCCTACAATGTCATCAGAAACGTTTCTTTTGTACTGCCATCTTTCTTTAGAAGTCCACAAAACTACGTAAGCAACACCCAAAAGCTGATTGATTGCAGCGAAAGTCGTCTCTCAAGCCATATTAATCTCTTCCACAATCTTCTGTAGTCATCTTCAGTAATTCTGGCCAGTAAAAAGGTTTAGAACAGGAAGTCGTCATCTGCTCCTCAGACTCGGAGGGCAATTAGACCAAGTGACAAATAAGCTGCTGTGTGAGCGGCGAACCCTTTTTCTACCCCTTGTTTTTCAGTAGCGGGGGGCGGGGGGCGGGGAGCGGGGGGCGCCCTAGTCCCTACGTCACATCCTAGACGGATAGCTCCGCCCACACTGGGCGAGCGCTGTCAGTGCAGCGGAAGTCGATGCGCAGACGGCTTTGTTGTTGAAGCCCGACTGACGCACGCTCATGAGAAACAGCAGAAATGAAATCTGGCGAAAACAGTTGCGTGCATTAAACTTTAAAGGAAACATGCAGTCTAAATATATAATAAATATCCATTTGCCTAATTCACCACTACTTTTGCGTTTGAAACTTAGTATTTCTCTAAATATTACACTTTCACGACAGCCTAAGTATAAACTGTTATATTAGATGAGTGAAACAGCTGTCTCACCACTACTTTTGCGACTGTGTCTCAACGTGGTTTTACTGGTTAAATTAAAAATAAAATCTGCGTTTGAAACTTAGAATTTCTCTAAATATTACACTTTCACGACAGCCTAAGTATAAACTGTTATATTAGATGAGTGAAACAGCTGTCGATACAGTCAATATAAGTAAATCATTATATGATGATAGCCTTATGAGTAACTTTTTTATAATTTCGGGACATTTTGTTATTTTGCACAACACCTTTGTACAACGAAGTATAAAATAGGGTTGATTAAAGTGTTTAATCAATGTATTTGATAGAAAAAAATCTATAAACATTCTTTTTTAAAGAATGCGGTTCTATGAATTGGTCCATCATCATCAAGATGATCAACATTTTTTTTTGATGATGAATGATTTACTTATATTGACTGTATCGACAGCTGTTTCACTCATCTAATATAACAGTTTATACTTAGGCTGTCGTGAAAGTGTAATATTTAGAGAAATTCTAAGTTTCAAACGCAAATTTTATTTTTAATTTAACCAGTAAAACCACGTTGAGACACAGTCGCAAAAGTAGTGGTGAGACAGCTGTTTCACTCATCTAATATAACAGTTTATACTTAGGCTGTCGTGAAAGTGTAATATTTAGAGAAATACTAAGTTTCAAACGCAAAAGTAGTGGTGAATTAGGCAAATGGATATTTATTATATATTTAGACTGCATGTTTCCTTTAAAGTTTAATGCACGCAACTGTTTTCGCCAGATTTCATTTCTGCTGTTTCTCATGAGCGTGCGTCAGTCGGGCTTCAACAACAAAGCCGTCTGCGCATCGACTTCCGCTGCACTGACAGCGCTCGCCCAGTGTGGGCGGAGCTATCCGTCTAGGATGTGACGTAGGGACTAGGGCGCCCCCCGCTCCCCGCCCCCCGCCCCCCGCTACTGAAAAACAAGGGGTAGAAAAAGGGTTCGCGTGTGAGCGCACAGCTAGGCCTGTCACCATTATTACAGAATCGCTTTATCACAACTATTTGAGATAATCATAATCGTTTCCATGTTGAAACATTTCATGAATTAGCATTTTCCAAAAATAGCAGAAGAGATTGCTGATCTACAAGCTTACAACACGTCACTTTGTGACACGTTATAAGCTTGTATCAGCTATTTCCGCAACTTAAAAAAAAGATTATCAAGTATGAAATTATTACATTTCAGTAAAAGTTATTTGTCATATCTGGCCTGAGCAATTTTTGATTATGAAGCCTGAAAGGCAACCAGATGTAATTTGTATTCATACAATGGCAAAAACAATTAAATCGTAGTAGTCTTTGTATATCATCTTAAGTTTGGTAATGGGGACAGCCCCTACGCACGGCCAACCTAAAACAAGGCCCCCTACCCACCTGTATTTGAGGAGAGCCCACTGTATGAGCCAGAGCAACACCAGCAGCATGCCGTTGATCTCGCAGATGGAGAAGGCCCACTCCACGCGGTTGAACAGGTCGAAGAACTTGTCGGGCAGCGGGGGCGTGTGCTCCTTGGTGGGCACCCGCTCGTGGACCACCGAGATGACCACGGTGGTGGTGACGAAGCACACCACGGCGTACACGAACGCCACGGCTGTCTTCGCCCACTCGGCGGGGAACGACGAGCGGGTCGCCTCGGACGCCGCCGTGGGGATGGGGATGAGGACCTCCTTGCGGAAGCCGTTGAGGCCCAGCGTGCCGTTATGCAGGGGCCTGGTGCCGCCACCGCCGCTGGCGGTGCCGTTGGGCACCAGCCCCGCCATGTGTCCGTTGGCGTGGCCGTTCTTGTGCGCCTCGATGTGCGTCTCGATCCGCAGCGTCTCCAGCCGCTCCAGCAGCTGCCGCCCGCCGTCGGACGACACGAGGGAGAGCGGCGGCGCGCCGAAGTCCGCCTCCGTCAGCCGGAGCAGGGAGGGGCCGTCCGTCTGCCGGAGGGCGTCGCCGTACTCCTGCATGCCCTCCTCGCTCAGCCAATGAGAGACGTCCTCCGCCGACCACGCTCCGACCTTCTTCATCCTGTCCTGACCGACGGACGGGACAGGGGGGAGTGGTGGAGGAGTCAGAGGCGTTCAGGGAGGAGCACGGGGGAAGCGGGGTGGGGGGTTTGGCTGTCTATGGGGCGGCGGTGGGTCCTCTCCTGGTGCAGCGCATGGCGTTTCTGGGGCATTGAACAGTGGCGGGGGCACCCGGAGGGACGCCTCGTTCCTGGGTGTGGGACGGGGTAGGGGGATGTGGCAGAGAGAGGTGTGGTAGAGCTTTGGTCGTTAACGTCCTCCGGTCTCGTTCACCCTCATCACTTCACTGTGCTTTTCCTGTACGCCCGCCTCCTGTTCCAAAAGAAGAACAAAATAACAGTGTCACCATTTGAAAAAAAAATGCATTTTTTTACTTCCACATGTGTGCTGGGCGTAGCCTCCCAACAGGATGCCTGCTGCTCAGAGAGCTGGACGCCACGCCAGGCCCGCGATCCGTTCCTGTTCTGTTCCATGAGTGAATAATAGAAAAGCGTTGCTTCACACACAGGTTGCTTCTTGTTCCGTTACGGGTTTTTTTCTGAACTGCTGATAATCATCACACTTCAATCCCACTTAGCCCGTTAAGACCGGGAACGAACGCGTGTCATTTTAAGATTGCTTTGGCTATTAAAAAATAGCAGATATACAAGCTCATAGTGCTATGACCTTGTAGATCTGCTATATTAAAGAAAATGTTTCAGGGACCTCCAGAAGCAAAGATTTGAGTTAAAAATGTTGTTTCCTAAATATGTATTCAAAGATTTGCAGACATTTTTCAAAAAATAGCAGATCTACAAGCTCGTACCATCTGCTATTTTTGAATAGCGTAAGTATAAAATAATAGTCATAGCTCAAGTCTAAAATGACACAGACGCGTTCCCCGGATCGAATGGGTTAAAGTTCCATTTCCAAGACACGAAGCAGTGCATGCATTATTCACACCATTCAAAAAGCTTTCCTAACGGTTAACGGCACCGATAGGAGCAGTAAAGCGGCGGGCCAGCCGGTTTCCCTCACGTTTGATCCTCACAGCGAGGAGGAAGCCTTTCAGAGGTCAGCAGTAACATCCTCCTCGCTCGTTCACAGTCATACATGGAGCCACTGAGGAACTTGTGTAAACCAGAATTGGAAGAAGAGGCTGCTGCTTCAACAACAGTGGGGTTCTCTCAGTGGAGTTCTGCTAAACCCAAAGTCCAGTAAACAATCCCAAATAGGAGAAAAGGTAGCACACATGGATTAACCCATTCAATCCGGGAACGTATTTTAGATTCTTTGGCTATTCAAAAATAGCAGATATACAAGCTTGTAGATCTGCTATTTTTTGAAAAATCAAGAACATTTGTGCAAATCTTTACAAAATTTACTTTTTTTTTTACTGTTAGAATTTCGAAGACATTTAATGTCTTCGAAATTCTAACAGTAAATGTATTTGTTTTTTAAATCATGTGTTGTTATATCAGTGGTTGTCATCCTTTTTCCCCATCAAAATATGTTGTTCCAGGGACCCCCAGAAGCAAAGATTTGAGTTAAAAAAAAATATATAATAACATTATTCAAAGATTTGCACAAATCTTCAAGATTTTTCAAAAATAGCAGATCTACTCTGTTATCACTCGGTGCCACGCTATGAGCTTGCAGATCTGTTATTTTTGAATAGCCAAAGTATAAAACAATGGTTATGGCTCAAATCTAAAATGACACGGATGCGTTCCCCGGATTGAATGGGTTGAGGCTAAATAAAACATTTGTATGGCCACGTCCTAATGTCATTGTGACAGTGTGAAAGTAGCCCCCCCCCCACGCTAGCACTGTGTTTCCTAAAAAAATAACACAATATGTAAAATGATGATGTTTTAGTGATATTGTTCTACAATACTGCCAACCAGTTGAAGAACTCACAGATTGAGGCTTTAACCTTTGCTTTTACATGAAAGATAAGACGCTTCTGAACATGTTGCTAGTTTGACCCCTTCAAATGCTCTAATATATTAAAACACTAACCGATAATCTATAGCCTTTCTTGTAGATCGGCTATTTCCGCTGCGCAACATGCTTCCATAGAAGTCATGCTGGCTTCTATGGAATCGAAATTACTGAAATCAGGCGGGCTTTAATGACAACTTTAATCCGTCAGCACACTTTAAACTTTAAGTCAAAGGGGACGAAATACAAAAACGCTCTGATGAAGGCTCTTGGCTGAAACGTGTAGCCCAAGCGTTGATTTGTGTGTGTGTGTGTGTGTGTGTGTGTGTGTGTGTGACGTGAGCCAAATAAACAAGTGGATATGAGAGTATTTTGTCCTATTTGACTTACAGTTGGATATGTGTGCTACCTTTTCCCTAGTTTGGAATACGTCTGCTGAACTTGAGTATACTGCGATAACATTGGGTGCTGACAGGAATAAAACAGTGAGACAACAAAAATAATGAACTAATGTAAATCAGATTAAACAAAAAAGAACACAAACAAACACCAAACTCCTAGTTAAAACAATTACATTAAAAACATTGACATTCCTAAGCGTGTTTCTAAAATGTCCTGGGGATATCAGGTAGTCAATATTTAAAGCGCATTGCAGATTATTCCACCAGTTCGGAGCACAAAAACTAAAAAGCAATCTTTCAGATACATCTCTTTACTTTATAGAGTTCCACAGAATACATCCAAATGAAAGCTGCAACAACATCCTTTTTGTTTTTGCTCTTTAAAAACATCCTTTCCAGTCACCTAGTATTGTGTGCAAACCTTAAATACCTGGGGTTCCAAGTTCAAAACCACTATTTACTTTCTCTTGAACAGAAGTGAGGCATAAAGCCCAAAGTTAAGGATGAGGTATTCATCATTTGATTTGGTAAACAACAGAACACACACACACACACACACACACACACACACACACACACACACACACACACACACACACACACACACACACACACACACACACACACACACACACACACACACACACACACACACACACACACACACACACACACACACACACACACACACACACACACACACACACACACACACACAAATCACCCCATCACTGGACACAGCAGGTTGCCAAGTTGTTCAAGAGTCAAGCGAATGTGTAATTCAACGTTAATAGTACACACACTCAAAACAAATGGAAAGGAAAAGCTTTTGAATTGAGCTCCTTCTGACAATGTGTGTCACCTGAGTCGAGGTGCCCCTGAGCAAGACACTTAACTTAAGCCCCAAAGTTTGAGAAGCACTGCCGTACATAGCTTCAACTCCTCATCCAACTAAGTGCTACATCACTTCCACGACTCATCCAATTTCCTGACAACAGGCGTGGCTTTGCGTCGACACAAACCACCCAACATACATCTGCTGCATAGCCTGGGTTTGGTTAAGAACAGTGTTGCCATGTCTGCTTATTTTGAGCGACTTTTGGCTTGTTTTTCTGTAAAGTTTCTTGTAAATATCTGTGTTTTTTTGGGGGGGCTTGTTGTTAAAGTGGAGTTATTTGGGCTTGCTTAAAATGTTTTTGTTTTTTTATTGTTTAAACCAGTTCTAACACTTGCATGTCGCCCAAATGAATGTGTTTCTCCACAGACCCCCATTTAAAAAAGAATAGCAGATCTATATAGGCTTTAAGTGCTCATATTGCCTAGAGTCGTTTCTTTTGGGTTTGTTTTCATAGACCTGGCTGCTTATTTCTCTCACAAAATCTGGCAACCTTGCTTATGAAGCGACGCAGTGAGTCGCAGAGTCGGCGATGGACACAGGATGGCTCCGCTCCGTCTTTTGGGGTGGGGGGGGGTGAGGTTCATTTGGAGGCC
The DNA here is from genome assembly GCF_963454915.1 of Gymnoscopelus microlampas. Lineage (NCBI taxonomy): Eukaryota > Metazoa > Chordata > Actinopteri > Myctophiformes > Myctophidae > Gymnoscopelus > Gymnoscopelus microlampas. Next base: position 16,373,871 of record NC_139950.1, read on the forward strand.
AAGGTCGGTGTGTTGACGCTTTGGAAGGTCAGGAGAGAGAGGAGAGGATGGGAGGGGAGCGCAGTGGTCTAAGGAGGAACCCATAAATCAGACGAGGGTGAGGGTCAGTGCTGAACACTGCTAAGCCCGGCCCAACCCCTATGATAAGGGCAAGGTGCCAGCTGCAGCCCTGCCCCTACGCAGCTCTGGTTCCGCAGCAGCTAGCTACACACAGTGGTGGAAAGTAACGTTAAGTACGTTTCCTTTCTGCCGGGCAGAAAAACCTCCCATCTCCATTTTCGTAAATGAACGCCCTACTTAATCACACTACAGCGTCACACAAAAGCATCAAAAGTAGCAGATCTACAAGATCAAAATGTGGCGCAAAGTGAATCCTGAAAAGTTACAGTTTTGGACATATGAGGTTTTCCACCCGACAGACGACTTACTACTATGGTTTAAAACAGTAACTACTGTTACTGTAAAAAAAAAAGGTAGGGTAAGTGATATTCTTTGGTTAAAACAAAAACGTTTTTTTGTTGAAAGGTTAAAGCTCTATATTCTGTTAGTAATGATTTCCATAGAGTGTTTGTTCTGTAACAGGAGTCTCTCCAGCTCTTTAATAAAGAGAAAATACATTTTCAGGTACAGTAGGTGACAACATTTCAGCCAATCAGGAGAGAGTACCCATTCATCAGCTTGTGTTCCAGTTCCAAAATTCCAATAGCTCATTTCTTTGTGTCATCACTTCCAATTTCACTTGTTTAATCTGTATCCTGTCGGAGTTCTCGATCCCGATTGGGAAAAAAAATGGTATCCTGATCTGAAAATGTATTTTCTGTTTAATAAAGAGCTGGAGAGACATGGAGAATCATGTTACTGAACAGCAATGAGTACTATCAGAATATAGAGCTACTTAATACTTTTACATAAGTAATAATCATATATCCTACCTTTGAGTAAAATTTGTATGTACTTTTTTGTGTTTTATTTGGGTATGTCCATTTTCCAACACTTTGTACTTCTATTCCACCAAATCTTAGAGGCAAATATTGTAGTTTTTACTCCACTGCAATTATTTGAAAACTTAAGTTACACATTACTTACTTTGTAGTTTGTAGATCTGTAGATTTTATTATTACAAAACATACATTAACTAAGTATGGCTTATTTTATACTTTGTCTATTGGACAATAGCTAATCGACAACCTCACAACACGTCGCAGCCTATTTTCAAAAACGTTTTGACAAAAGTACATATTTTTATGCCAATACTTCTGCACTTTTACTCAAGTAAACTACATGCTTGTCAGGGTGGGGTGGGGGTCCTCAGTTCAAATATGATTATTTTGGGGATCACGGCCCGAAAAGTTTGGGAACCCTCGATCTAAAGATAACACACAAGTAGGCCCTGTACTCACTGTATGACTCTGTGAACAACACCTCCCATCAGTTCTAGTCCCACTGGAGGTCTGCACAACAATTTGACCCAACAGCCCCACAATGTCTAATGTTAGAATGTACTTAAAAGTACCTAAAGTAAAAGTACTTAAATGTTTGAAAATAGCAGATCTACAAGCTCACAACGCGTCGCGATGCGACGCGTTGTGAGCTTGTAGATCGGCTATTTTCAAATAGCCAAGGTATAAAATAAGGCTACAGTGGTCAATGTATGTTTTATAATGTTATAATTTATATCTGCAAAGTAACTAGCAACTAAAGTTTTCAAATAATTGTAGTCGAGTAAAAGTACAATATTTGCCTCCGAGATGTAGTGGAGTAGAATAAAAGTATAAACAATTGGAAATACTCCAGTAAAGTAAAAGTACCTCAAAATTGTACTTAGTTACTTTACACCACTGCTAAAGGGACAATAAAGAGGGGACGGAGGGGGGGGGGGCCGGGGCGGCTAACAAAATAAACACGTGAATAAGCACAACTAAGACCGCAGCGTGAGCGATGTGCGACGGCCAACGCTATCAAAGCGTGGTCTTGCTGCGTGGGGGGGGGGGGGGAGGACGAGAGCAAATGAAATCACAGAATGATAAAGGAGGGGGGAGAAAAAGACACAAAGAGTGTGAACATGTATCTGTTAGCGGAGTATAAAGACTGATTAGATTAGCTGTCACCGGGGCAGTTGGTGCACCGAGGACCTTTGCACCGTGAATCAGCTTATACAGGGCGGCCGGTGTATTAACAGCCCCTGACACCACTGTACTCAATCAGCAGAGGAGGGAATGGGAAATGGGAGGGAGGGTTCATGTACTGTACTGTACTCGGTGGTGGACAAAGTACTCAATCCCAGTAAGACCTGAGGCCGATTCTACAAATGCCTTCAAAAATCAGTAGTTCTCACACTTTCAAGATTTTTCTAAAATGTTCAAAAATAGCAGATGTACAAGCGCAGTACGGAGTGACGCGCTGTGAGCCACATGCTTTCACAGATGCTTTCCTGGCTTTACTGGGTTAAAGGGCAAGACCACTTTGGTAGAGGTTTGGGTCAAAAAATATTGCTCCATTGATTATAAATTGATCATTCTAAATATACTTCTCATTGACTTGCATTGTACGATAAAACAGCTCTCAAAGTCATACTTTTAGCATGTAAACACACGTAAACAAAGTATAGAACATCACCAAACCCAGCACTGTTTATTTTTTTTATAAAAATGTTAACTTCCTATTGATTTAGCCATTTGATTATATTCCTTATATTATTATATTATTACTACTATTATTTCATCATATTATATTTGAAACCTATTTGATTTAGCTTGATATATTGCAAGAAATGAAATCAACGATATATCACGATATCTGTTCATTTTCAAAAGTTCATTTTTTTATAAATAAGTTAAGAAGTTCATATCGTTTTTGTTTTGGTCAATTCATGTTTCTATTTCTCTCTCGTTTTACTGTGTATTGAGGTGAATTGTGTTTCTTGATACTGACTAAGGTCACACTAACCACTAACAGCTGAAGCAGATCAGTTAATGAGCAACAGTGATTTAGATCACTGTTAATTATCAGAGCTGAGACAGTCAGTTCTTTCTGAACAGAGCACTCAAGTGTACAGTTACCATCCACCACTGCCTTACTTTAATTTATCCAGGTGTAGCAAGCAGACACATCGATGTCAGACACACACACATACAACAACCATACTAAATAAAGAACATCCAACAGAATATGTTGTTGCTGTCGGGCAGAAACCTAACTTTTTGTGTAAAATGCTCTAAATGATCATACTACAGCGTCACACAAAAGTATCAAAAGTAGCAGATCTGCAAGCTTGAAACGTGACGCTTCACGCTACATTTTGAGCTTGCAGATCTTGCTACTTTTGAATTTGAATCGTTAAAAGTAACAGTTTTGGACATATGAGGTTTCTGCCCGACAGAGACAAAGTCAAAACAACATGTGAGTGAACTATCTCCCACATGTGCATAACGCAGGGGACAATATCGCATTTCACTCACAGGCAAATCTTTAGCTATGACTGACTGCCTTCCACATGCAAAGCACAACTGAGAATCAGATTAGATTAGAAACAAAGAGCAGCTCCTATATACAATTGGTTCTCAAAGTGGGGTCTGGGGACCCCCAGGGGTCCTTGGGGCGGGTACCAGGGGGTCCCCAGCTAAATTAGTTAACATATTCACCTGTTTCCTAGGCTGTGTTTTCCACTTCCTGTCGATTTGATCCAATGAAATCCAATGAAACTGGTCAGATGACCAATGATATCCAATGAAATCGACAGGAAGTGGAAAACACACAGCCTAGGAAACAGGTGAATAGCGTCACAATAATTTTAACCACTTTAACCATATTTTATATTTTGGCTATTTTTGAAAAATCATGAAGATCTGTGTAAATATTTGAATATATGTTTTTTAAAGCGAGCATTTGCAACTCAAGTCTTTGCTTCTGGGGGTCCCTGGAACTAAATATTTTGAGAAGGGGGTCTGCGGCCAAATACATATCATTTTGGGGGTCCTTGACATGAAAAGGTTTGAGAACCACTGCTATATACTCCCCCTGGAGCAAAGAACTAGCGTCTAACCACTTAACACGGCAGCCATGTTACTAGCAGGCTGAGGAACAGTTTTTTCCCACAGGCTATCAGACTGTTAAATGACAGTGAAAAGTGAATATGCAATAACTTTGTACTCTGCACTATGCACTTTTTTTGACTGATATTCTTGCCCTGTGTTTACTTTTATTGAGTGTTTTTAAGTTGTATTATCATGTTTTTATGTTTTTTATGGCTTCGACTTAAAGGACAACTTTGTTTTTTTACAACCAAGGTTTATATTTTAGCTTGTAATTAAAGTAAATAAATGATGAGTGTAATTTTTTTTTCATTTACTGCTTTCAATAGTTTTAGCATTTTTTGCGATATTTTTTACAGTGGGCGGGGGCATTCTGTCCGGTGGCTAAATATGCCTTTTTTACACAATAAAAAAGGTCCGGCTGTCTGAGATGGCCAGATGTGAGTTATTGGGGGCTAGAAGAGCTACTGTAAATAATAATAAAGAAAACGGCGGGTTAATGTGTTAAAAAAATACATATTTAGCCACCGGACAGAATGCCCCCGCCCACTGTGAAAACACTGTAAAAAAGATTGTGAAAATTGCTAAAACTATAGAAAGCAGTAAATTTAAAATTTTTAACACTCATCTTTTATTTACTTTAATTACAATCTAAAACATAAACATTGGTTGTAAAAAAACAAAGTTGTCCTTTAAGACTTCCAAGTGGGCCCTGCATGGATCCAGAAAAGGTTGGGGAGGAACCGTTGCCAGCATAGGAGATCCATTTCCTCAGATAAAGGAAATGGAACTTGCAATGCAGAACGTTTCGCTGCTTCTGACAAAAGAAGTTTGGACTAGATTTGGTCTTTTTTTTTCCTTCCCTCTGGAGGTCATGGGCAGTGTGACAAGACCAGGATACCGCTGAACTGCACATCTGTCACGCAACAGAGGACATGCTGCTGTATGTGAATAACTATTACTCCTGCAACACAAAGAGGTTGTTTTAGCCATCAAGAACAGTGCTTCTCAAATTTTTAGGGCCGCGACCCCCCAAAATAATCATATTTGAACTGGGGACCCCCCCTCGCCCCCACCCAGGCCAGGACAAGCACTTGGAATTGTAGGAGTTGAGGCATTACGTTTAGTTTGACTCGGTTCCACAGATATATATTGTGAAAATAGACAATCGGTAAATTGACCGTTAGATCGGCTATTTAAAGAGATGTTGCCTCTTTCTTAGTTAATATTTGAATAGTATACTTTGTCGATGACTTTTGACGCAGTAATGGTCTTATTATTTTTTGTATTCTTTCATTTTAGAGATATTAAAAAGGTCTTAAAAGCCCTTAAATTGTCACTTTAGAAATGTACAGATACCCTTACTGACACGTACTGCATGTTGGTTTGCTTACTGTTGAGTGTGTCAAAACAATGTTGCACATTCAGCTAATCATCTGGGGGACCCCCAAAAATAATTTGGGGACTCCTCTGAGGGTCCCGACCGACAGTTTGAGAACCACTGATCTAGAGCAGGCTTTGACTGTATACATGTCCCCACAAATACAATAGGCCTGTCCCATGTACATATAATTGACTGATCGCAATTATTTAAGAGATCAATGCGTTCCCGGTTCCCGGTTAATGTTGATTAACATTTTGAACCATTACTCCTAAAACGGCTTCATTACCATATTCTTGTCATCTGTGTGGAAAGAAAATCATTACAGGTGCTGCTGTCACTGTCTATGTTTGTTGTTCTTTTTTACACTTATTTTGTAACATTATTTTCAACACACAAAAGGCAAGAGACAATCACTGTCTATATTTACCTAGTATCCTGGTTACTTTGTAGCACTTAGCTTAATTGCTTTCCGTTACCTTTATTTACCCAGGGTAGGTATGCTGACTGAGCATGAGTGTTCTTTTTCAGCAACGCCCTGCACACACACACGGTGTTGGTGGGGGCTTCCCGACACAGACTTTTCCCTGCCGGTCCAGGGGATTGAACCGGGAACCTTTCGTCACAAAACTCGCTCTTCTAACCTTTAGGCCAGTGGTTCTCAAAATGTCAAGACAAGGTCTCCACAAATTGATGGCTGCGTCCCCCATCTCAAAAATATTTTGTGCCAGGGATCCCCAGATGCAAAGATTTGAGTAAAAAAAAATTGCTTTAAAAAAAAAATACATCTATTGAAAGATTTGCACAGATTTTCAAGATTTATCAAAAATAGCAGATCTACAAGCTCATAGCACGGCACGAAGTGACGCGCTATGAGCTTGTATATCTGCTATTTTTGAATAGTCAAAGTATAAAATATGGATAATGTGATTAAAACGATTGTGACGCTATATTAACTAATTTAGCTGGGGACCCCCGGACCCCACTTTGAGAACCACTGCTTTAGGCTACCACTGCCACACTACTTGACCCCATAGTTTGGTGACTTGGCGTTCATACCAAAAGCCTAGAAATAGTCCAAAAAATTGACTTATCTAAAATGTTGGGACTCCTTTTCCTTGTGGATTAGTTCTGGAATGTCCTGGTTACTGAAATCATATTGTAGCTGTCGGGCAGAAACCTCTTATCTCCATATTCTATTCATTCATATTTAACTTTCTTCGTAAATAAACACCCTACTTCATCACGCTACAGTGTCAGTACAAAAGCAGCCAAAGTAGCAGATCTACAAGCTTGCTTGTAGATCTTCTACTTTTGCCATTTTTTTATTTGAATCCTGAAAAGTAACAGTTTTGGACATATGAGGTTTCCACCCGACAGAGATGATTTAGCCTGTCTTTTGGTGACTTAGCGTTCATACCATTTACTCTGATCTTGACCTTTGTAAGTTACTCTGGAAGTCTGGATAAGAGCGTCTGCTTAAAAGCCTAGAATTGTAAATAGTCTAAAGAATTGGACTTATCTAAAAAATGTCGGACCCCTTTTCCTTGTGGATTAGTTGTGGAATGTTCTGGTTCGTGACATCATATACTGGATTCTTTTTAGCCTTGGGAGGATATGATCATGTAAAAACATTATACATTGCCAGACCTGTGCCCGTCGGGCACCGGCCTACTTGGGAACAATGAAAATAGGGAATGCATGCCCCACCCCGTTATGCAATACCTGTTATACCCGTTGTCATAGCACCCGTTTTAACCGTCTGTCTGTCTGTCTGTGTCCCTTTTGTGTCCATATATGGAGATCTCTGTATCTGTCTGTCTGCCTGTATCCCTTTTGATGCACATGCGTATGTGGAGATCTCTATATCCATCTGTCCTTGTCCCTTTAATGCCCATATATGGAGATCCCTGATGTTATCAGTGTGTAGTGGGGGGTCCTATATGGGCATATATGGGCCTGCCCCTATATGGGCATATGGGGGGAGGGGGTTCGGCAGTTGTGGAAAGTCCTTGTGCAGTGGTAAATGTCTGTGGAGAATGTCTGAAAAGTGCAAACTGACTGTGAAAAGTCTGGGGCTGGGGCTGGGGTTGCCATGGCAATCAATCAATTGGCTTCTACCGCCTATCCTACCGACCCGACGCCGGGCACTGCACTCCCTCGGGTCGTCTGCGACGCGTGTCGAATTTGAAGTCGGTCGGTCGAACAGTTCTCGATATACGTGGGGACGTACATACATACGTACGTAGAGATTCGGTGCATCTATTGTAAGAAGATACAAGTAAAGGCTGCACACCGTTATTGCTCCCACTCAAAATATACATAAAGCACCAAAGTAAAAGTACTGAAGTGTTTTGAATCTGTCAAAACTTTTTCCAAAAAAGATTAAAAAAAAAGAACGCATCACTCCATCTCTTATCTAAGATCAAATGGGCAGCACACATTATGTTCCATTTTATGTTGGGTGGTGGTGATCTCTTAACCTTCATAATCATAATCCTGTCAAAGCTAAATGTGTCCCGGAGACAGTCAGAAATAAATGACACATAGAAACAAAAACTCCAACAGGGCTGTCGCTGTCCTGATGGATTAGCAAACTAACAGGACTTGAGTGTGACGACTTGTGACACATCATGCGTCACGCTCCTGTTCCTCTTTGCATTCTTTGTTTTCCATTTCTCTCCATTATGCACCTCCTTAATAAAAGGAGAAAACCCCTATTCATAAACATAATGAGAAACAGAGGACCATGGATAGGAGCATTCTCTTATCCACTTAAACACCTATAGTTGCAGCTCCCCCATGGACTAAGGACTAATGACTAATATGACTCTTGTACTGGTGTCTCTGTAGTCTCTTTCAGACATGCATTATCCAAGTTTTCCAGAGTTCAAACGGAGGGGCTGTATGTATGAACACAACATTCCGGCTCAGTAGGATCGGACATGCAACAGATTTTATGCAGGCAGGACCCTTGACTTAAAGGAGTAGTTCACCCAAAAAATGACTTATTTTCTATCAATTACACACCCCATGAAGCCTTGGATTCATGGATATCTTTTTGTTTTTGTCGCATTCCTAAGCCAATAATTTGATGACCGGCAGAAAGATCCTAACGATGCTAAGTATATTTAAAAAATTGCAGATCTACAAGCTCATAGCAGTGCCGCGCTATGAGCTTGCAGAAATCTTAAAATGACACAGATGCGTTCCCGGTCTTAATGATTTATTGGGTATAAAAATAACACGTGTACCAGAGCTTGAAAAGGTAAGCGAGGAGGGATCATAATGTGTGTGAACGCATCTGAAACGGACATCCTCCTGTTGCATGCTACATGTATGAAGGGCCAACACCGGACAATGTCCCGACCTGATTCCCCGGACATTTTCCAGTGTTCATATGTGAGAGGGGCTCATCTTTTATTCCTCCTGTGTTCTCAAAAGACAGTTCTTTCTGTCTTTTGTATGACTCCTGTAACTGCCCTGGTGACTACATTTCCCTTGTGGGGTCATTAACTATCAATCTGACTTTTTTCCCCCTCTACACCAAATCTCTTCACCGAAAATAGCCGATCTACAAGCTCACGAGTTCAACATGTCGCGAGTTGTGAGCTTGTAGGTCGGCTATTTTTGCCAAAGGTTCGCCCCAGAATAGGAACACTACGGTTCATGTGGTACAGGAACACTTTTTTGTTATTATAAAAAAAAAACAAGGGAGAGAGCGGAAAAGGAAAAAGGCGACAGAGCAATTTGGAAGATGATGATTTGTGTCTGTGGAAAAACTGAGTCTTAGCACACAGGACTTCCCAAGAGAGAAAGAGAGAGAGAGAGAGAGAGCGTTGAACCCTCAACCTTCCCCCGGGACAATTATGTCAAAGCCGACACAAATATAAACACACCACCACCCTTCTCTTTCACAGCCCGGCTTAACGCCGGCGATGATGCTGCGAGGTGAGGTCCACCAACCTGGCCAGCGCTCTGGACGCCAAGAATGGAACCCAGTGACTCATTCACAACAGCTAAGCCACAGACTAATCTTGATGAATTGGAAATCATCTGACTCTACCTCTCATACTCTATTGTGTCTATCTATCTTGACAGGAGTGCTGTCCTGCTGATTGCAACGTATATTGACATCTATATGTCTTGTAAGAACCTAGTCTATTTTATCGATTTCAATAAAAAATTAATAACTTCGATTGTTTTTTTCTTAATTGGGTTCTATACGAGGCAATTCAATGCCTGTATGGTGGAGATATGTATGCAATGAATGCTTCTGTTAAAATCAAATAAACAAAGTTTTTTTTAAAGATAAGATAAGCCACCTTTCAGCCAACGAGAGGCCCTAATTCACACCGGTGGTGTAAACTCCCTATGAGGACACATACGCACCAAATTCATTCTGCCTCAACTAATAGTGGCATATACAGTATGTATGTAGGCATTGATTATATCGTTGCTGTCGGGCAGAAACCTCTTATCTCCATATTTTAACTTTGTGTTTTTTCGTAAACTAACGCCCTACTTGATCATACTACAGCGTCACACAAAAGCATCAAAAGTAGCAGATCTGCAAGCTCGAAACGCATCGCTTTGCGCCGTGTTTTGAGCTTGCAGATCTGCTACTTTTTTCTTGTTTTTATTTGACTTCTGAAAAGTGACCGTTTTGGACTTATGAGGTTTCTACCCGACAGACGATATATCAACATGCATAATATACACATCGCAAAAGAAATATAAATATAAATAATCAGAGATATAAAGAATGTTTTTGCTTGGAATAGAATTTAGAAGAGCATGTTTTAAGGGGAGCGGTGAAAAACTGTATTGCCAGGTTGGTGGTATGTATATTCATAGGTAAACCAAGAACCTATCATCAGTCTAAACAGTAGAATATCAAAAGCTGTACATTGAAACTATACACACTATAGGATACCAGGTCTACAAATGAACCTGGCATCATGTTCTCCCCGTGTCTCCTAGGGTAGTTAATACCCTCACAAAAACATGTAGTAAACCTGGTCACTATACTGCCTCCCCCTGGTCAGCCGGGGCGCCTGATGGAGGAGAAGGGAACTGGTTGGAATAACGTGTTCCTTCCACGCGCTATGTCCAACCAGGGAAACTCCCCCCTGTCGGGTGATAAGAAGCGGCCTTCAGCTTGGGCTCTCCCTAGGCTGGCAGAGGGTAGGTAGTGCCCAGGATTACATAGGCAATTGGCACTGGGTGAAAAAATGTGGGTTACAAAATCGTGGGATAAAAATTATTAAAAAAAAAAAAAAATGAACCTGGCATCTGTCTAATAACATGCTCTCTAAATGACATTTTATCATTTGCATAAGCCTGCAAGGTCGTCAAGGCTAGGGCAAGTGCTGCTTCAGTGAAAGCCTTCCCCACATTAAGAGAACACACACAGTAGTACGGAGCCCTGAGGCCCTCCGCTCAAACATATGGGGTTTAAGTGGTTAAATTCAACAGAGGCCCCGATTCACTCTCTCTACAGAGTGTCAAGAATACACACACACACACAACAGAACCATGCTGGCCCGTTATACATGTAGGCAATGTTACAGAATACCTGTTCTACTGGCTTAATGATTACCTGTGGCCACATGTCTGTACCAGACGGTGGAGAGGGTGTACTTGGCATCACAATGTACCAAAAAGTAAAGAACTCACAACAAGCTTGCCTTGTACATCTGCTGAATAGCTGACGTATAGAATGTGGGTTTTGCATTCATAATAAAAATCTGCAAAGTAAGTTGTAGTGGACTAAGTACAATATTTACAATATTTGATGTAGCAGAATAGGCATCGTAAAACTTAACACTCAAGTGAAGTACCTCAAAGTTGCACAGCAGCACTTGAGTAAATGTACTTAAGTTACTTTCCACCAACTGCTTAATAATTACCTGTGGCCTCGCCTGCCAACATGTCTTACCCGTTAACCCCCTCAGTCCTCTAGCGGTGTAGTCATTTCCTCTTCATCTCTAACCTGCTCTATAGCAACATGTGACTGGAAGAGGAGAGGAGGAAGAATAGCTCCACTGAACAGAAACCAGTTCTCCACCTCTCCCATTCCCCTCCCAGGCCTGCGCCACACACACACACACACACACACACACAGAGCAACAATATCTGGATGTACCGTAACACCGCCCATTCTCTCCAACAACCCTCCACACCCTCCTTTTATCTCTGCTCTCTTGATCCCTCCTCGCTGCTTACCTTTTCAAGCTCTGGTACACGTGTTATTTTTATACCCAATAAATCAAAAGGCGATTATTATCGCATTTATCTCAGTTTTTATTCAATTTGTTTCCCCCCCCTTGTAATTCTCAGCTTGTTGAAATAAACAATTACTGACACATTCTCTTGGGAAAAAAATGTCCCATTGTGCTGGTAAACGTTTGAATAGCATTTGATTTGTTTGAAAGCTGCAACATAAATCAAGTTTTGGTTGATTGATTGAACTCTCACTCTCTCTCCTCTCCTCCCGAGAGATGGCCGGCAACTGCTATTTTCACTTTAAAAAAAACTATAATAACCTTTCATTAATCGTAATAGAAGCAAAAGTTTGAAATAATCGTGAGACTGATTCACAGACATATCAACCAGACCTATTCCTTCAGAGAATACGTTTTTTCCTGATACATAGGCCCAGATGTTGTATAAACTGAAGCCACGTGGCAACCAACCTTGCATAACCAACAAAACAATGACAGTGATGTGAAAAAAAAATGAAACTAGTAAAGCACACGTTCTCAAAAGAAACTCTTTCAAGGGCATCCTTTGTTTGCCTTTCCTCTTGGCCCCCTTTGGGTGTAGACCTTTCCCTTTGACCAAGCTGTATTTGACACAGTAGTCTCCCATTACAGAACTTTATCTTTTGAGACCGGCTATGGTTGAACATATCACTCTCACCTGTATCACTTTACACCTTGCTTTCAGAATGCCGTACACGTAGACGACACAAGGCAAATATTTACCCAACTTGACGCGAGCCTGGTGTCCGTTAATCCATTAAGACCGGGGACGCATCCGTGTCATTTTTTAATTTCTTTGGCTATTCAAAAATAGCAGATATACAAGCTCATAGTGCGGCACTGAGTGCCACGGTACAAGCTTGTAGATCTGCTATTTTTGAAAAATCATTGCTCTTTTGAAAATTTTAGCTAATCTTTGAATATATATTTCTTAAGCTACATTTAAAATGTAGTCGAGTTACAAACTACATTTGTAACTCAAATCGTAGTTTCTGGGGGTCCCTGGAACTGAATATTTTGAGATGGGGGGTCCGCGGCCAAATACATAATTATGGGTGTCCTTGACCGGAACGATGTTGATAACCACTGATATTATAGCAACATGTTTCAGAAAACTGTTTTCAGATTTAGAAGACATTTTGTAGAATCGGCCTCAGTTCTGAATGAGTTAAAAGGTACCAGGGTGAAAAATTAACAGTATGTTGACTAAATGAGAATGAAAACCTCACTCTGGTAACATTACCGCACTGGTTTTCAAAGTGGGGTCTGGGGACCCCCAGGGGTCATTGAGGGGGGTCCGAAGCAAAATAAGTTAACATAGCAGCAGAATCAGTTTAACCACTTTAAACCTATATACATATTACATACATACATCGGCTACATTGTTTGAAAATAGCTGATCTACAAGCTCACGGTGTGTTGCGAATCGAGGCACTGTGAGCTTGTATATTTGCTATTTTTCCAAAGATCAACATTTTTTTTTTTTTTTAAACAACTCTACAAATCTTGTATGGAGGACCCTGGCGTTTTTAGATGGGGGTCGGCAGCCAAATACACATTAATCTGGGGGTCCCTGACATGAAAACGTTTGAGAACCACTGCAATACAGAACATACACTTCACCAAAGCACTGAGGTTAGGCTTATTTTCGGATTTTCAAAACCTCACATCCTGTGGAAATGTAGTCATCATGATATCCTCCTAATGGCAGGAAATGAAATAGATTTGCATTTATGTTACTGTACATCTATACATAGTAGCTGTGTTGCTTAAAGGACGACTTCGCCCATCTTCATATAATTGGTCCTCACTAATGCTCTGTTTTGTCTGTGTCTCAGAGGAGGGCTGTGGACAGTACAGAAATCTGCCTACCAGTGACATCATCGTTAGGCGGATAGGTGGGATTTAAGATATATTATTACATTTTGTATTAACGCGAGAACTACAGTATGGCTTGCATTATAGCATGCTAACTTTCCAGGAATAGTAGTATATATATACAGTATAGTATATAACTAGTTACAAAGTGTCTTTGTTATAAGTTGTAATAAACATTACAAACATTTATAACAAGTGTTATGAAGCATTGTAAGTGCATTGTAATGCATTATGATGCATTACAATGCATTATAAATGTGGTTATAACACATTATACACCGACCTATAAATATAAAACAAACTGGGAGTACCAGTGACAACCAGGAACAGACTGGGTGATGACCATGAAGAGTGTGGTGACATCTGGAGAGACAGAGGACGGCCGGAGAGACGGCGACCCGGGGTGGAGAGGGTTGGCAGCCCAAACCACTTCTTCCGTGAGGAAGAACCAAAAGCTACAGGCTGCGGTGAAACCTGCAGGGAGGGTTTAATCCATCAAGGCAGAGTGAGATGTTTGTGCCCAGCAGCAACGACGACGTTGCAACGCACAGAAAATCCCCTACTTCTGTTCAGGCGGAGGAGGAGCCAGGCCCTGAGGCAACCCACAGTGCCTAGAGCCTCCTAGTGTCGCCAACACCAGCTGCAACATCTCAACTAACCTGGCCTAGCATCGGCCGGACTGATGGCGTGGATTCACTCACAAAGTGTGGATCTGCGTTGTCGGTCAGGCTAACCCTAACCCCTAATTAGGCAGTAGCATGCCACTTGGACACAAGCCGGGGTCTGATCAGCCTCGGTCGGGTCGCCTGGAGGAGGGTGTCTGTTGCAAGACCCAAAACACCCAGTAACTCCAGGTAACAACACAGATGATGTGTCCAAGTTTGTGCATCAGTTGATGTTTTATTAACTAAAGTCTTACCAACTTTTTTTCATATTTCTATGATTAATAGTTCTTTTACTACATTTACTATTCTGTATCTGGCCTGTGATTCATTACTGCTGCCACTGACAACTGAATTCCCCCCGCGGGAATCAATAACGGACCATGACCATCCATCTTCAGAATACAATCAAAAGACAAATTCTGACAGCAAGTTTTTTTTTTACCAAATATGTTGACACATGTACACCAATTATACTTAGACATAACATTATGCAACTACATTTTACGCTGATGACAACTGTTTAGGTAGCTTAACAACAAGTTAAGGCACCCCAACGCAGCAGACCAGAGAAGAACAGCACAACAATCTAAGAAGCCCTGGCCTGTAGTCACATTGCACCCACCCAGTGCAGGCCTCTGTGCATCATGGTTGCAAAAGCTACTAAGTCTACTATTGCACTGTTTCCCAAACTCTGAGTCTGGACCCATTCGTGGGTCGTGGACCGACTTTTATGGGTCACGAGTAAATATCCCCTTTTTTATTATCATTATTATTATTTCAAAAGATTTTCAAAAAATTCCACAAAAAAAAGGCTTCATTTTTTTAAAAGAATGTCATATATAAATACAAGTATATATAAAGTCGTGAAAATAGCCTATCTACATGCTCACAACGCAGATATTTTTAGGTCCCAGGGAGACATAACATTTCTCTCTTAGGCCTCAAGCTAAAACGTTTGGGAACCAGTATACTAATGCAGTGTGGCACGCTTGATTTACTTGAGTATTTCCATCTTTTCATATGCCTACTTTATACTTGTCCTCGACTACATCTCAGAGGCAAATAACATACTTTTTTACTCTGCTACAAATATTTGACAGCTTTAGCTAGAAGTTAATTTGCAGATATTATTACAAAACATACCAATTAAGCTTCATTTTATAATTCGGCAAATTTTCGGATTAGCCAAAGTATTATTTTTGAAAAGGTTTGACAAATTGTGCAACTTTTGAGTACTTTTACTTTATTTAATGTAAGTATATTTTGAATACAAGTAAAACTTTTGAACACAGGACTTTTTAAACAGAGCATTTCTACATTGTGGTATTGTTACTTTTACTTGCGTAAAACAAAATCCAAGTCCTTCTTCCACCGACCACTGTCTGCTAATATGTCCAGAAGCCAGCATAGAACAGGCTGTCTTTTGTTGAAAACAAACTGTTTGGGGGAAAGATACTCGATTCAAAGATGCTTTGGCTGCACAGTGGAGGAGGCAGACGAGATGAATAAAATGCTTGGAATGTGCAGCATGTCACTGATTATATTGCTTGTGTTTTGACAGAGGACCAAAGGTATTGGCCTATGAACACGAGCACTGTCAGTTTGTTTTGGACATTGTTGACACATCCCTGCTGCGGCTGGAAGAAGTACTCTATTTTTTAAACAAGGTAGAAATACTGTACTTTCCACCCTTGTTTGTTTTACACAAATCCCCACTGCTGGTGGAGAGCCAACTTTATATCGTCGCTGCTGGGCAGAAACCTCTGATCTCCGTATTCTAACTTTTGTGTTTTTTCGTAAATTAAAGCCCTACTTGATCATACTACAGCGCCACGCAAAAGCATCAAAAGTATCAGATCCGCAAGCTCGAAACGCAGCACGAAGGCACACGTTTTGAGCCTGTCGATCTGCTACTTTTGCCATTTTTGAATTTGAATCCTGAAAACTAACAGTTTTGCACATATGAGGTTTCCACCCGACAGAGACGTGAAAATGTGTTCCAAGACTAGGGCTCAAGATGGTTCTTGAACACGTTTGTGCAACAAGGTCGTTATATAGTACCGTATATTGTTCTGTGTACGTTTTTTTTAACAGTAAATACTGTGCATTGTTCTGTAATCTGTATACGACTTTTTTTTGTTTACAGTACGTATATTGTTCTGTATAAGTTGCTTTTGACCCGGTTTGTTTGGCCTTCACAACACCAGGCTCATCTGGGATAGAAGGTACCAAAGGTTCAAATTATAGCCTACTGTTTGCTAGTAGAGTATAAGCTTAAGATTCAATCTGATTTCAGGAATTAGGTCTACGTACAATGTATACTTTTCAATGTGCCACGGGCTCAGAGTTACAAACTGCCAGGTTTCCAGCTTCTTATCTTAAAAATGTAGCTATAGGTATGAGATATGGAAATGTTTATGGGTGTCTTGTTAAACTTCCTCCTATCTACCTCATCCATACTTTCGTTTGATAAAGCCATGTTAAAACTTCTGTAGAAACTTGTATAGTTATAAGTTCAAGTTTGCCCATAATCTTTTATCAGTTGCTTGCATATTTGCACTATTAAATTGTGAGAAAACTGCATTTACTTACGCATCTGAACTGCATTTATGCCGTGTGACTAAAGTAAATAAGCAACTGAGGTCATTTATAAAACTGCCAAAAAACAATGTCGGCATCGGTACAAACAACCTACAGAGATCAAGTTGACAGAACGATGTGGCCTTTCAGAGCAAATAATTGCTTCTTTTTTTCTTTTTTTTACATGAAGCTTTTTTCTTCCCAGGTTTGCTTCTTCAGGATGAGTCAACTAATGATGACAACAGCTTGTGACACCATTAACCCCAACCAGTATTATAGTTTCTCAATAAAAGATTAAACTGTCTCCCCCATTCATATTGACACACAGTTCTCCTCCATGACTCACACGCGCACAAACACACGCACACACAGGAAAAGAGACATTGTTTGATGTCAGGTATGAAAAGGCTGTTAAGAGAGCGATAAAGCATGAATCTGTATAGAAATCCTCACATAGCATAGATTTAATCTACATCTACATAATGGCATTTTAAAAGTTCATAACCTATACACTGACGTATGCAGGGAGAGAAAAAAGTATTCCTGGTCACCGAGTTCGGTATAGGGCAGGGCAGTTAAGCACAAATATATATAAACCGATATTTAGAACCAATAACCGACTTAATCTGGCTTGTGTAGATTCATCGAATAATCGAGAAGCAGTTTTGTTTCCTTTTATATTTCTTATACATCAACGAATTGACATGAAAGATTCTAATAGATATTTTATAATCATCTAAATAGATTAGTGTTGTAAAATGGTGGCGTATAATAATAGTGAAAATCGCCGAACTACAAGCTCACAGCAACACAAATAGTGGAAATAGCAATGCTTTGCGAGCTTGGAGATCTGTTATTTCCACTACTTCTTAAATAATCGTTCATTAATCATACGAGGAAAAAGTTTGAAATAATTGTAACATTGATTTGATGTCATATCGCCCTGCCCTAGTACAGTACTTGAGATAACAGCAGCAGAGTACATTCATTCATGTTTCACTTTCACAAAAGGACAGCACTGATCATTAATATATTAGCTCTGATGTCTGACATCATCGATGTTTATGACATGCTGCAGTGGTTCTCAAAGTGGGGTCCGGGGACCACCAAGGGTCCTTGAAGGGGTTCCAGGAGGGCCCCCAGATTTTCTGATTTTTTAAATAATATAGCATCCACAATCAGTTTAACCGCTTTCAAACCATTCAATCTGGGAACGCATATCTGTCATTTTAGATTTATTTGGCTATTCAAACACAGCACAAGCCCATAGCGCAGCACCGAGTGCCATGCTATGAGTTTGTAGATCTGCCATTTAAAAAAGAATCTTGAACATTTTGTGCAAATCTTTGAATATACAGTATATTTTTTAAAGCGAACATTTGTACAAAAAATTGTGCCAGCGACCCCCAGAAGCAAAGATCCCCAGTTTGCTTTAAAACGTATATATTTGGGGGCGCTGTGGGCGATGGGGGCGTGTTCTCTCCTCTGTGTCATCAGTGCCCATACCTTAGGTGGGGTTGGTGAAAGGGCCTTTCTGTGTGGAGTTTGCATGTTCTCCCCGTGTCCCCTAGTGTAGGTACCCTCACAAAAGGTAGTAATCTAATCTACATGCAGTAATCCTGGTCTCTATGCTGCCTCCCCCTGGTCAGCCGGGGCGCCTGATGGAGGGGAAAGGAACTGGTTGGAATAACGTGTTCCTTCCTACCGGGGAAAGTCCCCCCTGTCAGGTGATAAGAAGCGGCCTGCTCACTCCTCATGCATTGAAGGAAGCATGAGCTCAGTTCGGGGCTCAGTTCGGGGCTCTCCCAAGGCTGAGGGAGAGGGAAATAGCCGATCTAACAAGCTCAAAATCTGTGGCCAATTGCATAATCAATTTGACATGACAAAAGTTTGAGAACCAGTGCAGCATGCAGCATGTTGCATAATGGCATCTGCCTGATTACAGATATCTGAAGTACTTCACTGACCTCAGGGGAAGGAACATCACAAACACGTAATCTTGGCTGACAACCAGACAAAAGTTCAACTTGATAGAATAGCACAAGAAGAGACACGTGGGACTAACAGGCTACTACTGTTATCAACCAACTGCACCAGGCTCAAGTGGCTTGTGGCTCTTTTTCCACCACAAGAAAAGAAACCAAGTGAACCATGATGATGTGCCATCTAACGTATTTCACGGGTTCTGGAGTTGGTCTCTGTCGGGTGGAAACCTCATTATGTACAAAACAGCAAAAATAGTAGACACGGCGCATTGTGACACGTTTCGAGCTATTATATCTGCTACTTTTGATGCTTTTGTGTGACGCTGTAGTATGATCAAGTATTAATTTACTAAATAACACAAAAAGTTTAAATATGGAGATAAGCGGTTTCTGCCCGACAGCAACGATCTTATTCAATATGCCACAGCTGAGTTTCAGGTAAAGTTCTCAGAATCTAATTTGGGTCCTGCTCAGGAGCTACAGTAGGAACTACTAATAACCTCTCCATTCCCCCCCCCCCCCTTTTTGTGAGCAAAAATAACCGATCAACAACCTCACAACGCTGTAAGCTTATTAGACCGACTATTTTCGCTTCTTTTATGAGGTTTATTTTTATGATGTACCTCTCCAGGGACGATTCTTCCGATTATAATGTAACCAGGCCCGGCGACAACAGGACCATCTCGCCGCCTGAGTCAAGACTGCCAGTTAAAAAAACAAACCTTCTGGTACTTTTTAATTAATAGCGTTTTGGCGTCAAGCCTTCCTCAGCGTGTTAAGAAAGTGGTCAGTGGTGCTGTGTGTACCGGGAGGGACTGATAAGACAGACAGACAGACAGACAGACAGACAGACAGACATTAGCCTCGCGTAGCCACACTATATCACTGCGTGGATACAGTATGAGTCTGGTGCTATCATGAGGACGTTTTTTTCCCCAAGGGGCGGGATCAAAACAATGGCCCTCGACACAATTGGTTAGACCTACAATCAACTACCAATTGCAGTCTCCCATATTCGAATACTGGGCCCTGATTGGTCACCCACGTCTTCTGGAGCAGGAAATGGATTCTCTATATGGAGCGGTGCCAGAGCCAAATCACAGAGTGCTTTTTTTTGCACTCGCAGTTTCGTCTGGTCCCAGGCTAGACTGACATGACAAGGACTTCAGCTGCTGTCGGTAAAAACTAATAATTCGAAAAAAATATCTCGCCCCATACTTACGCACCCCCCAGCCCCACCGTTGTCAGCTAGCGCCAGGTCTGATGTAAACATGTAAACAAAAACATCACAGAACTTCAGGTTCTGGAATGTTATAGGTTATGTAAGGTCCTGGGTGGGTTACCCTGCGCAGTCTAAAAGAGCCATCAATCATCAGGGATAAGTGACCGGCAGGAGTCTGTGACAAACCGCAGTACCAAATGTACATTTGCCCACAATTGGGGGTCTGATTTTATACTTGGTTGCGCATGATATCACTGTACGCGTTGTGCGCTTCCCATTTTCAGTGCGAGACACCTGCACGCTTATGCTACTAAGTATAAATCAGGCTTTACTGTTGCATTACACAGTCCCTACATTACCATAGTTTATTACACAGCTTTGTAGCATACTTGATTGTTAACGGTCAATAAAAAAAGGCATGCTGCGGCCTGTTATTACTCGATAACAGACCGCTGTTTTCTATAACCGACTGCTGCTCTGCCTCTGTTTACACTGTGATAGGAGGCTCCTCAGCTTCACCTTGTCAGGGGGGTTGGGGGGGGGTTTCCTCCCCAATGACCGCCTCACACTATACATTATCCCTTACGTAAACATGCCATGTGATTACCAGTCAGAGCCAGGTATGTTTTCAAGACTTCAAATAGGGTTGTTTTCCACCAGGGTTGCCATGTCTGGTTATTACAAGCGACTTTGGGCTTGTTTTGGGGTAAAGATGCTTGTAAATAATGGTGGTTGCGAGTTGCGTTTTTTTGGGGGGGATTGTTTCCAAATTGTAGTTGCTTATTTGGGCTCGTCACTGTTGTTAAACCAGTGGTTCTTAAACATTTTCATGTCAAGAACCCCCAAATGAATAAGTATTCGTCCGTGCATCCCCATCTGAAAACATTTTGTGCCAGGGACCCCCGTACCAGATTTGTGTTGTTAAAATGTTTCAAGATTCTTTTGAAAATAGCAGATCTACAAGCTCACAATGCGTCGCGATGTGATGCCTTTTGAGCTTGTAGATCGTCTATTTTCAAATAGGTTTAAAGTGCTCATGTGTTAGTGGCTTCTTTTTGGCTTGTTTTCATAGACCTTGTTGCTTATTTCTCCAGCACAATCTGGCAACAGTGTTCGTCACTCACTCACTCGTACAAGTGCAACCAGTGGAATGTTGGTGAAGTTCCACTTCATGATAGTAGTTGGTGGGGAAAGTTAACGCACGTTTAAAAAAGTTCATAATAAACAAGACATGTTATGTCTTTACTGTACCGAGACAAATATAATAAATGAACCACGGCTTCAAAACCGAATACTAACCCGAACCAACCTTTGTTTTGGCCTTGGGGTGGTCTGGGGTGTGCCGATACACTAATTTCACAATACGATAAACAATATTGGGCTCACGATATCAATACAATATATGGCACTTTTTTATTATGAAAATATATGGGGGGGGAAGCAAATGCAAACAAATACTTCTGTTTTTGCATTATTGAAAAAAATATTTAAAAAACACCAAAACGATACATATCGTCACGAAAACGTATCGCGATATATCGTGGGACGATATATCGGCACACCCCTACTTTACACCCCTAGAATATACACAGGTTAAAAAAGGTAAAGCAAGCAGGAAAGGAGAGAGTGTACAGAATATGAATGAAGGGGGAATAATTTAGGAACCAGGATATATACAGAATACAAAGTAAATATACACAGTGTAAAGTAACAATATGTGCCAAGTACAATATGTACAGGCTAGGGATGTGTCCCCAAACAGAAAGAGACTATGTGTATGTGTATTGGTTTAGGCCATTAAAACCGGGAAAGCATCCGTGTCATTATAAGATTTCAAAAATAGCAGATATACAAGCACCAAGTGCAGCACTTTGAATATCATTTTTTTTAAACAAACATTTTTACCTCAAATCTTTGCTTTTGGGAGTCCCTGGAACAAAATATTTTGAGATGGGGGTCCACGGCCAAATACATATCATTGTGGGGGTCCTTGACATGAAAAAGTTTGAGAACCACTGATATAATATAACATACGTCTTTTCAAAAAACTGTTAGTATTTAGAAGACATTTGTATAATCCCCAGAAGCAAAGATTTGAGTTACAAATGTTCACTTAAAAAAATACATACATAGTCCAAGATCTGCACATTTTTTTCACGATTTTTCAAATAAATTGCAGATCGGTGCCACGGCTCGGTGCCACGCTATGAGCTTGTATATCTCCTATTTTTGAATAGCCCAAAGTATAAAATAAGGGTTATAGCTAAATTCTGAAATGAAATGACACCGATGCGTTCTCGGATTGAATGGGTTGACCCATTAAAACCGGGAAAGCATCTATGTCATTTTAGATTTTTGCGGCTTAATGGGTTACAGGGATAAAAAGGAAGGCACAAATCAGAAGGTCTCTGCCTAGTGGAACACTTCTAGGCTCTAGAGAGCGGAGCTGAATAGCACAACAACTGTGCTTGGCTGGCAGGTGCTGTGCGCTAATGAGAAACACACCTGTGTGGCCTCATGAGCCAGTGATTAGCATGTTAGTCCTGCACCCCCCCAGACAACCCCCTCCCCCCCCCCCCCATCCACCCCTCCAAGGACCAGGCCCTCACGCCTGCCAGCAGTCATGCCACAGATTTTGTGAGAGAAATAAGCAACTAGGTCTATGAAAACAAGCTCAAAACAAGCGACTATAGGCCACATGCGCATCGGATATTTGAAAATAGCCGGTCTACAAGCTCACAAGCTTGTAAACTACCGCAACTACGAATATTTACAAGCAACTTAACAGAACACGCCCAAAGTCGCTTATAATAATCAGACATGGCAATACTGCCTGCCAGCTCTGTTCTAAAGCTATGTGCAGCAGCGCACAAATGAGAAATGTATACTTCAGAGTGGGCTGGGCAATTAACCGAAAACATATAGCAAAAAAATTACATTTAGAACCCATAACAGACTTAATCTCGCTCATGTAGGTTAATCAAATTATCGAGATATATATCAACTTCTAACTGCTAGATCTGCTAATTTCACTATTGTTTTAAAGAATCATTCATTAATCATAAGTAATCGAGGAAAAACTTACACTTACAAATAATCCTGATATTGATTTGAAGTCATATAGCTCAGCTCTACCACCAGCTCTGTTCTAAAGTTATGTGCAGCAGACAAATTATTGAATTATATGTCAGAGAGCAGATACAGAACGTTAGCACATTACAATATGCAACTTTCACCTCATGTTTTCAGTCTTTCATCTACTCCACTCATAAACTGCAAAAGTAACTGTGTTACAGCATCTAACAACATTAAAAAAAACAGCAATGACATTGCATTTTTTGGGGCATCAGCAGACTTTCCTTTCAACAGTCTCTTGTGGAGCTTGAAGCAAGGAAAAACTAATACAATGCTGCTCCTAACAAACTGCCTACAGCAGGGGTCTTCCAACGTTTTTCAGGCCAAGGACCCCCTAGCTGAGAGAGAGAGATTAAGCAGGGACCCCCTCTACATATTGTATAAAATGATGTTGCAGATTAAAGTAATTTTTTACTTGGTCTGCTCTTTTTTCCCTCTACACGATACCTCTTGGCCAAAAACAGCCGATCTACTAAGCTCACAACGCCTCGCGCTGCAAGGCGTTGTAGCTTGTAGATCTGTAGAGCTTGTAGATCTGCTATTTTAGTCTAAAGTTCTCCTCAGAAAAGGGATACTAGGGTTCAAGACAAGTGCTTAATGTAAAAAAAATCCTATCACACAAAGATTTGGCGGCCCACCTGTAGTAACTCTGAGGACCCCCTCGGGGTCCCAGACCCCCTGTTGAAGACCCCTGGCCTACAGCATTTACCTAATACACCCCACACCCCAATAACATGGCCTGAGTTTACTGTATTGAACTTGTTACTGACATATCATTATTATATCCTTGCTGTGAGTCAGAAACCTTGCATCTCCACATTGTAACTTGTTATGATTTTTTGCTGAATATAACAAAAGAAAAATCACTGAGGAGCGAGCGGCACGGTCATGTGACAAAGTATAAAATGAGTCTTTAGTTCTCTCACACTTGTACTTTGACATCAACAGGCTGGGTTATAGGATTAGGGTTAACGTTAACTGGCTGGTATTTGCAACGTTGCAACTTCCGACAGCTTTCTTACTTGTGAAAGTTGCATTCAAATCCTGAAATACGGTAGTATTACTCTAGGCCTAAACCACTGTATACTGAAACCAGCCTTAATATAGCATCCTTGTGGCTTTCCACTATTTCCATATCTAGGTCAAGCTAAAAATGAGAGCATAATATTAACTATAGGTTTCTCTGACCTAAAAAAGGAACATTTTTATTTATACTACTCGAGAGTTTGAAAACATATCAAAACCGATATCTAGACTTGCTCATGTGGATTAATTGAATAACCAAGAAGCAGGGTGTGATTTACCACTTGAGCCCTGTAATATACTTAGTTGTCCAATGGTGGCGTGCAAAACATTTTGAAAATAGCTGATCTAGAAGCTTGTGACACGTTGTGAATTTGTAGATCAACCATTTCCACTTTTTTTTATAATCGATCAATAGATATCGATTTGAAGTCAAATCACCCCTAGCCCTAATATGATACTATGATATTACTTTTAATTATATGGTCAATTGCATCCTTTCAATGTGATGGTAACCAGACACCCTGAGAAAACCAGACAAACAATAGAATCCATGAGAGGGTCAAAGTTTCACTGAACAAGTCCGGACAGGGGGATCGCCACCTCAGGTGTGAATGAGCCAAGCAAAAGAGTGTCACTGTCAAATCCTCAGTGTTCATTTAACTCTGAGGATTCTCCTGCACATCCTCTGTGTTCATTTATGCATGTTATAACTCCCGAGTGTTCAAATGTAACCAAAGGGACCCTTACAGTTCCATTAGTTTACATGTGTACACTCGGAGTTAAAGTAACATAGAAAAAGGAAGGCTTAACCACACGTAATCTCTTAAAACAGATTCAGCAGAATATGTCAGCAACCCACTGGCACTGCCTTAAACATGTAATGTTGTTGTTGGTCTGAATAAACACAGAAGCTTTGGGAGGAAGTGGACTAATAAAGTAAAAGAACTCTTTTACCAAATGAGTTCCCAGATTGAACCACACGTGAACCCTAGTGTCCCTATTCTGGGGTGAACATTTGGCGAAAATAGCAGATCTACAAGCTTGTGTTGTGTGTAGAGCAGCAATATTTTTGGCTAAGAAAGAAATGCTAGCAGATCTAGCATAGAGCCCTGGGGAACCCCGGGCAAAAGTATAGACGTAAGTGGTTATGTTTTCCCTAACTAGAGCAGCCTGCAGGACTATAAAGCCTGATTTATACTTCGCTGTGGGCCGGTGTCGTGCTTCGTAAGTAGCAGATCTACGAGCTCACAGCGCGTCACATTCGTGACGCATCGATTCGTGAGATACGTATATCTGCCATTTACAGCATGCAACACCAGCGTACAAATAACTATACATACATTGTCGCTGTGGAAACCCAAAACCGGTTTACTTTTCAGGAAATGGAAAAAATGACCTGTGTTCCAATGGATCCAAAATAGTTAGTCACAAGGTCTTGTTAATACTTTTCAATGGCAAAGAATAGGCTCTATGCACAGCAGTCATATTGGGAATGAATTGGGTCCCTTCCTTACTTCCTTCACAGGTGTTACCAATGATAGTAATTAAGGCTCTGTTCCATTTAGTGTGGCATAGTGGTTGTCTTATTTTCAAGGACCCCCATAACTCTGAGGGTGTACAAATGGAACCAAATGGACCCTTACGGGTCCATTTGGTTCCATTTGTACACACCCACCATAAGGGGGCATTTGGGAACCAAAATGGAGTGTTTCTAGTGAGCCAACATGCACAACATCAGCACCCTGACCAGAATGGAACAGAGCCTCATTAGTATCATTGGTAACACCTGTGAAGGAAGTAAGAAGAGGCCCAATTTCTTTCCAATATGGCTGCTGTGCATAGAGCCTATTGCCGATCTACAAGGTTTTAGCCCGACAGCAATGATATGCTGTTTGTAATTTTTACACAGCTGAAAAACATCTCTACAGTATAACTACCATTGATATACTTTTTGGTGATCTAACGTAGAGAAACTTGAGCACAAATATCAAAAAATCTTTGTTTAACTGCAAAGAAATAGCCTGAAAACCAGTAAAGCCTGATGTATTTATTCATTCAAGCATGAAACCTAGTCAGCCCAGGTATTTGTAAACTGGCATTTAGGCTAATCATTAAACAGCCTTATTCTTGAAACATACAAAGTAGGCTACATTGAGGGCTGGTAGCCTAAATTTACTAAACACACAGTTGAAGGCCACAGGAAACTGGGGCATCATGTGAGTGGCAGAAGTACTTCATGTGTTTCCAATTATGGACTTGCGAGACTACAAGCCGTTTTATCCTGGCCTTCCAAAGGCAGACCTGGGATAGAAATAGGTTAGTTAATTCAACTAATCCAGTGGTTCTCAAACATTTTCATGTCAAGGACCCCCAAATTGATATTTTGTGCCAGGGACCTCCAGAAGCAAGGATTTAAGGTAAATAAGACCTGAGGCCGATTCTACAAATGCCTTCTAAAATCAGCAGTAGTTCTCACACTTTCAAGATTTTTCTAATATTTAAAAAAAATAGCATATCTCCAAGCTCATAGTGCGGCGCAAACGGACACGCTATGAGCTTGTATATCTGCTATTTTTGAACAGCCAAAGTATAAAATATGGTTATGCTATTTTCGATTATTCGAAAAAGGTAATCAATACAATTATCGCTGAGAAAATAATCAATATTTGGGCGCCCGCTGGCCTAGCGGTCCAGGCGCATACCACATATGCTGGTAATCCAGTTTGACAGTGTGTCGCGGGTTCGACTCCCGAGCCCGACGACCTTTGCTGTGTGTCACCCCCCCATCTCTCTCCCCATTTCCTATCCTATCAATAAAAGGCAGAAAAGGCCCCAAAAATATCTTTGAAAAAAAAGAAAATAATCAATATTTGTGGCCCTAGAACCGGAGGCTAGGTTCTTGGTGTCACCTGTGATCCTAGTTTCTTCAGGCACTACGCCGTCTCTCTGCTTTCTATGCATGTGATTACCTTGCTTATTGTAATTTAATCAGAGTGTCTGCTAAAATCCTAAATTGTAAATGTAATTATCAGTGTATATATACTGTACTGTAATGGCAGAGACAATGCCACCACATTAGCACAACAATATAGGCAGTACAAAAAGGCTAAATTACGAACTTTCAAATGGACTGTAGCAGTAGTCAATATGCTGTGTGTGTGTGTGTGTGTGTGTGTGTGTGTGTGTGTGTGTGTGTGTGTGTGTGTGTGTGTGTGTGTGTGTGTGTGTGTGTGTGTGTGTGTGTGTAACCTCAGTAAAACTATGCCTAAACCTAACCTTATTCCTAAACGTAACCTTGGTAAAACTATGCCTAAACCTAACTCCTAATCTTTTTTTTTTCCCCACGATTTTGTAACCCATTTTTTCACCCAGTGCCAATGCCCAAGCTATAATCCTGGGCACTACTCTCCCTCTGCCAGCGAGGGGAGAGCCCCGAACTGAGTTCATGCTTCCTTCATTACATGAGGAGTGAGCTGGCCGCTTCTTATAACCTGACAGGGGGGAATTTCCCCCGGTTGGACGTAGCGCATGGAAGGAACACGTTATTCCAACCAGTTCCTTTCCCCTCCATCAGGCTGACCAGGGGGAGGCAGTACAGAGTTCAGGATTACTGCATGTTTTCTGTGAGGGTACCTACCCTAGGGGACACAGGGAGAACATGCAAACTCTACACAGAAAAGCCCTTTCGCCAACCCCACCTAGGGTATGGGCACTGATGACACGGAGGAGAGAACGTGCCCACAGCGCCCCCGGCGGAAATCGAACCCAGGACCTTCTAGCTGTGAGGCAACAGCGCTACAGAGTAGTACCGCCAGCGCCACTGTGCCCCCTTACTCCTAATCTTAACCTCAGTAAAACTATGCCAAACCCTAACCTTATTCCTAACCTCAGTAAAACCACTACAAGGATACGATAAACGCTGGGGGCAAGCGGTCCACGACAAAAAGGGGGCGAGTGTGTTTTGGCCAGCCTTCCGGTTACTCTACATTACAGTACAACATTGACATGAAAAGGCCTTTTTTCCAGGAAGAAGTAGATAAGCCAGAGTGTGTGAAAAAACTGTTTTGGGGGAGGTGGGGGGTTGACAGACTGACAGACAGCTGGGACAGTTGTGCTTGGGCCAGGCACAAGCTGGGATTCAGCCCTAGCAGCTAGCTAGGCCTGAATCCCAGCTCTGTCCTACAGCAAAGCCATTGTCTCAACCACCAGTACAAACACTGACTTCACTTGTCTTGTCAGAGATGAGCCCTTTTTGCTTGTTCATAGTCCGACATGCTTGGCATTGGCAATGAAGCCTTGCTCTGCCAACTGAACTGGAACCGCTGACAACAATAAAATCTATTCACGGCATTAACATTTTGGCCCCTTGACACCGTGCAACGCAATTACACCCGACTGTGTCAGCGCAAGTCACTTCCTCATAGAGCATTTCCAGTATATTTGGATTACTGTCTTTGAACTATGTACATGGATAAGTCTTGTCCTTAAGTTCACACTAGGGAGCAGTATCCTATATATAAACACACAATATAGACACAGACTGATAGACAGAATTACAATTTAGGCATTTAGCAGATGCTGTTATCCACAGAGACTTAATAAGGAAGGTAATAATTGCATACATAGACTGCAGAGAGACAGTGTAGTGGTGCCTCTAGTCTAGATAGAAACTATAGGATCCAAGGTAAACCATAAACCTAGCATCAACAATATACGGTACTATCAAAATAACAATATACCAGCCAGGTAAACAATGAACCTATGGCATCCACTTAAATAACATGCCATCTAAATTACCTTCTTAACATTGTGGTTAAGGTAACAAACCTAACAGATCCATAAGACACATATGCGTGTGTGTATGTATGTATGTATAGTTTGGTAATCAGGTCACCCTCTCTGTTCTGGGCTACAGTGAATAACGACAATGCTACTACTAGGCCTCTTGAATGTAATGTTAACCCCCAGAAGGCTTTAAGATTAAGACACTGGATATGCAGGTAGGCATGTTCATGTTTACATTCTAAAGGACTCAGAGAGGCCAGCAAGCTGATGGACAAGTTGTCCATGTCTTTCATCCAGTGCAAGTGTAGTGCAGCCTCGCACACACCAGTGTGTGTGTGTGTGTGTGTGTGTGTGTGTGTGTGTGTGTGTGTGTGTGTGTGTGTGTGTGTGTGTGTGTGTGTGTGTGTGTGTGTGTGTGTGTGTGTGTGTGTGTGTGCGCGCGCGCGCGCGCACACACACACACACACACACACACACACACACACACACACACGTAACATTATTGTGTGAAATAACATTATGTCAACTGACAACATGGGGCAGTTGATTGATGCTTACATCAGAATAAACAACAAACGCACACGCACGCACGCACGCACACGCACACACACACACACACACACACACACACACACACACACACACACACACACACACACACACACACACACACACAGCAACCAGAGCAGCGTTGCATTGTATGGCTGTACCGGGGCTTAAAGAGCTTATAGCCTAAAAATAGACAAGCATTGAGCAAGCTGGCGTCTTCAAGTCAATATCTAACGGTGCTAGCTTGTGCCGAACGTTATATTTGTGCTCTTCTTGGCTTGGTTTATGGACGAAATGACACTATGAACCCAAGATGTTTTGACGTTATCATACACAGTGTTGTCCAGTGGGATTGCATTGTGATTAAAAAAGGGAGCTAGCTTGGCTTGGTCAATAATACACACTATGCTACAATGACACCTAAGTAACGCTTAATTTATACTCATTTATTAAACGCCCACAAATATAACTGATCTACAACCTAACAACCTGTTAGAAATATGTTTTTTTGGGGGGGGCAGCAAGCGACACCATTGTATTTTAGAGAGAGTATATACATTTAGGCTTTGACGTTACACACACAAATATAAGAGAGGCGCGACTAGCTTGCCTTCTTCGGCGTCGTTTGCCCACAACAACAAGAACAGATCTACAAGCACTGCACTGAGCGAGCAACAAGACCCCCGACGCGTTGTTATAGCTTGAAGGTCTAGTTCAGGTCGGCAAGCGACGCTGGTATATGCAGTATAGCCTTGGATCAAGACCATCATAGATGCATTTAATCGAGTCTAAAATACATCTATGACAGTCTTGAATCCAAGGCTATATATGCAGCAAAAATTATATATATATATATATATATATATATATATATATATATATATATATATATATATATATATATATATATATATATGCTCTTTAGTTGACCCATATGGCTGTATTATTACTATATGCAGCAAAAAAATGCTACAACCACTTAAACCCCCATATAATATATAAATATACAGTATATATATATAGGCTGTTTAGTTGACCCTAGGGGTCTCCATATGGCTCTATTATAGATCATCTAGTTGATTTCCCTATAGTCTACACGCCGAATATCGATCCACCCACAAGAACAGGGGCAAATGTCCATGTTCAGTGGGGTTCAAACTAAGTGGGTTAAGTTTATTATTACAGTTGACACACTTACCTCTCTGCACCGCATCAACAACACGACATCATCATCATATCATCACATCACATCGCGGCGACTTGTGGCTCTTCTTCGCGCGGACAGTGAACAGAGGAATGTGGCGGCCGTTTGGCCGCTTGCTTTAATAAGAACTGGAGCTTTTTTTTCTTCTGCTCGTACCCGGAGGTTTAAAGATACACACGCAACAACGTTAAGGGCGTGTGTTCTTGTTGTTGTTTACATAGACGGAGAGACACAGATGATGCAAACGCAACGGTTCACTGCTGCTTCGTTCTGCTGCTGCTTTGCTGCTTCCCCCGAAACCCAACGACTAGCATGCACACACATAATGTAGTGTAGTGTGTTCCCCCTCCTCCTCCTCCTCCTCCTACTGCGCCTCCTCCTCCTCTTCAGACAAGTCGGCTCGTGTTTTCATGGGTAGGTGGGTTTTTGGGTGACTGTCACTTTAAGTACAGTGGTTCTCAACCTGTGGGTGGATGTGGGGGGGGGTCCCCACATGATGAGTAATCAACAAACTATACTATAAAAACTGATCAAGCATTGGCCAAATTGTCAGATAATAACGCATCGCGTTGCAACGTTGCAAGGCGTTGTGAGCTTGTAGATCTGCTATTTTCCACAATATGTATCTGTGGAACCGAGTCAAACTAAATGTAATGCCTCAACTCCTACATCCTCCAAGTGCTTGTCAGGGTGGGGGTTCAAATATGATTATTTGGGGAGGTCCCCATTTCAAATATGATTATTTGGGGAGGTCCCCAGTTCAAATATGATTATTTTGGGGAGGTCCCCCCAGTTCAAATATGATTCACGGCCTGAAAAGGTTGAGGGCCACCTCTGCTTTTAGACAAGTCGGCTCGTATTTTCATGGGTAGACGGGTTTTGGGTGACTGTCACTTTAAGCCAAGGGGGCAGTGTTGCCATGTCTGCTTATTATAAGCAACTTCTCTTGAGACGAGTCGGCTCGTTTTTTCATCGCTAGGCAGTAGGCAGGCTTTTGGTTGACTGTCGCTTTAAGGCAGTGGTTCTCAACCTGTGGGTCGAGAACCCCCCAGGGGTTTCCCCACATTATTTTTAGGGTCCCCAAATGACACCAGCGAAGTGAGTATTTAAGGACTTTTAAGACCTTTTTTAATACCTCAAAAAAATAAAAGAAAAAATACCATTACTGCATCAAAAGTAATCAACAAACTATAGTATAAAAAAGTGACTGTCAAAACTGATAAAAAGTGACTGTCTGTCACTTTAAGGCAGGGGGGCAGTGTTGCCATATATGCTTATTATAAGCGACTTGGGGCTTTGTTTTTCTGTGAAGCCGCTTGTAGCATTATTTTATACTTACAGAATTTTTGAATATACAGATATTCAAAAATATGTTCAAATTATTTTTGAAAATGTTTGAAAAAAATATGGAATCATTAAAATAAAACAAAAGAAAAACAGCACAAACATTCTCTTGGGGTTCCCCCTGGCACAAAATATTTTCAAAAGGAGGGGGGGGGGTCCACGGCCAAATAGATCAAGCTACAGATCAACTTGATTGTCCTTTAATATGAAAAAATAATTGAGAATAATTGAGAATGGCTGCTTTAAGTGAAGCGAGGGCGGGATTGGCAGATGTCCCCGTCGCCCTGGTCACCATCCAAGGGTTGAACCATAGACTGTAAACACCGACATGGATCCCATTCTCCAGAGGGATGCTCCGTGCTGTCATTGGTTGGCTGGTTGTCCCGTACAACCGCCGGCGTTTCAAAACAAACAGCAAACAGCAAAACGCGTAAAATGTATTATTACACACTGTCATACAAAATTATTTTTAATACCACGTGACTTTGTCAAAAATGTTTTTTTTGTTTTTTTTGCTGCTGAATGTTTTCCACCCATTTATGTATTTGTTTATTTAATCTTGCCCAATCATTGTAGCTCTATGGTTGTTGGAATCAATGAATCAAGCTCGTTTTGTGGAGACATCTATTGGTGGAGACAGGAACAGCAAGCACACATAGGACTACCGAAATGAGAAATTAGGAATCATTCATATTTTTAACTGTAAAAAAGGAAAATAGATTCAAATGATTTTAGAAGTAAATGGGATAGTCTACTTCTAACATTTGAACAAAATTAACTAGGGGGTGTTATATTCTAGAGCAGTGGTTCTCAAAGTGGGGGTGAGGGGGGGAGCTCCAGGGGGTCCCCAGCAAAATGTGTTAATAATATAGCATCAAAATCAGTTGAAACACTTAACCCTATATACACTATATACATCAGTGATTTGAAAATAGACCCCCATCTGAAAATGCTTTGTGCCAGGAACCCCCCTAGAAGTGAAGCTTTGTGTTAAAAATGCAAAATTATTCACACACTTTTTTTTCAAAAATGTTCAAAAATAGCAGATGTGCAAGCTCGCAGCGCGGCACAAAGTGACACGCTGTCAGCTTGTAGATCTGCTATTTTTGGATAGCCAACGCTAAAATGATACAGATGCTTTCCCTGTTTTAATGGGTTAACCTCTAATTGCTCCGGATGAGCAGGTTGGTGCCTTGCTTGGCTGCCTCCACCGTCCGTCGGTGTGTGTGTGTGTGTGTGTGTGTGTGTGTGTGTGTGTGTGTGTGTGTGTGTGTGTGTGTGTGTGTGTGTGTGTGTGTGTGTGTGTGTGTGTGTGTGTGTGTGTGTGTGTGTGTGTGTGTGTGTGTGTGTGTGAATGGGTGAATGTAATGCACATAGTAAAGCCCCTTGGATAAAGGGCAATGCGCTATATAAAATTCACAATTTACCATTCTATCACATCATGGTCACCGACCTCGATTTGGCCTTGGACACATGAGAAAGGAAGGGAACTACTACTGGTGGTAGAAAGGCAGTGTATAGGAAGATCAACCTCGAGCTCAATGCCAAGAAGATAAACATGCTAGCATCCAACACAGAAGACAGAACCATCACTATACTGCCATGGAGACAGTGCTTTTGATTGATTGATTGATTTTTTTATTAGGCAAAAGAATGTAAAACAACACAGTTACATTTATAATGCTTTTGTCTAAAAGGTCCGGCCAAAAAAGTCCTTGCGGGCTTGTTTCCGTTGGGGTCCTTGAATTAATTTCATAGACATATATGGTAGCAACCAAACAGTTCAAAATCAACATAAGAATACAGAGGAAAAAATATATACCATTATGTACAAAAATGCTCGAGGGTAGTTGAGGATTTGCCTCGATGGAGCAGGATCTGAAGGTCTGGACTCTGGAGGGCACTCGCCTGGAATGCCTTGTACGGGATGAAGAGAGTGTGGAAATCGGAAATGGGAGATGACCTCAGGTGCGGCTATACAGTAGAATCGATACTGCTGTACGGGGCCTGGGGTCGAGACATGGACACTCACAGTACAGCAGCAAAAGGCCATGGATGGCGTCTATGGGGAGTATTGTAATCGTATTGTCCCCGGAGGAGGGGGAATGACTTTTCTACATGATTGATTGATACTACTTTATTTAGAAAGACATGGTAAAAGTACATGGACGTACAATTCACAAAACAAGGTCCTCTAAACTGGATCGCTCATAAAAGCACGTGGCTTATTTAAAATGAGATCCCTGTGCACTCAAATCATGATGACATTTAAGAAGACATACAAATATACACTACTATGCAGAACATCATACAATCAGCTTACAGGTTACTGGTATGAAAAACAAGAAATATGTACAATAACATCCACCCAGCTGATGATGGCTGCTCAGATTTTGAGGAGCACTTGTTGGGGTTCAGTGTCTTGCTCAGGGACACGCAGGGCAAGCCAAGTTGATTTCCAGGCGGCCTCTTTATCACTCAGCTGCTTCCGTACACCATACACCGGAGGGAAACTCCAGGAGAAACGTGGACCTCTACGGGGGCCTCCGTGTGTCACGGACAGGGTCAGAGATTGAATGATATGGCTGGCTGGGCACTGTGAACAGGCACCCGGAACGGATGGCGAGCTCAATGGTGTACACAAAAATCGCAAAAATAGCCAATCTACAAGCTCACAACCATTGTGAGCTTCTAGAACAGCTATTTTTGCTGTTAAAAAAAAAACATAAGTTCATTAATTGTAATTGAGGCAAAAATAATCATGATAATGATTTGAAGTCATATCGCTCAGCCCTAGTTCCAGCCAATACATCCATGGTTCCTGCATGTCAGGGGAATTGGTAGGGTATCCGGAACGCGTGCCCCAAAACACAATCGCCCCCATTTCTTCTGCGGACCGCTCGCCCCCCAGCCGTTCTTGTATTAGTTTTACTGAGGTTAAGGTTAAGAATAAGTTTAGGGTTAGGCATAGTTTTACTGAGGTTACGTTTATTAATAAGGTTAGGTTTAGGCATAGCTTTACTGAGGTTACGTTTAGGAATACGTTTACGTTTAGGCATAGTTTTACTGAGGTTACGTTTAGGAATAAAGTTAGTTTTAGGCATAGTTTTACACTGAGGTCACGTTTAGGAATAAAGTTCGTTTTAGGCATAGTTTTACTGAGGTCACGTTTAGGAATAAGGTTATAGGTTTAGGTATAGTTTTACTGAGGTTACGTTTAGGAATAAGGTTATAAATTTAGGTATAGTTTTACTGAGGTTACGTTTAGGAATAAGGTTAGGTTTAGGCATAGTTTTACTGAGGTTACGTTTAGGAATAAGGTTAGGTTTAGGCATAGTTTTACTGAGGTCACGTTTAGGAATAAGGTTAGGTTTAGGCATAGTTTTACTGAGGTCACGCTTATAGGAATACCTGGTGGCGACTGTTCCGAGGTCGCCGGATAAGACCCAGGGCTAGCATGTTTTGGGGCGAGCGTTCTTGTATTCATTGGAAGAATACAGAAGGGGAACAAAAGAAGAAAAAACACTGGGGAAAAAGCCCTGAAGAAGCGTGAG
Source organism: Gymnoscopelus microlampas (assembly GCF_963454915.1). Classification (NCBI taxonomy): domain Eukaryota; kingdom Metazoa; phylum Chordata; class Actinopteri; order Myctophiformes; family Myctophidae; genus Gymnoscopelus; species Gymnoscopelus microlampas. The sequence continues at coordinate 16,409,476 of NC_139950.1, forward strand.
GCTGAAGTGATTGTTAAATTGGGGAGAGGAGAAATGAAGGTGATTATCCGGAGGGCTGAGGTGGTTCAGTGACGTCAGGCTTTGTGGGATGGGGAGGATAAAGCGACACACATGATATTATTGATGATATTCAAAAAAGAAAGTAGAGCAGGAGGCTTAAGAGGGATGGGGAGGCCATGGCAAGGCTGAGAATGGGTCACACGCTCCTCAATAGCAGCACACCATTTAGGGTCGGGAGACGCAGTGATGGACTAAGTACTCACATGTTTTACTTAAGTAAAAGTATCAATACTGCAAAGTAGATAATACTACAAGTACAAGTCCTGTATTCAAAATGTACTTGGGTAAAAGTGCAAAAGTATCGGCATCAAAATTACTTAAAGTACCAAAAGTAAAAGTAGGCTACCCGCATTGTGCAGAATGTCCTATTCACAAGTTCAAAATGTATAAAGAATCTTTTGAAGATAGCCGATCTAAAAGCTCACAATGCGTCTCATCACGAGTCACAACGCATTGTGAGCTGCTATTGTAGATCTGCTATTTTCAAATGGCTGAAATATATATAGGGCTGAAATGGTTAGTGTGTTTTGTAATAATAATCAAAATCTACAAAATAACTAGTTACTAAAGTTTTCATATAATTGTAGTGCAGTAAAAGTACAATGTTTTCCTCTGAGATGTAGTGGAGTAGAAGTAAAAGCATTGAAAATTGTAAATACTGAATAATTTAAAATACCTCAATTTGACTTGAGTACATGTACTTAGTTACTTTCCATCCCTAGGTAAAGTACACCATTTAAGGTGGGGAGAAGGGTGCAAAGTACACCATTCAGGTTGGGGAGAAGGGTATCAGGGGAATGTATGTGGTGCCCAGCACAAGAAGCAGTTCATCATGTCCTGTTTGAGTGTCCCAGATAGAGAGTAGATCAGGGGTTCCCAAACCTTTCAGCTCGAGACCCAAAAGATACATTTGGTGCTCTCCCCGGGATGCAAACGGGACCCATACAAATGTACATCATGAATTAATAACTATAAGCCCATTAAAAAAATAATAGAAAGTGAAAATCGACAAGCTCACAATGCTTCGCATCACTCTTTTGAACAACGAAGTGGGGCATTCATTTACAAAGGAAACATGAAGAGTTTAAATATGAATATACAAGGTTTCTGCCTTGCAACGATATACAAATGCATATGAACAGTAAAAATCCATCCTCTCGGTCTCACAGTGATTTGTAGGTGAGTCTCCAGTACAAATGCAGTCTTTGAACACTAGGTGGGGCTGTTTTCTTATTTGTGTGTTCTGAATTAATAAGTCACCCCTGTTAACGCTTTAGTTCTGACTTGACCTTTAGTGGCACTCCACTGGCTGTGCTCCAATGGTGGTGCGACCCAAAAGTGGGTGTTCACAAGATGACAAACCCAAAGTTTTAACAGGCCAATACTGTGTTTAATGTATTGCGTTTGAGATTCAACACAAAAGTGCAAAACCAGTACAGAACCATTGCTCTGGTGGTTGGTACAGCATATACGTAGGCCAAAGGGGTGCAGTAATTATGGTTGTTGTCAAGGCAATAACCTTGTATCTGCACATTTCATCATTTATTTATTCTTTCAGAAATTAATGCCATACAGTTTCACACAAACGTACCAAAAATAGCCGTTTTTTGCTAAAATTGCTATATTTTTGAAAGATAACTAAAAATGGTTAAGTGTGTCAGTGGGTTCCATAAATAGAACTAATGAAAAGTATTAACAAGAGCTTGGGACTAAATAATAAAGACGTTGGAGCCCTAGGAACACAGGTTAATTTGTGCAATTTGTGCAATTTTGTAAATAATGCTATCGGATATACAAGGTTTTCACCAGACAGTGGCTTTATTATACTCGGCAACACACCAGAGCTCCAGTGACTACAAGGACACAGGTTTCAACCCCATAACAACCAACATGCTAATCAGTTACATGTCCTGGCAGCATGCCCTTGGGCTTGACAATGAACCCTTACCTGCTCACTGTTCATTACTCTGGCTTAAGACTAAGTTAAAGGGCAAGACCACTTTGGTAGAGGTTTGGGTTGTGTATTTACCTTGCCATGATGTAACTCAAAAGGTGGACAAGAAATCAAAAATAATTGCTCCATTGATTAGAAATTGATAATTCAAAATATGCTCCTCTTTGACTTACATTGCGCTGAAACAGCTCTCAAAGTCACTTTTTTAGCACAAAATGTTAACTTCCTGTTTTTTTTTCCAGATCCGGATCCACGGATCCAGTCTTGCCCTTTAAATATTCTAATGTAATTTATAATGTAATGCAGTGGTTCTCAACCTTTTAAATTTCAAGGACCCCAAGTTTAGGCCACAGCACGGACACCCCATTTGATACTTTTAAAATCACCCATTATGACCCGTGGTGGTGATGTAATCAATGTATAAGTGTTAAACACGGATTTGTGTGAATTCACTTGGGTCTTAGTTTTGTGAGCTGAAATGGCTGCAAAGCTTCTGTGAATAGTTCTATGTTATTAGTGATTAGTCCTAGCTTACCTTTTCCTATAGATATGGTGCAAGCTACATTTTAGTTTTTGTGCACATGAGTTTCCCATTAAGACTAGCTCCTTGATGGGTCAATACACAGGTATTTATTTAAACTACACAAATTGTATATTCTTGAGCACTTATTGTGTGCAAATGTAGTGTAGACTTTAAGTTGTAAGTATTTAAGCTTTGAAAGCAAGGTAAGCATATACCTTGATTCAATATTCTGTATATCTCTGCTGTCGGTCAGAAACCAGCTAACTCCAAAATGTTCACTTTTCAGGAAATGAAAAAACAAAATAAAAAATAAAGATACTAATGTATCCGGTAGGAGACACAAAGAGTCTCCTTTGTGTCTCCTACCGGATACATTAGCATCTGTATTATTATCATCAAATTATTGGCTCATACAGGAATGAAAAATCTCCATGAATTAAATGCCTCATGGGGTGTGTAATTGATAGGAAATAAGTCATATTTTGGGTAAATGGTAAATGGTGCATTTATATAGCGCTTCTATCCGAAGCGCTTTACATTGATTGTGCCATTAACCCATTCACACACACATTCATACACCGATGGCGGAGGAAACCATGCAAGGCACCAACCTGCTCATCGGGAGCAATTAGGGGTTCAGCGTCTTGCTCAAGGACACTTCGACACTAACTCTAGGGGAGCGCCCCAGCCCGGGATCAAACTGGGAACCTTGCGGTTTTCCAGTTCACTCTACCCGGCCACTCTACCCCTGAGCCACTGCCGCCCCCGCCCCGATCCTGCATGAGGCCCAATCAACCTATCAAAAGAAAGGCTCACATGTGGAATAAAGTTCTCAGTCACCATGACTGATTTCAGATTTTAAGATTAAAGCATATTAGAAGGGGTCAAAATAGCAATAGAATACATGTTCAGAAGCGTCTTCCATACAACTCTGGTCTCTGGTATTTTATAAACGTAAAAGGTTAAAGCCTCAATCTGTGATTTCGGTAAATGGGTGCTGCATGTAGAACAGTAGGGAAAGGGTTTGGAACAGGGGTCTTCAACAGGGGGTCCGGGACCCCTAGGGGGTCCTCAGAGTTACTACGGGGGGGCCTCCAAATCTTTGTGTGATAAGATATTTTTTGACATTAACCACTTGAACCCTGGCATCCCTATTCTGAGGAGAACTTTAGCTAAAAATAGCAGATCTGCTATCGGCTATTTTCTGCAAAGAGGTTTGGTATAGGGAAAAAGAGCAGACTAAGTACAGAGTGAAAGGTATGGTATTGGCTAGTGTGTTGTGTTAGTAGTCTAGGAAACAAAGCACTAGTGTAGAGGACTCCTTTCACACTGTTTCACAAATCACCGATTGGGCCACACAAAACGTTTCTGTCATGAGATTTGTTTTTGCTTTAATCCCTAACCTGAATAATTCTCTCCAGTCACATATCCCAGTTAAATAAAACATGACATTACGTTTGGTTATCTAGCGTAGTCATAGTGTTTATTCTCTCATCCAGCAACTAACTAAGCTGCACTTATGTCACAAAGGAAGGAGGAGTGTTGTCTTGTATTACGAGGTCACTGGAACACGTTTCCTGAAATGTTACCTTACACATAAAGACTGACATATAGCCATCTTTGTCCTTTACTTTTCTGTACAAACACAAAGCCTTAGTACTTAGCCTACATATAGACATATTATTTACTCCTGGGTGTGTAGTCTGACTGTTTTAATTACCTATTATGTAGTTGTAGTAAGTACATAATAGGCCCATGGCCTGAAGGCTCATGGCCTGGAGCTCTTCTGAAAAAATGAGGACTATGCTATGGCCATGCAATCAACAGCAAGTCAACTTGCATTCAAGAATACAACTGACGATTATTTAACTTTTTCTGATCAATCGAATAATCTATATTGTTTTCAATATTTTCTAAATTGTTTATATATATATATCGATGTATTGATTAACCACTTAAGTGTTACTTCATCGCACTACGGGGTCCTGTAAAAATTGTGAAAATAGCTTACATACAAGCTCACAACACATTGCATCGCGACACGTTGTGAGCTTGTAAATCTGCTATATTCACAACTTTTGGAATGTTTTGGAATGTTTTTCACCACTTTTGTGCACTAATGTCATGCAGCAAGTACAGGATAAGAATGAAATTGGGTGTTCATACATGAAACAAATAAATATGGAGTTTCTGTCCAACAGCGACGATATGTAAATGGATTAAAATTCAGAAGGAGAAGTATGAAAAGTAGCAGATCCACAAGCTCAAAACACATTGCAAAGCGTGACACTGTAGTGTGACAGTGACACTGACACTGTAGTGTGATCAAGTAGGGTGTTCATTTACAAAAAAACACAGCAAATATGTAAAATATTAAAATATGGAGAAAATAGGTTTCTGCCCGAGCAGCAACGACATACAGGTATCATCATCAGTGCAGACTCCTCCTGCTCATCCTAGCAGTGCGGAGCGTTATTTTAGGGCGTGCAACACCATCATGAGGCTCAGTATAGATGAGGCTTTAGGGTCAAACATGAGGATGATAGTCTTCTATTTGCATCTGGGTCATCAGGTGGGTTGGTGGAGAAACGGGAGATGGAGATGAACACTTATGTGGGTCAGTGGTTCTCAAACCTTTGTGGCTTCATTGTAGGGAGGCAACAGTTATACTTAACAACTTAAACCCCATGTGGGTAACCGGAGTCCCTCAGGGCTCAATACTGTTGTATTTTCTGTTTTCTGTTATTGTGGGGAAAGCTTTCGCTGAAAATAGCCGAGGCAGCTCGTCGTGCTGTGAGCTTTATGTGAGCTTTATAATTAACAATCGATTATAAATAATCATTGTTAAATAATCAAATAATAATTGATCCCTATTTTGGGGCGTGTCATTATAAGCAAAATGATATTTCTTTTAATAATATTGAAGATAGACGATCTACAGGTGAACTTAAAGTTAGTGTAAGTGATGTATTTTGGTTAAAACAAGGTTTTGTTGTTGAAAGGCTATGTCTGCAATTTACAACTGGATCTAGACACGTCTTCTAGCTTGCCCAAAAAAATGACCCTCCACTGTTTTTTCAGTAAGTGTTCATGATTTCATGTATAGTATTTTATTGTATGTCTTGATCAATTGAATACACAGGACCACAATGGAAACAAGCCCTCAGGGCTTTTCGTGTTTTGTAATCCTTTTAGCATTATTGCATAACTGTACCTCTTTTGCAAACTGTTATTAAAGTATGAATCAATCAATCAACAGCTCTATATTCTGATAGTAATATAGAGTGTCCAGTAACAGGGGCCCCTCCGCTCTTTAATAAACAAAATGTATTTCCATTTTTCTTTGTGGATTATTGCCACAAATCTAAGCACTTCTTCTACCACTGATTACCACTGAACACTAGCATACATATACACACTCTGTATACATGGCAGAGAATAGATTAATATCTTAGCTCCCCCCCGTGTTCAGTGTCAAAGTGTCCTTGAGCAAGACAGTGACACTGAACCCTTAACTGCTCCCGAAGAGCAAGTTGGTGCCTTGCATGGTTTCCTCCGCCGTCCATGTCGTGTGCGTGTGTGAGAATGTAATGCACATTGTAAAGAGCTATGGAAGGAGCTATAAATGCACCATTTAACATTTAGTGCAGCATTCACACTGAAAATTGGAAACTGCTGGGTGGAATAGATTAAGCAATTCCCCCAAGCAGTGAGAATAATAGATGAAACAGTTAGCACAGTTTTTCAAGACCTTCATCTTGGCTGTTTTGTTGCTGTTGTCGTTCACATGTGGTGAAATCCTGTTAGCAGGTCTCTCAATCTCTTTGATGAGCCAATCGTTGTGTCAATGTGATCTATGGCAGGAATAGAATAGAAGCACGACAACTAGCTATACTTAAGGCCTTTATTTTACCATTCAGGTGAGAAGAGACAGACATGCAGCAAGTGGTCTGTCTGTTTGAGAATTGAACAGGGGACTCGCTGTCAGGCATTGGACCCATATGTATGGTACGTGCCCCTCTTTTTCTGTAGTCGACCCCCCAAATAATCATATTTGAACTGGGGACGCCCCACCCTGACAAGCACTTGGAATTGTAGGCATTACATTTAGTTTGACTCGGTTCCATAGATAAATATTGTGAAAATAGCCGAACCACAAGCTCCCAACGCCTCACAGTGCGAGGCGTTGTGATATTTTGACAATTTAGTCTTAAAAGTTATTTAATTGACACTTTAGAAATGTGCCGATACCCTGTATACACTTATACGGTATGTTGGTTTGTTTACTGTTGAGTGAGAAAACAATGTTGCACATTAAGCTAATCAACTGGGGAACCAAAATTATTTGGGGGGGTCCCAAGTACTTTTACTCCACTGGTCCCCAGTTTGGGAACCAGTGGACTACTGAGCACCGTGGGCCTATACTGGGCCTCGGCCCGCAGGGGCCAAAGAGCTCAGGGGGCCCATAAGCCAGAGCCTGTGCAGGAATTCTTATAGTTATTAAATCAACATTTCTTGTCAAAGGGCTTAGTCTTTCATGTCAATTACAGAGCCACAACGGTCCTTCTGAAAACTGTAAGTAATGTACTAAACATTCACTTTGAAGATGTCACTAGAGACAAATCACCATAGCATGTAACTGAGTATTTAGTGTGTCTTAAGGCGTGATTTATATACTTCGTCGAGTCACAACGCGTCAAAAATAGCTGATGAACAAGCTCACAACACGTTGCATGCATGGATGCATGTGCAGATTGTAGATCAGCTATTTTCAGCGCCGCGACTACATACTACGGAGCAAAATTATGCCTTAGTGAATATCCTTTTGCAGTTAATTGTGTGTATGTGCGCTGTTGATCCTGTTGACGTAGAGGTACCAGTCAGTCAGTGTGGGGGCGGGGCCTTTCACAACCATGAGCATCTAGTAGAGATAAGATAAGTTAATACCTTTATTGATCCCGCCAGGGAGATTCAGTTGCTAAAAGGCACCAGCACAGCAGTTAAGATACAGATCACAGGGCAAATCACAGATTACAGAGAAAGTAAGAGTGTTGAAATGGCTGAAGTAAACGTAAATCCACGAGCCCTGACAGGGGAGAAGAAGACCCAAGCCATGGGGTTTTGTGACTTAAGTTTTTTTTTTTTTTCCATCAGCCTCCACACACCCACACTTAGTTCCCTCCCTGTACGCATACAATTCTCTCTCTCACACACACACACACGCACGCACGCACGCACACACACGCACACACACACACTAATTTAAATAATCTGGATGAGTTTGAATAATCTGGTTGAGTTTGTAGAACTGCTACCTTTTTTCTTTTTTAATCCTGAAAAGTTACAGATTTGGACATTTCTACCTGATAGACGATATAGGCTACAACACTAATACACCCTCAACAAAGCTTACATTATTAAGAACCATGTTTCATGGTGTGAGACAGGATTTTTGGACCCAAGTGCAGAAGCGACGACACAGAGGCAGAGCAGTCTATATTCAAGGGTATTTATTAAGAAATGAACAGGAAACACAAAGAGCAAACTGGGAAACTGACAGGGCTGGATTAACACCTCTCAGTGCCCCTGGGCACTGGAACTGCAATGCATTCACACACGCGCACACACACACACACACACACACACACACACACACACACACACACACACACACACACACACACACACACACACACACACACACACACACACACATATTTGGATATAAGCACATATATACGCACACTTAAGAGATTAAAAAAGAATGTGGTTGGTTCCATGTGTGTGTGCATACCATGTATATTATTTCCATAGGACTGGTTTATATATCACACATACCATATCACACATACCATATGAGGGTGCACACACCCTCACATGGTATGCACAACCACATGGAATCAACCAGATTCTTTTAAACTTGTTCTCCAACTTGCAGGTGTTTTATAGTGAGATAACACTATCGTGAGATGGAGGATGGCTCATGTAAGCAGTCACACCTGGCCTGAGTCAATCTACAGCTGGACTCAGAGCTTGGGTATGGCTGCGCACCTGTTGTGCATCAAGGTAATCGAGGCACAACAGGATCAATCAGTCATCTCCACAAACTCTCAGGCCAGGGAGAGCCACTGTCCAGACAGAACAGAACCATCTGCTCTCCCGTGGAGACGTTGTTTTTAATTTACAAGTGATGAAAAAAGTACTCACATTTTTTACTTAAAGGTAGGGTAAGTGATATTTTTTGGTTAAAACAAAAAGTATTTTGTTAAAAGGTTAAAGCACTATATTCTGATAGTAATCATTGATATAGGCCATAGCAGTGGCGGCCATTTTCTGGTTCCACTTCAAAATATTCATGCATTTTTCCCATTGACATTTTTTCTGTGATTTTTTTTATTTTTATATTTAACTATATTTAATAAATACCCTTTGTTTTGCCGTTTTCAAAAAAGTTTTTTCACAGAATCAAACGTTTTATGGTCATGATTCACCAGGACCCTGGATGGCTTGATTCTTGGCTTAATTGAATTGATATGAATATTTTTGGAAATGTCAATGGGAAAAATGCATTGAGTATTTTGAAGTGGAACCAGAAAATGGCCGCCACTGCTATGCCCTATATGTAGTTGTATTCAACGCATGTTCAGGAGTAGAGACCTCCCTCTGCTCAACCTCTGCTCAACTTGGTAAGGCAATCACCTTACCAGGTTCAGCTGCGCTGCTTATCTCTCAGCCAATCCACGCTGCAATCACCACAGTATAAATACACCTGCGATTGTATCACCTACCTGTTTGATTTTGCTGCTCGCAAATCTAAATTCCCTCCTCCTCCCCAACCACCTCCTTTCTCACCAATTTTGCTCATCTAACTTCGTTTTTTCTCCATCCTCCAGGAGCCCCAGGGCGGGGCAGTGTCGGAGCGAAGGCGACAAACCGCTCCTGAGCAGACAGACCGCTCCTGAGCTGCGGCGGTCGCCTGGCTCCCGAGACTATACCCCCACCCTGAGTCTCGCCCCGCCTTGGGCTCCCCAGCAATACACATTCATTTCATTGTATTGTGTTCAATAAATGCTGTTTAACTTGAGCAGAAGGTGTGGTCTCTTACTAGTGAAAGTGTTTGTTCAGTAACCGGAGTCTCCCCGTCTCTCCAGAAAATACATTTTCGGTAGGTGTCAAAATCTCAGCCACCAATTATATCAGTACCAATTTTTAAGCTTCATTTTTATAGTGTTCCAGTTCCAATTTTGCATGCTCATTTCTTAGTGTCATCACTTCCAATTTCACTTGTTTAATCTATATCCTGATTGAGTTCTCTATCCTGATTGGATAAAATTGGAAATGAAACTGAAACTGAAACAAAAATGAATTTTCTGTTTTATAAAGAGCTGGAGAGACAAGGACAGGAGACTCCTTTTACTGAACAAACACTCTATAGCAATGAGTACTATCAGAATATAGAGCTATTTAACACTTATTTTAAGCAAAGAAAATCACTTACCCTACCTTTAAAGGACAACTTTTTTCTTTTTACAACCAAGGTTTATGTTTTAGAGAGTAATTAAAGTAAATAAAATATGAGTGTAATTCTTTTTAATTTACTGCTTTCTATAGTTTTAGCAATTTTCGGGATCTTTTTTACAGTGGGCGGGGGCATTCTGTCCGATGGCTAAATATGTCTTTTTTTACACAATAACCCGGTGTTTTCTTTATTATTATTTACAGTAGATCTTCTAGCCCCCAATAACTCACATCTGGCCATTAAAGACCACAGGACCTTTTTTATTGTGTAAAAGACAGAATGCCCCTGCCCACAGTAAAAAATATCGCGAAAATTGCTAAAACTAAAGCAGTAAATGAAAAAAAAATAACACTCATCTTTTATTTACTTTAATTACAAGCTAAAATGTAAACCTTGGTTGTAAAAAAACAAAGTTGTCCTTTAAGAAGAAGTATCAATACTGCAGTGTAGAAATGATCTGTCACAAGTAAAAGTCCGGTAATACAATTTATTTGAGTAAAAGTACAAAAGTATTCGCATCAAAATATACTTAAAGTACCAAAAGTAAAAGTACTCATTATGCAGAATGTCCCATTTCAAATGTATAATAGTCTAGATGGACAGTAGGATAGGGTGGATTTTTTTCAATTTGGACCCAAGGAATAAAGTGATTATTATTAAGATTCAAGCACATCTTCACTCTATTAGGCTACAGGACAAAAACAGCACCAAAATGTTCAAATCACATACATATTTCAGTTTTTACTAAATACTTTCTCTTACTGATTGCATTTTCTTAATCCTTGTGTGTATTTTAAGATTCTGACATGTACCAGACTGAAATGGGGTTGATCTTTAACCCTATATTACACCCAAAAAGGGAAACATACTGTACCAAATCTCTGGAAGTATACAACATACAAACAAACAAACAAACACATATTCCATACAATTTGGACTCAATTAATTAATTCAAATTGGTATTATTAAGCATATCTTGACATATCTTGGCAAAAAAAGAAAACAACTGAGTCAACAATGTTCAGATTACAACTATATTTGTCTTTTTACTAAATACTTGTGTGTGTGTGTGTGTGTGTGTGTGTGTGTGTGCGCGTGCGCGTGCGTGTGAGTGAGTGTGAGTACACACGTGTGTGCGTCCCTGCATTCATGACCTGCCGTGTGAAACATGTTCAACAATTCTTATGAATGTGTGGTGTGGTGTGACAGCCTCAACAGTTGGACAGACGACAGCCAAGGTTTCGAGACATCAATGTTCACTTTATTTTCACCAGTAGCCATACAGGATCACATACGCTGCTTGCCATGCTGTGGTATTAGATCTCACGATCCTGTTGCTGCAAAACTAATTCACAGGGGAGAGCAGATAGTTCTCTTCTGTCCGGACAGTGGCTGATGAAAAATATATATATCGCTGTTGTCGGGGCAGAAACCTCTTAAGCGATGTGCTTTGAGCTTGTAGATCTGCTACTTTTGCTATTTTTGAATTTGAATCCTGAAAAGTTACAGTTTTGCACATATGAGGTTTTTTGATAGACGATATACAATAATACACCATCAACAACGCTTGCATTATGCAGAACTAAATAAATAATAAGAATACACAATAGTAACCATGTCAGATAGTGTCCATACAACTGGTTAACCAATACTGGTGGAGATGAGAATTGTTTTGTGCAACTAATTCAATAGACATGTTGGATACCTACTAAGTAGCCTATCAGTCTGGGTGCATTTCTCCTTTCCGACATGTCGCCTTTCCGACGTTGACGAACCCTATACCTAACCCTAACCCTAACCTTAACCGCACGCGGAAGCCACTAGTCGGAGTGGTGAGATGTCGGAATGGAAGGAGCACCCCATCAGTCTTGCCAAGGAATTCCATTGAAAATTGTACCATGCAATTACAGTATTCATTACTCCTAAGAATGTTTCATTTCACTGTCCTGAAAATAAGTATTAGATGTATTTTTTTATATATACATTTCAAACCATAAGTAATCTGAATAATATTAACGTTGTCACAGGCAAATTGGTTAATTACTTGGGTATCTCAGTTATTTGTGTCAAGGTCCGCTCCTCGGCCTGCGGACTTTGACTGTCCTTTTTAGTTTTGGACTTATTAGGCCTATATTATTAGTTCCTGTTGTTCTGTATTAGTCTTGTATTTCTTTACTCTGTTGTTGGCTGTGTATCTTGTTTTATGTATGTTCTGTGCCTTGCTGTCTGCCCCTGTAGGTCTGTTCCTGCTTCGTATAACCAGTCAGGTGATTTGTCAGTGTTGCCACCTGTGTCCTCTTACTCCCCCAGCCTATCCCAGTGTTGATTGTCAGTTGAGTTCACCTGTGTCCCGTTATCCCTGTGCCTATAAGACAGATCCTGTGGTTAGTTCATGAAAACACTTTAAGTTCATCTGATTTGCCTCCTGTCGCCTGCTTTTGGGTCCTCCTTACTCATTCCTGACAATTTGTATGTTCGTTTCAATTTGAAAAGTCCCTACTTTATTTCCTTTGTGTCTGATTAGGGCAAATAGGCCTAGGCTAATGAAGAAGTAGGCCATGATTTTGAACTAGATTTTTACAATCTTCATCATAATCAACATGTTGATAGCATATGCCTTAGCCCAGTGGTTCTCAAAGTACACAAGGGGTCCTTGAGGTTCCAGGGGTCCCCAGCTAAATTGATAGTTTCTGAAACCAAATGCACCTTTAAAGGTCACTTAGGGGTGCATTTGCTACCATATGTGTACACTCTCAGAGTTACGGGTGTCCGTGGACTAACATAGCTCATTGGTTCTCAAAGTGGGAAGTCTTTGTACATGAGATTAAGGTGCAAAATGTCAGTGCGTGTAAACCGCATAATCCACATAAAGTAGACTGACACTGGTATAATCTGCTAGTAGGTCCATGAGGAGGAGCAAAGAAAAGCATAACAATGGTCTTTAATTAAAACCGGGAAAGCACCAGTGTCATTTTTGATTTTTGCATTGGCTAATCAAAGATAGCAGATATACAAACTCACAGCGCGTCACTACTGATTTAGAAGTCATTTGTAGAATCGGTCTCAGGTCTTAATGGGTTAAAATGAAGAAAGTTTGAGAATCACTGCCTTTATAGCCTGACTCAGTGGTCCTCAACCTTTTCTGGATCAGGGCCCACTTGAAAACCTCAAAAGCGTTCATGGCCCACCCATCTGACTGCTTAAGCTTTTATTACCACCGTTACTGACATTTCGAGCGCTCTTCCTCAGCAAAGATAGAAAATATACCATGACTTTTTTTGGTATAGTGTTTTTTTTTTTATTAACGTTATACTATTATTAAAATGGTAATTATTTGGGGGCCCACTTGCAATACCCTCGCGGACCCCCAGTGGGGCCCGGCCCACAGGTTGAGAACCACTGGCCTAACTGGTCATGACTCATGAACTGAACTCATTAAATGCAAAGTCCTTTGCTAGTTAGTAGATCCTTTAGCAGCAGCAGTGGTGGAAAGTAACTAAGTACATTTACTTAAGTACTGTAGGCATACTTAAGTACAAGTACATTTTGAGGTATTTGTATGCTTTACTTGAGTATTTCCAATTTCCAATACTTTTACTTCTACTCCACTACATCTAGGATCCAAATATTGTACTTAAGAACTTACTCCACTACACTTATTTGAAAACTTTAGTTAGGCCACTTTGTAGATTTGGATTATCACATACAGTAACCCGTTCAGCCTATACATTTCGACCATTTGAAAATAGCCGCTCTACAAGCTCACAATGCGACACATTGAGCTTGTAGATCTGCTATTTTCAAAAGATTTTTATGCATTTGAAAACTTGAAATGGGACATTCCGCATAATGAGTGCTTTCTACTTTTGGTACTTCAAGTACATTTTGATTGCAATACTTTTGTACTCTTTACTCAAGTATTAATTTTGAATTCCGGACATACTTGTATCAGAGTATCGATACTTTTACTTAAGTAAAAAAAAAAAAAGTAGTACTTTTTCCACCACTGGCTAGTATGTAGTAGTCGGTCCTTTTAGCAGCAGCTATTAAATTACCCCTTTCAGCTTGTCTTTAAAACAACGCCTGATTCAATCCAACCCCCCGCCCCCCCACCCTCGGTCCGGAGGCACCCACTGAGGCACGGCCCTGTGCTGTGCACGTCACGCCCCTGCATTGGCCGCTAATTTCAGCCGTAAGAGGAGGGGATGGTCCTCCCCGATGGAGGGCTGGCCCACCACCGGAATGCTACGTGTCTTGGAGGAGTCCTTTTAAAAAGGCAGCCCTGTGCTATGGTCTCTCTACTCTCTTCTCTTCGATGAGGATCTAGTTAGTCTACTGCCCCGAAGGAGTTGTGAAATAAAGCTCGGACCGAGGAGCTCGCCGGCGGCCACACATCAAACCGAAGAGAGAGCCAGAGGGTCCATAGTGCGTCGGGGTTATAACAGGGTTATAACGATGTCTGGAATTAAAAAGCTTCGAACGGTAAGTTTATTGAGAGGTACAGTTTAGAGAGGGAAGCCTGGAGACAGTTGTCAAAACATCAGGAGTTGTATAAGAATGCACATAGGGTGTGTTTAGTCTACAACTAGGTTACAATGTATTCATGCATAATGTTATTGTCGGTCAGTGTTCCTGACACACTGTCTGATCAACTTAGTTATACAGTAACAAGTTTATGAGCGCTGTGTAGTGATTTATTGACCTAGTGATGATTGGATACCGCTTCATAGTCATGAATAAAAGGTGTAGACTGGTGCTTATAGTAACGGTCATTAGCCTACATACAGTGGTGGTAAAAGTACTATTTAAAAAAAAAAAAAACTTAAATAAAAGTATCAATACTGCCATGTAGAAATATTCTGTTAGCCTACAAGTAAGAGTCCAGAATTACAAATTTACTTGAGTAAAAGTACAAAAGTATTGCATCAAAATATACTTAAAGTATAAAAAGTAAAAGTACTCATTATGCAGAATGTCCCATTTCAAAGGTTTCAAATGTATAAAATGTATGATTTTCAAATAGACAAAGTTTAAATAGGGCTGAAGTGGTTAATGTCTACAAAGTATAAGTGAAAGTATACAAAATTGGAAATACTCCAGTAAAGTAAAAGCTCCTCAAAACTGTACTTAAGTACAGTATTTAAGTAAATGTACTTAGTTACTTTCCACCACTGGCCTACATAGTAGCCTATATGCTTCCAATGGCTCTCAAACGTTTTCATTTCAAGGACCCCCATAAGTGACTGTCAGAGTTACAGATCTGCAAGGGTCCATTTGGAAACCCCTCTCAAGGGAACCTGACTTTGAGAGCCAATGATTTATTATCCATTTGTAACACAGAGAGTGTACAGTATGGCTACACCATTAACCAAATGGACTCTCACAGAGTCGAATGAACACTGATTGAACTGTTTGGCTGGTGGGTGTTCTCAGTCTCAGTAAGAGCTCAGGGTTGCAGTAGGCTATTTGGCAAAAAACACTATACATTGTATTTTAAAACAATAGTAGGCTGATGTAGCTCTATTGAATCCATATGCATGTAGGCTACAGCACACCGGGTTCTGTGCACACTGCACACATAACTTAGTGGTGCTGCCGCTGTACATCTGGTTCTGTACATTTACAACACTCAAATAGTTACTTTGGCTCACAAATTAATCATAGGAGAGCCTCCTCTGGTGTTAAAGCACCCATGTTAAAGGTGCTCTAATGGCACCTTTGTCAAATGGTGCTATATGCTGTATTGTGCATTGTTTCTATTGCTGCATTGTTTCTGTTGTAACTAGCACCTTAGTCAAAGGGTGCAGGGGCGCCGATTTATGTGCACGCTACTTGTTATTTATTTATTATCTATTTGAACTATCTACAGGTGCCTAAACTATGCTGAAGAACCAGTACAGAACCAGTAGAGAACTTCTAAAGATGAACCATACAGTGACTTAACAGTTTTTTTTTATAGCTGTGCTATATATAGGCTACTGTAACCAACCACCCAAAGAACTGCATAAAAGGACCACTTCACACATTTTTTACCTATCTTCATATTATTGGTCCTCACGAATACAAGAACGCTCGCCCCAAAACACGCTCGCCCCGGTCAACTCCGGCGACCTCGGAACGGTCGCCACCGGGTATTCCTAAACATAACCTCAGTAAAACTATGCCTAACCCTAACCTTATTCCTAAACTTCACCTCAGTAAAACTATGCTATAACCCTAACCTTATTCCTATACATAACCCCAGTAAAACTATACCTAACCCTAACCTTATTCCTAAACTTCACCTCAGTAAAACTATGCCTAACCCTAACCTTATTCCTAAACTTAACCTCAGAAAAATTATGCCTAACCCTAACCTTATTCCTAAACTTAACCTCAGAAAAATGATGTCTACATAAACTATAATCTAATTCCTAAACTTAAGCTCAGTATAACTATGTCTAACTCTTAACTAATTTCTAACGTTATAACCTCAGTAAAACTATACAATACAAGAATGCTCGGGGGCGAGCGTTCCGGTTACCGTCCTCACTAATGCTCATTATAAGACGGCACCATTTTTGTCTACTTGGTCTGTGTCTCAGAGGAGTGCTGTGGGCAAATCCGCCTACCAGTGACATCAGCGGTTTGGTTCTCCCACCCCAAATCGGGACCCTTAAATGAATGAAAAGTAAAAGTACTCATTGTGCAGAATGTCCCGTTTCAAGTTTTCAAATGTATAAACCTCAAAATTGTACTCAAGTACAATACTTGAGTAAATGTACTTAGTTACTTTACACCACTGATAACCACTGACCCCACCCAGGGTTCAGGGTCGGATTAACCCTGGCCTTAGTGGTGTGGCTGGTGCCCTGGGCTATGACCCGGGGCACAGGATGTCTATGCAACCGGTAGTGAATGTTGAAAAACGGGACATTTGAGTGTTTTAGAGATGTTGGGAGTCGGGGATACCCAGCCTGAAACTGCATGGCACAAACCTGGCCAAACCGGGACGTCTGGTCAGCCTAATCTAACGTATCCCCATTGTTTGCAAACTGTCCCTAGAATAAACACTAAGGCATGGTGGAAAACCTGTCAACAATGTTGTAGTAGATTGTGATAACAGTATGAGCAGCCACACTTCAGGATTTTCTAAAACCAAAGAGGTCTACCGAATACCTACTGTATACCTAGGCTACTGTGTAGAATCTAACCCTGAGAGATTTTATATACTGATTTAATACTTAACAAATGTTATCTGTCCAAAAAAAAGTGTCTTTTTTTATTTATTTGTTTGCCTATAAGTTAAATGTTCTCAAATAGAAACTTGAATCAAATCTAAGTTTTTCAAATTGATTTGAACTTTTCGTACAAAATATCGGTCAACCAGTGAGCTAGGAGTCTCCAAAATAAGGATCGGCATCCGACCAAAGATTTTCGGCATCGGTCAGACACTTCATTTTCCCGAAAGTTTAAAACAATTCTGATCTACAAGCTCACAACCTCGTCGACGAGGTTGTGAGCTTGTAGATTGGCGATTTTCGCTACTTTTGGGTGACATTTTTGAACGACGAAGTACAGCATTACCACAAGGTTATGGAGATACAAGGTTTCTGCCAGACAGTGACGATAACTTGATGTTTAGCTGGTATAA
The DNA here is from genome assembly GCF_963454915.1 of Gymnoscopelus microlampas. NCBI lineage: Eukaryota > Metazoa > Chordata > Actinopteri > Myctophiformes > Myctophidae > Gymnoscopelus > Gymnoscopelus microlampas. The sequence goes on from NC_139950.1 coordinate 16,427,165, forward strand.
CTTAGTGGTTCTCAAACATTTTCATGCCAAGGACCCCCAAATTTATATGTATTTGGCCGCGGACCCCCATCTGAAAAAAAATTAAATTATTCAAAAGTTTCTAAAGATTTTTAGTATTTTTTCAAAAATGTTAAAAAATAGCAGATGTACAAGCTGATCTGCTATTTTGTAATAGCCAACGTATAAATGGATAGAGTGGTTAAAGTGATACTACATTAACCCCCCCGACACACACACACACACACACACACACACACACACACACACACACACACACACACACACACACACACACACACACACACACACACACACACACACACACACACACACACACTTTGAGAGCCAATGCTGTGACTGGTATGTTTCAGTTCAAGGACTGCATTTATCCTGACACACACAGCACTCATTCATGTGGATGCCAGCTTATACATTAAAGCATGCTCTGTGACATGTTTCTAACCAAATGTTATGTGGTGAGCTATGTCATTTAACACATAGGCCTATGTACCCTCCGTTTGAATGATGTCAAAAGTATTCCTCTATCTGTCCAATGAACATTACCAGACATAAAAAAAAGAATGTATGACCAGTGGTTGAAGAAGTACTCAGATTTTGCTACTTGAGCTAAATTAAAATGAGCAATACCACAATATAGAAATACTCCTTTACAAGTAAAAAGTTCTGATTCAAAATTTAACTTCAGTAAAAGCACAAAGGCATTGGCATCAGTATATACGCACAGTTCAAAAGTAAAAGTACTCAATCTTTTCTAAATTTATCAAATAAGCTCTACGTCATCCATTTTGCATGAACTATAAAATAAAGCTTAATTGTTAACGGATGTTTTGTAATAATAATTTAAATCTGCAAAGTAAGTTGTGAGTTCTAACTAAAGTTTTCAAATACTTATAGTACACTAAAGATATGTACTTTAGTGAAGTGAAAATATAAAGTAAATATATTTTGGTAAAGAAGACTTATTCATGAAGTAATATTCATGAAAGGCATACAAACGGTAACCCCACAAACTCACATAGTAATTACAGTATGTTCACATGCTGACACATAATGCCAAAGTGAAAGTACCTACAGTATGCTTCCATGAATGGTGCTAATTGTTTACAGCCCTCGGCCATTTTCCCTCTGTCTGTCTGTCTGTCTGTCTGTCTGTCTCACACTTTCAAGATTTCAAAACAATTCAAAAAATAGCAGATGTACAAGCTCGCAGCACTGTAATCTTGTAGATCTGATAAAATAAAAAATGACACAGATGCATCCCCGGTTTTAATGGGTCAATGGATGTGCTGTATTGTGCATTGTTTCTATTGCTAGTTAGTTACTATAAGAGTGAGTCATTTGAAATATTGTCCACTTGCAAAGTAACAGCACTGTAAATAGGGGCTTGACACTTAAAGTTTAGGGCATAATTGTCCCTTTTTTCCCCAATTTATACGGTCACACATTTAATTCCCAGCATGATGGCCATTTGCTGATGCAGCTGTACAACGGTGTAGAGGGGTTGGCTGTCTGTGTATCATACCATACATCTCTGTCGGGTGGAAACCTCATATGTCCAAAACTGTTACTTTTCAGGATTCAAAAACATCAAAAGTAGCAGATCAACAAGCTCGAAACGCTAGTAGATCTGTTACTTTTGATGCTTTTGTGTGATGCTGTAAAATTATCAAGTAGGGTGCTAATTTACGAAGAAAACCCCCCCACAAAAAGTTAGAATATGGAGATAAGAGGTTTCTGCCCGACAACAGCGATATGCATGTATACTGTATGTGTGTGTGTGTGTGTGTGTGTGTGTGTGTGTGTGTGTGTGTGTGTGTGTGTGTGTGTGTGTGTGTGTGTGTGTGTGTGTGTGAGGAACAGAGACAGACAGGTCTCTGTGTGGTCACAGTGCATGCAGTTCAGGAGGTGACAGCCAGGGAGCCCTGCGCTGTGAGGAAGGCTGAATAACAGGAGCCTGTGTGTGTGTGTGTGTGTTTGTAAACCAACACCGGGTGGGGTTGTACAGGCACTGGCAGTTTTACTGGTGTGCGTGCGTGCGTGCGTATTACTATACTTGTGAGAACCAAATGTACCCACAAGTATAGCAGAATTTGAGAAATAGACGTGAGGACAATTTTCCTGGTGCTCCGATAGGCTTACAAATTAGGAAAAGATTTAAGGTTTATACTTTCGCACTGATGTTGTGTACCAAAAAAAAATGCCGATCTACAAGCTCACAAAAATTGCCAATCTACAAGTATGACTGTGGGAAAGATCACCGCTTCTCAACATCAGGTCCGGGGACCACCAGGGGTCCAGGTGGATCCCTTAAGGATCTGTAACTCTGAGGGAAAAAAACACAGAGGATGTATTGGGGTCCCAGAGATTAAAACATTTATGGAAAAGTAACATCTACAAGCTCAAAACGCGTCGCTCCGCACTACGTTCCGAGCTTATGGATCTGCTACTTTTCATGCTTTTTTGTGTCACTGTAGTGTGATCAAGTGGAATATGGAGTTAGAGGCTTTCTGCCCGACCGCAACGGTATCAAACTGGGGTCCTTAGAAAAAAGCAAAGGAAAAGGGGATAAATGAATGGAAGGAGGGATGGATGGGTGCACAGCATGTGGGTGTGGGTATTCGGCCGGTGTGCCACATCATCACTAGGCTACCAGGACACACACTGGACACATTGTCCATGTGTACTACCTCCCTCTCTCTCTCTCTCTCTCTCTCTCTCTCTCTCTCTCTCTCTCTCTCTCTCTCTCTCTCTCTCTCTCTCTCTCTCTCTCTCTCTAGAGGTCAATGCAGCCTCTTTTAGCCACCGCCCCCCCTCCAGTCACACTTAGTCAGTGACTGCAGGGGCCCATTACATATGGTCAGAAAAATGAATGAAGTCATTCAGTGATTGTGTTCTTCTTACTAAGGAATTTATAACTGCAATCCCAGGACTTATTTTAATACATAAAACATTATTTTAACCCGTCTGTACGGTAGACCAGTAGCACCTCCCAAACCTTTTTCAGCTGTAGTAATAAAACCTTTTAAAAAACTGTGAAAATAGCCGATGCACAACGTGTCGCATCATAGTAGTTTAGGAACCAAATGGACCTTTCAGAGAATGTACACATAGAACCAAATGGACCTTTCAGAGAATGTTCACATAGAACCAAATGGACCTTTCAGAGAGTGTACACTGAACCAAATGGACCCTTATGGCCTTGAAATTAAAATGTTTGATGTGGCTTTAGCCTTTTGAATAATATTCTGTTTAGTCTTAGTCATATTTTAGTCACCTGAAATGTTTTAGTTTTAGTCTAGTTTTAGTTGACTAAACCTGCAGTTGATTAACTCGACTAAGAATTATGTTGGCAGGCCTCCGGCGTCGTAATGCCTGATTTGTACTTGGTCGTGTGCCTAAAATAGCTGAGCTTGGTTTTTATTTAGTTTTCGTCAGGAAAAAGAGGTAGTCCACAAACATTTTTCGTCATAGTTTTAGTGGACAAAATGAACACATGGTTCTAAGCAGGCATCCTTTGTATTGCAGGACCTCAACAGATCCACCAACGTCGTGTACCAAGCCCACCATGTGAGTCGGAGCAAAAGAGGCCAGGTGGTCGGCACCAGAGGAGGCTTCAGAGGATGTACCATCTGGCTGACAGGTAAAAGCATTCTAGTATAGTGGCTGCAGCTATCCATTATCTTATCAAAGTGTATTATTTATCAAATCAATGAGTCGAGTGCCGCACTATGAGCTTGTAGATCTGCTATTTCAAACATGTTTGAGGTCATTTTAACGTCTACTCAGGCTTTTGTGTTTCACCCCAGACAGTTTTTAAGTTGCTTGATTCAGTGTTTAGATATTTGATGTTCACTTTATCAGTTTGAAGTTACAAACCCATTGTAACTTCAAACTCCATTTTAACCATGTTAGATTCATTGAAAACACTCGTCCTTGGTTATGGTGTCTGATATCGTCCTTCTAATACGTGAGGAGACCGTGTTTTTTAAAGTACCTTTTTCATTTATCTTATGTTATTTTCATTTTTAAATCCCCCCCCCCCCCAAAAAAAAGAAAAAAGAAAAAACTAATTGAAAAAACACGTTCTTCTCACGTATTAGAAGGACATTATCAGTCACCAGAACCAAGGATGGGTGTTTTCAATGAATCTAACATTAAAATGGAGTTTGAAGTTACAATGGGTTTGTATAGGAAGGGGGCGTGCCTGATAAAATGAATATCAAATATCTAAATACTGAATCAAGCTACTTAAAAACTGTCTGGGGTGCTCTTTAATGTTACAATTACCCCAAACATGTTTGAAAGTGAAATATCCCGTTAACATCAAATAAATCAAATCAAATCAACATCATGCATAATGCAGGTTTGTCTGGTGCTGGTAAGACCACCATCGGCTTTGCCCTGGAGGAGTACCTGGTGTCTCACGCCATCCCCTGCTACTCCCTGGACGGAGACAACATCCGCCACGGCCTCAACAAGGACCTGGGCTTCTCTGCCACCGCCCGGGAGGAGAACATCCGGCGTATCGCTGAGGTGGCCAAGCTTTTCGCCGACGCTGGCCTGGTCTGCATCACCAGCTTCATCTCTCCATACTCCAAGGTTATTATTATTTATTCTCTCCGCCAGGAGAGTTTGTTTTCACTTTCTGAAACTGGGACTAACATTGGTCAAGCCTCACGTGACACGTGACAATCCGGTGAAATAGTGTGATCCGATTGGCTAGTGACGTATAGCGGCCTATAAAATACATGTGTCACTTTGACAGAGTCTGTGCCTCTGTCAAAGTGAGGTAAGACAGTTCCAACAATCCTGCATGCAAAGCAGATACTTTAATTAAGCTAAAGCCTCTCTAGATGGGAAGGCCTCGATCCTACAAATGCTTAGTTAACGGCTAAGCGCCCAAGCCAGCGAGCATGATTTCGAGTTGACATGGCTGAGAAATGGACAGATAGGACACTTACACAGACAGGAGGGATAGGACACTTACATAGACAGGACGGATAGGACACTTATACAGACAAGACGGATAGGACACTTATACAGACGGACTTATACAGACGTGTCTGTATAGGACACTTATACAGACAAGACGGACTTATACAGACGTGTCTGTATAGGACACTTATACAGACAAGACGGATAGGACACTTACACAGACAGGTCAGATAGGACACTTACACAGACAGGACGGATAGGACACTTACATAGACAGGACGGATAGGACACTTATACAGACAGGAGGGATAGGACACTTATACAGACAAGACGGATAGGACACTTACACAGACAGGACAGATAGGACACTTACACAGACAGGACGGATAGGACACTTACATAGACAGGACGGATAGGACACTTATACAGACAGGAGGGATAGGACACTTATACAGACAGGACAGATAGGACACTTATACAGACAGAACATTCCCAACATTCCCAACACAAGTCTTCTGGCGAAGAGTTGTGCTCCGAGGAGCACTTTTTCTAGTTATTATTATTATTACTGTTCGCTGACCAGCTTCATCTTTCCTTTGCGACAATTCTTACTTCTAACTTCTCTTTTTATCCCGGGCAGTAGAATCTCATTCCAACAGTCCAGTTTAAAGTAAAATAATCAGTGGTGTAAAGCAGGGGTTCTCAACCTTTTCAGGCCGCGACCCCCAAAATAATGATATTATTTCCCGCGACCCCCCACGTGCACGCGCGCGGTCCCGTTCGCGCGCGCAAAGGTTATTTAATTATAATAGGTTATTTGATAATTGTTTATTATCAAAACATTTTTGCAAAAAGTGGGTAAATTGAGTAAATTAACTGATAAAACATGAATTAATGATAACATAAAACAATATTTTGTTAAAAAAAAAAAAAAAAAAAAAATAATAATAATTCAAATTCACCAAAAAATCTGGCGACCCCCCCAAATTATTTGGCGACCCCCCTGGGGGTCGCGACCCCCAGGTTGAGAACCACTGGTGTAAAGTAACTAAGTCAATTTACTCAAGTACTGTACTTAAGTAACATTTTTAGGTATTTTTTACTTTATTGGAGTATTTCCAATTCTCTGTACTTTTACTTCTACTCCACTACATCTCAGAGGCAAATATTGTACTTTTACTCCACTACAATTATTTAAAAACTTTAGTTACTAGTTACTTTTGATTATCATTACAAAACAGCCCGATAAACATTTTGGCCATTTGAAAATAGCCGATCGCGACGCATTGTGAGCTTGTATATTTAAAAAAGATTTGTATACATTTTATATATTTGAAAACTTCAAAGGTTTAACTCCCCTTTGTCTGATGACATTTCAGCATCTTTGAACTTTACCAGATGTACCTGTCGGGTTTCTTCTATGCATACATTTACATAGTGGGAGGCACGCCTTTAATGAACATAACAATGTGTGTGCTGTCAGTGGGTGCATCCACACATGAGATACAAGTTGACGCCCGGAAGTCCCGTCCACTCCCATGTTATAGGAAAAACCGGACCGGAACTTCCGTTTTTTAACTTAACATGAGAGTGGATGGGGCTAGCGTCACGTAGCGTAGCTTTGCACGTCAGCGTACGCTCATGTGTGGATGCACCCACTGACAGCACACAAAATTAGTTAAATAAATGAAAAATGTCAAAACCAATCCATAAATGTTATATTATTTAAGCAGTAGTGACAAATCTACAAGCTCATAATGCAACACATTCTGAGCTTGTAGATCCGGCTATTTTCACTAGTTTGGGTCCCGGGGTCTCAAGCTAATAGGTTTGGGAACCACCGATTTTAATTTAAGTAAGTAAAAGTATCTAATTGCACTCAAGTACATTACTTGAGTGAATGCACTTACTTAGTTACTGTCCACCGCTGGAAAAGAAAAAGGATGGATACAGAGATGATTTATTGATTGATTTTATTTGGTGATATAAAAAAAAGAGCACAATAGCACTTTCCCGACATACAGTCAAATGCTGTCTTTCTTTTCCCTGCAGGACCGTGAGGAGGCCAGGAAGATCCATATGAACGCCGGCTTGCCTTTCTTCGAGGTGTTCATCAACGCCTCGCTGGAGGTGTGTGAGAGTCGCGATGTTAAAGGACTCTACAAGAAGGCTCGCGCAGGAGAGATCAAAGGTCTGTGTCCCTGACAACTTTCATATCAAAATATCTGCTGGTTAATGTTCACTTACACTCAGACCGCCAGTTAAAGGTAGGGTAAGTGATATGTTTTGGTTCAAACCAGACCCATAGAGAGAGAGAGTTACGACACGCTTTGATCTCGCCGCATAGCGGGCCGCTATGGGCTGTAGTTCCAAACATTGGAACTTCCTCATTGAGTTAGAACGAGCATTTCCGCATTCCATTCTTACAATGGGAGTCTACGCTAGTGTCGTCACTCTCATACTAGATCACGCTGGTTAAAACAAAAAGGTTGTTGTTAAAAGGTGAAACTGGAACACTATAAGATGAAGCTGATAAATGGGTACTCTCTCCTGATTGGCTGACATTTTGTCACCTACCTGAAAATTTATTTTCTGTTTTATTAAAGAGCTGGAGAGACAGGGAGACTCCTGTTACTGAACAAACACTCTATAGCAATGATTACCATCAGAATATAGTAACATACATGGATTTTTTTAAAACAACATTTTTAACTCAAATCTTTGCTTCTGGGGGTCCCTGGAACAAAATATTTTGAGATGGGGGCCGGCAACCAAATACATATCATTTTTTATGTATACATATGTTGTTCCAGGCACTTGGTGCCGCTGTACAAGCTTGTATATCTGCTATTTTTGAATAGCCAAAGTATAAAATAATGCTTATGGCTAAAATCTAAAATGACACAGATGCGTTCTCGGATCGAGTGGGTTAACTTTCCCTCCAGTGAATAAGGAGTTACAGTGTCAGTTCTCAATCTCACTTTTTTTTTTTAATCCATAAAGAGAATGAAAGAGAATATTAAATATCCGTGCATGCGTCTCCCCAGATCCGGTTTCACGTGCGTCACTGACAGTTGGCAGCAGTCTCACGCTTGCCAGCTCGCTTTGTTTGCAGACCGCTATTCTAGAAATCTTTCATGTTTATAGCTGCCCAGATGTCGTCAGACATAAATGCCATAAACCGCATCTCTTTAAATACTTTCTTCTGCTCAACTTCTGTAGTCTGTACGCTAGCTGTGGAAAGCTTGGTTTCTATTAACCAGTGTGATCCGGTCTAACCTGCCTACTCTGTATCCAGTAATTTGCACACATCAGTGACTTTCAAAGCAGGACTTGATCCTGGTCTAAGAAAACGGCTACTTTTGATGCTTTTGTGTGACACCGTAGTATGATCAAGTAGGGAGTTAATTTGGAGATACAAGGTTTCTGCCCGACAACAACGACATGGTCTTTGCACTGAACTGGCTGAGCCACCACCCCGTCTCTTAATGAAACTTCACCACTTTAACCCCTGTGTACTATATTGACAGCGGTCCTATATTACGACACGCCCAAGAAAAGGGACGTTGTTAGGGTTCATGTGGTTAATTACAGTGGTGGGAAAAGTACTCAAATGTTTTACTTAAGTAAAAGTATCAATACTGCAATGTAGAAGTACTCTGTTACAAGTAAAAGTCCGGAATAAAAAAAAAACTAAAATGTTTGAAAATAGCAGATCTACAAGCTTACAACGCGTCGCGTGAGCTTGTAAATCTCTCTGCTATTTTCAAATTGCCTAGGTATAAAATAGGGCTAAAGTGGTTAATGTATGTTTTATAATGTAATAATTTATATCTGCAAAGTAACTAGTAACTAAAGTTTTCAAATAATTATAGTGTAGTAAAAAGTACAATATTTGCCTCTGAGATAGAAGTATACTGTATAGACAATTAAAACACTCCAGTAAAGTAAAAGAACCTCAACATTGTACTTAATATTCTTCATGTATCTCCTTTTGTTGCCAGGTTTCACTGGGATCGACTCGACTTATGAGCGGCCAGAGGCACCAGAGCTGGTGCTGAAGACAGGAGAGCAGACTGTGAACGAGTGCATCGAGCATGTGCTCAAGTTGCTGAAAGACCAGGTGGGGAGGATGGAGCACACGCTACGTTCAATATTGATCGATTGAATACTTTATTAGTCAGAAATGTAAACAGCATGTGGTACAGACATGAACCCTTTAAGCATTAACCCCCAATCATCTGTGTGATTTTAGATTTCTTTGGCTTTTCAAAAATAGCAGATATACAAGCTTTTTTGAAAAATCGTAAAGATTTGTGCAAATCTTTGAAAATATGGACATTCGTGAAATATTTTGTTCCAGGGACCTCCAGAAGCAAAGATTTGAGTTACAAATGTTCGCTTTAAAAATATATATATTCAAAGATTTGCACAAATGTTGATGTTTTTCAAAAATAGCAGATCTACAAGCTCATAGCGCGGCACTTGGTGGCAGACACAAAGAGTCTCCTTTGTGTCTCCTATCGGAACCGCTGCCTACCGGTCCACTGGTCATCAAAGTCTATCTAAGTCCTAATAATGCACAATATCCATTTGTAACTCTGGGACTGTACAAACCTAACCAGTGAGGATTTTACTGTGTATTCGTGAAAGTAACGACAGTAAAAGATTTAAACTCACACACAGTCTATCTATTGGCTATTGGCCATAGCAATATTATCTCAGCATGACATACCTTGCCTTTTGTCTTTGTGTATGTAGAATATATAGTACTTATAGAATATTTTTGTTTGCCTGCATGAATATTGTAATCTTTATGGAATATTGTACATTTTCTCTTTGTGCATGTAGAATATAGTACCCAGTGGGGTCATGGAGGAGGTGAATGAACTCTTTGTTCCAGAGAATAAGCTGCATCTGGCTGTGGCTGACGCAAGCACACTACCCACCATCAATATCACCAAGGTAACACGTTTAATAACGCTCTGTTTTATAGCCTGCCTTTCTATCACATATCAGATGGACAGGGACGGGGGTCAGTACCGGTCAGTGTAAATACTGGGTCCAGAGTCCTCCTGAGTTGTTGTGACCAACACTACTCTCTAACTACTTCTAAAAACAGAATATAGGCTTTGTCTGTGTTGTCCAACCAAAGCATTTCTGAAAATATTTCAACTCTTGGAAAGCAAATACAAATGTGGTGCTCCTATTGTAAACAATTAGTGTTGTTCAATTATTTTAGCTACAGTGACATCACACCCTGTGAAATCGTAGATCTGCAATCTTCACTAGCTTTGTCATTTTTTTAAAGGCTTTTCACGTATGATGACATGCCCAAAATAGAGAAACATTATGAATGGATTACTTTATTAACTTTCCCCCTCCTTGTCCTGGTGCAGCTGGACCTCCAGTGGGTGCAGGTGTTGGCAGAAGGCTGGGCCAGCCCTCTGAAGGGCTTCATGAGGGAGAGAGAGTTCCTCCAGGTGATGCACTTTGGCAACCTGCTGGATGGTAAGACTCATTCAATAATTGAGAAGCCCGTTTTTCTGATACACTGATAATCGACTAAATCGATTAGAATGATTAACAACTTAATTAAGCCCTATTTTTTTTTACTTTCTTCGGCATGCAACAAAAAATAGTGAAAATAGGCGCTCTACAAGCTTGTATATTGGCTATTTTCACTATTTTCACTCTTGTAGATCTGCTTGTAGACCATCCAATTGAACACTCTCAGAGTTAAATTAACACTGATTATTGTACAGTGTAGATTGGGGGTCCCAGGGATAAATAAATATGGTATCTAATGGGGTTCCGTGGCCTGAACTTCAAAAAGGTTGAGAATCGCAGGACTAATGTCATGTTTTTGGACGTTTCAGGTGGGGCGATCAACCAGTCTGTTCCCATCGTGCTGCCTGTCAGCACTGAGACCAAGGAGGAGCTGGATGGGTGTGCTGCGGTGGCTCTGGAGTTCCAGGGTAACAGGGTGGCCATCCTGAGGAGCCCAGAGTTCTATGAGCACCGCAAGGAGGAGCGCTGCGCCCGACAGTGGGGAACTACCTGCCCACAACACCCCTACATAAAGGTTTGTTGCAAAGTAGATCAGTAGTTCTCAAACTTTTTCGTACCAAGTTCTTTTATTGACGTTTTACCCCCAAATTGATATATATTTGGCCACGGACCCCCATCTGAAAAGATTTAGTGCCAGGGACCCCCCAGAAGAGAAGATATATGTTTAGAAATGTCAAATGATTCAACATTTTTCAAACACTTTCAAGATTTTTCTAAAATGCTGCGACCCTATACATCTGCTATTTTTTTAGCGGCGCTAGCCGCTCTATACCTTTAGGTATAGAGCGGATATTAGCCCTCTATACCTGGCTTTTGCGTCAACGTTCTGATTGGTCAGGCTCGCCAAGGTTCTGATTGGTCAGGTCCGTCAACGTTCTGATTGGTCAGGCTCGCCAAGGTTCTGATTGGTCAGGTCCGTCAACGTTCTGATTGGTCAGGCTCGCCAAGGTTCTGATTGGTCAGGTCCGTCAACGTTCTGATTGGTCAGGCTCGCCAAGGTTCTGATTGGTCAGGTCCGTCAACGTTCTGATTGGTCAGGCTCGCCAAGGTTCTGATTGGTCAGGTCCGTCAACGTTCTGATTGGTCAGGTCCATCAACGTTCTGATTGGTCACTATTCATGACATCATAGTGATGTCATGAATAGTAACATAGTGATGTCATGAATAGTGACCAATCAGAACGTTGACGGACCTGACCAATCAGAACGTTGACGGACCTGACCAATCAGAACCTTGGCGAGCCTGACCAATCAGAACGTTGACGCAAAAGCCAGGTATAGAGGGCTAATATCCGCTCTATACCTAAAGGTATAGAGCGCGAAGTTTGTATATCTGCTACAAAAAGCTACGAAGATAGAAGCTGATAGAGTGGGTACCTAAAGTTTATTTTTTAGGTACCCACTCTATCAGCTATGACAGATCAGTTTTTGCCACTTACCTTGGAATGCATTTGGTGATTCGCTTCCAATGGCACTATTTAGTGCCACTGGAAGCCTTTTAATATTGTTTCTCTAGTAGAAACACATATCTATGACAAAATATATCAAAGGCGCCGCTACCTTCACACAGGTGTGATTTTTAATAGCTAGCGTATAAATGGATAAAGTGGTTAAAATCATTGTGATGATGTTATATATGACGCGTGTACAAATCAAGCTTGTAAGCGTAAGCCTAGCTTATACTTGGTCGCCCAATGGTATCACCATATTTAATTGTTTGCTAGAAAACATGTCATTTTCAATGAGTATAAATTTGGCTTTAGAATAAAATAATATCCATTTCCACTTACTGTCATTGTTTTTTCTCATTTTCGGAAGAAACAACACTACGTACGTTGCCATAAACAAAAACAATCTTGTTTTCCATGGACAACCAACAGTTTTGTCACACACAGAGATCATGTGGATGATTCTATGTCCTGTATCTTTTGCAGATGGTTATGGAGGGAGGTGATTGGCTGGTTGGGGGTGACCTCGAGGTGCTGGACCGAATCAGATGGAACGATGGGCTGGACCAGTACCGCCTTACTCCAATGGAGCTCAAGCAGAAGTTCAAAGACATGAAAGCAGGTTAGAAATGAAATGACATGATGCTAATACTAATAACAAATAAGATCTCAGATGTATACAACACTTATCAAAGTTGCTTTACATGGGGGAAAAGAAAAAGAAGAAATAAAAAATGGTGACCCACCTGAAAATGTATTGTCTGTGTACTAAAGAGCTGGAGGGGTGGGGGGACCCCTGTTACTGAAACCACTCTATAGCAATGATTACTATTAGCTATTAGGTATGAGCTATTTAATGAAAAACTTAATAAAAATCACTTACAGCTACTTTTGATTACACTATCAATGTACTGTACACAGCAGTCTGAAATTTGTTTTTCAGAAGCTCTTGACAAAGGACCTGGTGTAAAAGTGTGATGGTAAATTAAAAGCTGCATGAAGCCTGACTGAGTCACTGTGTTTTAAAACACTTTATGGAAGCATCTGTAAAGTGTTGAAGAATGAATGATGCAACCCTGTTCTTCTCACCTGCCCCGCCCACTTTGACTTGAATGCTGCGTTCATAGCTGTTCAACCACCCTATATGGTTGAGCAGAGTCCCTCAGGGCTCTAGTGTATTTTCTGTTTTCTTTTGTTGTGGGGAAAGCTTTTGCTGAAAATAGCCGATCGACAAGCTCACAACGAGTCGAGCTTGTCGATCGACTATATTAGTTTGCGAATATTTTCCCCACAATATGGAAGCTAGGGTTTAAGTTGTCTTAATTTGCGTATCTGCACTAGGGGGTATAAAGGTTGTGGCTCACAAAGCTACAGACGCTACAACAACAAGCTCGAGCTTGTGGATCCGCTATTTTCCCTATTTTAAAACAACACTCAAGTGGTTAATCGATTTGTTGATATATACATTTTATTTTAAAATATATATATTTAAAAACAATATTTGCAGCCCTACTCTGCACCCCGTTTTGTGAATGTTTGGAGTTTAAGTTTTGTTGTTCTTTTGCTGCTCTAGACTGTGCTCCTATCCTCTGAGCTTTGTTCATGGCTCCAGCATGTTATGTGTGATGTACACTTGCACAAAGTATCCACTGGAAATGTGAAGGTCCGGTTTGCGAACATAAAAACAATATTTACTTTTATAGTTTTATAGTTAGTTTATATTGAGTGCATACAGTGTGTGTATCTTCTACTGTAGCCACTGTTTGTTTGATTGTTTGATTGATTGAATACTTTATTAGTCATAAATGTAAACAGCACAAGGTACACACAAAAGTCCTGGGAACTTGTTTCCATTGTGGTCCTATGTATTCAATTCATACTACTGTATCTAATATAAAGCTTAATCTGTGATCCATCGCGTGACGGCGTCATAAGGCCAAGCTTTTCATCCCTATCCGAGTGGATCAGATTTGGATTTGGGGTCTTGAGGAGATTGTTTGATTAATCAAACTTGTATTTCTTTTTGACGTTTGAACGTTTGTTGACATAATTCTATGATCACAGATCGGATATCAAAGTGATCCCAGTGCGGTTCATTTTGGTTTTGTACAAACCAAAATCCAAATCTGATCCACTCGGATAGGGATGACAGGTGTTGAACTCCTGGGCCTCGTTAATCGATAAAATTATATATAATATCAAAAACTGTTGATCTGCAAACTCACAATGTGCCATGTCATTGCCATGACACTGTTGTAAGGCCAAGTATACTTGCAGCTTTTTATTTGTGTCACATGCTTTCGCAACAACAACCTTTGCTTTGATGTACCCTCCTGCAGATGCCATATTTGCGTTCCAGCTGCGTAACCCCGTCCACAACGGCCACGCCCTGCTCATGCAGGACACCAAGCGGCGCCTGCTGGAGCGCGGCTACCAGAAGCCCGTCCTGCTGCTGCACCCGCTGGGCGGCTGGACCAAGGACGACGACGTGCCTCTGGAGTGGAGGATGAAGCAGCACGCCGCCGTGCTGGACGAGGGCGTCCTGGACCCGGCCAACACCATCGTGGCCATCTTCCCCTCGCCCATGATGTACGCCGGACCCACGGAGGTGAGTTTTGATTTGATTGTAATGGCAAGGAGGAGACACTTGGTTGTCTACAGTACACCCTCCCTGGCCTCTGGTACCCATGTGTTGTTTATTTTTACACCCTCCCTAACAAACTGACCAGTAGGGGTCAGCAGCGCCAAGGGTCTACAGTGCAGTACATTGGGGTAGTGGGAATTTGCAGATTGCAGAACGATTAAATAAATAAAAAAACTAAAAATGTTTGTGATCAGGGAGGTTGTTGGTGTTACATCCAATGGTGGAAAAAGTACTCACATTTTCTACTTAAGTAAAAGTATCAATACTGCAATGTAGAAATACTCTGTTACAAGTAAAAGGCCCATGTTCAAAATGTTACTTGAGTAAAAGTACAAAAGTATTGGCATCAAAATATACTTAAACTTTAAAGTACCAAAAGTAAAAGTACTAAAATGTTTGAAAATAGCAGATCTACAAGCTCACGTATTGTGAGCTTGTAGATCGGCTATTTTCAAATAGCCCATATATAAAACGGGGCTAAAGTGGTTAATGTATGTTTTATAATATAATAATTTGTATCTGCAAAGTAACTAGTAACTAAAGTTTTCAAATAATTGTTGTGGAGTAAAAGTACAATATTTGCCTCTAAGATGTAGTGGAGTAGAAGTAAAAGTATTAAACATGGGGAAAAACTTCAGTAAAGTAAAAGTACCTCAAAATTGTACTTAAATATAGTACTTAAGTAAATGTACTTAGTTACTTTACACCACTGGTTACGTCATCACAGGTTGTCGGCAAACGTGTTATACGGAAAAGCGTGTTTTGAATGTGTATGTCTGGTGGAATCCCCCCTCAGGTGCAGTGGCATTGCAGGGCAAGAATGGTGGCTGGGGCCAACTTCTACATCGTGGGCCGTGACCCTGCGGGCATGCCTCACCCCGAGACCAAACAGGACATGTACGAACCCACCCACGGGAGTAAGGTCCTCACCATGGCCCCCGGCCTCACGTCTGTGGAGATCATCCCCTTCAGGGTAGCCGCCTACAACAAGGTTAAGAAGGCCATGGACTTTTACGACAAGGAGCGGTGAGGACGATGAGATGTTCATTGTTAACCCATCAAAAGCGGGAAAGCATATCTGGGTCATTTTAGATTTTAGCGTTGGCTATTCAAAAATGGCAGATCTACTCAGCTCACAGTGTGTCACTTTGTGCCGTGCTGCAAGCTTGTGCATCTGAATGATTTTTTAACAAAAGAACTTCTCTTCTGGGGGTCCCTGGTACATAACATTTTCAGATGGGGGTCCACAGCCAAATACTATCAATTTAGGGGTCCTTGGCATGAAAACGTTTGAGAAGCACTGATTTAAAAACATTGGCATTAATATTATTGGTATGAAATATGTTGAGGCTAAGGCTGGAAGTAGATTAACTACTTTAGCTCCAGTGATTAAGTCAACATGGATATCAGGTTTGTAAGTGGAACCTTTTGAAACATTGCAAATATTGTTGGGCAGAAAGCCACCACTGCTAGTAAGGTATGGCTTGAATGTTTGGTTTGCAACAGCAATACAACAAGATGAGGTGTAATATGTGGATCTCAGACTTCATGCAGAATGTCAACGATGTCAGTCATCTTAAGTACTATGATGGCATATATTTGGGCAAGCGTTTAACTGATTCAACCGCCAATGACTTCCGGTAATAAAGTCAATATTATTACATTTGTTTTTGCTCTAATCCCTGAATTTCATCTTTTTCCAGAAATGCTGACTTTGAATTCATCTCCGGCACCAAGATGAGGAAGCTAGCACGGAGCGGAGAGAACCCTCCAGAAGGCTTCATGGCTCCCAAAGCCTGGAAGGTTCTGACCGAGTACTACAGCTCTCTACAGAAGGACTAAACTCTTACACAACCCTAAAGGACAATTTAAGCTTGGATCGGCAAGTGTCAATCGACGCGTCGCACTACGTGTTTCATCTCATTTTGATATTTTTACTGTCTGCGACAGTGATCCTCAAACCTTTTCAAGGGAAGGACACCTGTATTTGGCCACGGACTCCCATCTGAAATGGTTTTGTGCCAGGGACCCCCAGCAGAGAAGATTTATGTAAAAATAAAAAGCAAGATTATTCAACATTTTTGATATTTTTCAAAAATGTTAAAAAATTGAAGATGTACAAGCTTGCAGCGTGACACCGTCGGCGGACGTCCTCCACGACACATTTTGTTTGTCGTTTTGAGGACACTTTCGTCTTGCGATGTGCCGTTCCAACACTTGTCGCTCCAAGCATGAAAATGACCTTAACACAACGCATGGAGCCACCATGGCAAAATCAATGAACCACATGGAACCCTTATTCATTTGGCGAAAATACCGTAAGTTATAGTTCTGCGCACTTGTAGATCGGCTGTTTTCTAGCAAAGAGATTTGATGTAAAGGCGAAAAAAGGAGGGGATCAAGTACAGAACCCTGGGGGATCAACAAAGTACATAGGGTTTAAGCGGTGTGGGGTTGGCGAAAGGACCTTTCTGTGTGGAGTTTGCATGTTCTCCCCGTGTCCCCTAGGGTAGGTATCCTCACAAAAAGCATGCAGTAATCCTGGTCTCTATACTGCCTCCCCCTGGTCAGCCGGGGCGCCTGATGGAGGGGAAAAGAACTGGTTGGAATAACGTGTTCCTTCCACACGCTACGTCCTACCGGGGAAACTCCCCCCTGTCAGGTGATCAGAAGCGGCTAGCTCATCATGCATTGAAGGAGGCATGAGCTCAGTTCTGGGCTCTCCCCAGGCTGGCAGAGGGAAATATAGGGCCCAGGATTACTTATGCAATTGGCACTGGGTGAAAAAATGGGTTACAAAATCGTGGGATAAAACTTTTGGGTAAAAAAAGAAAGGGTTCAAGCGGTTAACTCAGATTGTGTAAAAAATGTTTTCATTTTTACACACCTTACACAAGGACATTTGTTTCTCCAGTTTTACTCAATTAAACAACATGCTTTGAGTGCTTAAAGCCCAATGGTTAAAGCACTCTATTCTCAATCTCTACTTCAGTTAAGTTTCAGTTCAACTGAAACCTTTGTTTTTATGGTTTTATGCATATTAACTTCAACTATATACAGTATATGTGACAAAATTGAAGGTAGCGAGATTCTTCTTCTTATTTTTTACATTCCATCAGAATAGGGAACATTACATTCCTAAATCATTTGAGATATGTAGGTATATTATCTATGGTGCAAAATAGATTTGACAGTGTACCATATTGCTACCTATTTGTATTACATGGAAGTAAGTTACTTTATTTATGTTAATGTTTTGTATTGTTGTGTTTGATAAAAGCAAAATCATCATTATGTAAGTGCCTTGCCTAACGAATGTAAACACTATGAAACTGTTATTATATAAATGTATTGCTCATGCCACCGTAAAGGTGGGGTAAGTGATTCTTTTTTGTTTTGTTTAAACAAAACTTTTTTGTGTGAAAAGAGTTAAGCTCTATATTTTGATAGTAATCATTGCTATAGAGTGTTTGTTCAGTAACAGGGTTCCGGTTCCAATTTTGTCTGCTCACTTCTTTGTGTCATCACTACATCACCAATTTCTGCGGTTTATCCTGTATCCTGTATGAGTTCTCTCTTCTGATTGGATCAAATTGATATCCTGACCTGGAAACGTATATTCTGTTTAGCCTACTAAAGAGCTGGAGAGAGAGAGAGGGAGACCCTTGTTACTGAACAAACACTAAATAGCAATGATTACTATATATATAATTTTTTTGTCGCACCTTCGAGTGGTGACTTCCGTTCACAGATATCACTGATGCTATGAAGAAGGCATGTGTGTTTTATGCAATAAGAGCAAAGGATTTAAAATGTTAATGGGGAAATGTGTTGTGTATGAAAAATCAAGTGATGAAACATATTTATTACTGTCAATCGATCAGCGCCTCACTTTGAAACGTGCAGGCAAATAATGTTAATTGTATGTCCTTGAATGTATAGATTTAAAAAATAATATTGTCCTTTCACTATATGTCTCAATCTCATTTTTCTATTTCTAGCAATAAAGCTAATTGAACTACATTGTTGAGTGTCTAGCCATATATCAGATATTCAAGTTTGTGTTGTCCAGTGGTGGAAAGTAACTAAGTAGGCCTACATTTATTCAAGTATGGTACTTAAAGTACAATTTTGAGATAGCTCAGAGATGCTCGTAGGCCTGCGTCCTGCGTCGCTGACGCACCATATTGCGAAAGGACGCATTCATGACAACTCTAGTGCGTCCATGGGACGCACTAGAGTTGTCACCACCAACAGAGAAAAATATAACAATAATTTGCGGTAAAATTAGTGGTGCACGATAAGTATCGGCCCGATAATTATAGGTCTGATATCAGGAATTATGACGTCATCCCGATAAAACCGATAACATTAATAATAGCTCCGATAATATATAATATTTGTCAGCTGTGATCTGCATGGACTCTCTCGGTTAGGCACCGTTGGTGGAGAAGTATAACTCTCCGGTTAGACACCGTTGTACTGGAGAAGTATAACTCGGTTAAACAGCGTTGTGTGGCAGCAGCATCAGCACAGCCCCTCGCTGTTAGTCTACGCTACACACACAGAGAGAGAGAGAGAGAGACGGCATGAGGACCTGCTCTTAAACGTGTTAAAACGTCTTGGATAGACCACTGTCTGGAATAATAACTGATCATCATACATACAGGTCTACTACTAATCTTTGTTGCTGTTGTCATCTTAAATTGACCAGCCAAAGTAAAATCCCCGACAGAGTGATGTGGTGGATTAATGTTGCCAATCAGCTGTGTAACATTAGCAGGTTAACGATGGCTCGTTGAGCCTATGCATTTGACCCTGATTTGACCACAAAGGCAATCAAAAGCACTAATTAATGGCAGCTGTAAGTAACCGGTTGTCGTCTGTGTCTTGTGTATGTTTAATAGGCAACTGGATGTTTTCTGTAGCTTAGAGATATCATAACAAGTAATTCCCTGAAGAGGGTAGACCCTCTCCCTCATGCTAAACTTAAAGTGACTTATAAGGTTCCACTTCTCCTCAAAGACAACTTTATTTTCCTTTCTCAATGACAAGCCTAATATTATTATTGCATGTTGACTATGTGCAACAACTGCAAGCCAATGTTCATAGGCAGTGTCAGTATTTGTCTTCATTATTTCTTGAATTCCTATTTCTTTATTTGCCAATACTTCCACTGTAAGCCAGTGTTTTCAGTCTACACAATAGTAAAAATAAATTCTACATTCATAAATAATACAAAATAAAATAATAACAATGATTAAAAGGTTCTATGATTAAATGTATTCTATTGGTCAAAGGTATGTTAAATCCACCTGTTGCCCACTACTAGTATTTCTTACCATAAGGTGTGCTAATACTAAAGATTCATATAGATTTTTAAAAATATATTTATGATTTTTTAATATATGTATATATATCGGTATCGGTCTTGAAAAGCAGGAACGGGTCGCACTGATCTAGATCTGCTATTTTCACAATACGTATCTGTGGAACTGAATCAAACTAAATTAAGTGCCTCAACTCCTAATTCCTCAGGGTGGGGGGTCCCCAGTTAAAATATGATTCTTTTGGGGGGTCGCTGCCTGAAAAGGTTGAGATCCACTGCATCAGGATATAATGTACACAGTCACACACGCATAGAAGATATGGAGATTGGAGATCAAAGAAAACGATAGGGGGGGGGGGGGCGTGTAATTGGGGACCCATAAAATTTCCCTGGGACCCATCTAAATGACCACCCTTGCATCCCAGGACCCATTACATTGAAAACCTAGCAACATCACTGATAGCTACAGTACATTTACTTGAGTATTACATTTTTGTATGCGTTATGGCCTACCTCTACTCCGCTACACCTCAGAGGCAACTATTGGACGGTGGGGGCTCCTCACTGGCAGGTGAGTCAGTATAGGTGATGGAAAATGTACTCACATGTTTAATTATGTAAAACTAAAAGTATCAATACTGCAATGTAGAAATACTCTGTTATATGTAAAAGTCTGTCATTAAAAATGTACTTGAGTAAAAGTACAGAAGTATTGGTATCAAATTGTACTTAAAGGAATATTCACCAAAAAAATTACTTATTTTCTACACACCCCATGAAGCCTTGAATTCATGTTTTTTTCTTTTCTTTTTTGCATTCCTGAACCAATAATTTGATGACCGGGTGTATTTCCGGTAGGAGACGCAAAGAGTCTCCTTTGTGTCTCCTACCGGATACATTAGCCGGTAGGAGATGGTGATGAAATTATGAGTTTCGAGCTTGTAGATCTGCTACTTTTGATGCTTTTTTAAAATTTGAATCCTGAAAAGTAACAGTTTTGGCCAAGGACCCTATAGCTGAGACAAAGATGAAGCAGTGCAGGGATCCCCTCTACATTGTATAAAACTGTGTTTCAGAATAAACTTTTCTTTTTTTACTTGGTCTGCTCTTTTTTCCCCTCTACCTCTTTGCCAAAAATAGCCGATTTACAAGCTCACAACGCCTTCCAGTGCAAGGCGTTGTGAGCTAGTAGATCTGCTATTTTTGGCTAAAGTTCTCCTCAGGAAAGGGATTGCCAGGGTTCAAGTGGTCAATTAAAAAATCATATCACACAAAGATTTGTCAGCCCCCCTTAAGTAACTCTGAGGACCCCCTAGGGGTCCCGGACCCCTGTTGAAGACCCCTGCTTTAGCATATAGACAACTTGACCAAGGTTGCCATCTGCTGGCCATTTCTGAAATAATAATAAAAAAGAAAAGATGTCTGTATAGGATACTGTAAAGGTTATCGCTTGAACCCTACCATCCCTATTCTGGGGGAACGGTCGCCCCAAAATAGCAGATCTACAAGCGATGATGTACTTTATTTAGTAGGACATGAGAACAACAGTACATGAAAGTACAGATTCACAATACAAGGTCTACTAAACTGGAAGACTCATAAAGCACTATGCTTGTTTAAAATGAGATCCCCACACATACAAATCATGATGACATATAAGAGACAGACAGATATACACACTACTATATAGAACGTCATACAATCAGCTTACAGGTTACTGGTATGAAAGGTAAAGAATATGTACAAGAGAAGAAAAGTTCAGAGGGGGGGGGGGGGGGGTTGGTTAAGACTTTGACAGGGGCCATTTTTGAATTGCAGCCTCCTGAAGGTGTATCTTTAGGGCATTTTTGAAAGTGAGTAGGGATTTACACTCCTTTACTCCTTTTGGTAGGGAATTCCACATTTTTGTTGAATAGCATGAGAACGAGTTCATTCCCTTTGTTGAGCCAAATCTGGGTTGAACATGATCCGTGGAGCTGCCTCTGGTGTTATGATCGTGGACTTCATATTCGATAAAACATTGGGATCCCCCTGTATTTTGACATATACAGGGGGATCCCAATGTTTTATCGAATCTTGTAGACCAGGCCCATAGCAAGTTGCTGTACTCTGTCCTCAACCCTGAGCCATCCAACCCTAGCAAAATGAGCAGGGGTTAGATGGGCTTTGTGGTTGAGGCCAAGAAGTAGCCTTACTAGTTTGTTTTGGGATGTTTGGAGCCTTATTTTTAAGGCCTTGGTGGTGTTGTGATACCATCTCATGTAATACCAAGCTCATTGTGATCTTGTACATCGGCTATTTTCAAATTAGCCAAAGTACAAGGACTTAGAAAGTGAATATATGTTTTGTAATAATAATCTAAATCTACAACGTATACACACTACAGTTTTCAAATAAATGAAGTGGAGTAAAAAGTACAATATTTGCCTGGTGTAGAAGTATAAAGTATTGAAAAATCAAGAAAGTAAAAGTAGGCCTACTTCCAAATTGAACTTAAGTAGGCTACAGTACCTGAAAACCAGCAAGAGTTGTGTCACGCTATGATCTATGATATATTGAATCTTGACCATCAGGTCAAAATTTGTGTCAGATCCTGTGTCTATAGGTGAGACATGACCACTTTGCTCTATAATACTATTGTAGCCCTGAAACATGACTGTCATATCATAACAGTCATGACGAAACTTCAACCTGGTTTTTGCACTTTCTCCATTTACAGCCCGTACATCTACATAAACGTTTAGATTTAAAATATAAAAAGCTTATGCCATGGACTCAAATGTTACAATTCAGTTCGGGTGGGTATAAGTAACCGTATCTTCCGTATTGTTCAATAAAAAGTATTTTAATCCGATCGGCGGCCATTTTCTCATAGAGTTATAATGTACCAGATTGCAAAACACATAGGGCTTAGACCAGATGTTATGTTGAATAGCAAACATTACAGTAAGTACTTTTAAGTTAGTGGCTCTATTTATCCATTTCCATGTTTTATGTATACTGTTGAGTTTTGGTAGGAAAGTGTTAATGAATGATCAATCTACAAGCTCACAACCCTTTTCATTGCAATAGGTTGTGAGTTTGTAGATTGGCCATTTTCCCAGAAACTTTGTGAAATGTCTTGATTAATTTTGAATTAACACCACAAATCCCTGGCACAAAATTGGGGTGAACATTAAAATGTTTGAGAACCACTGAATGATGAATCACATTGAAGATTATTTAGACTAGTGTTTATTTTATCCATTATGTTGTACCACAAAACAACCCTATATTCATAGCCTATTTACCTACAAATGCTCACATATTAGGTTTAGTTCGACTTTCATTGGTTTCTCATAAGAATAAGCTATATTGTAGTGGATTTCATACATTGTGATGCCTAAAAACATTGTTAGGCCTATGCCTTTTTGAGATGCTGATGGAGATGAACAGAATAGTAATTTCTTTAGCTACTGATGATTCTATTATCTAATTTTAATATAAATTAGCACACTAATAATTACTGTTAGGCACTATTTATAGGGTTTGTATTGTTGATGACATATATATATATTATTGTGTTAGGACCACAATGGAAACCAAGTCCCCAGGACCTTTTTGTGTTATCCTTTTTGCCTTAATGTCTGACTGTACCACGTGCTGTTTACATTTCTGACTAATAAAGTATTTAATCAATCAATCAATCAATATTATCAATAAAATCGTAGTGCTTTGCGAATTATTTGGTGGACCACTTGCAATATTCTGATGCCCCACCAGTGGGCCCCGGCCCACAGGTTGGGAATTGCTGGTGTAAATATAATGACAGTATCATATCTGAACTGTGATATTGTGGCTGTAATAATATATTTTAATAATGTAATATTGTAGTGTAAATGTCATGACAGTGTCATATCTGAACTCTCTGTTTAAGAAAGTAGGTGAAATATTTCACTTTTACCTTGATATACTTTTACACTTTTACCTTGATATATCGCACTTTTACCACACGTGTGTGTGTGTGTGTGTGTGTGTGTGTGTGTGTGTGTGTGTGTGTGTGTGTGTGTGTGTGTGTGTTTTGAGTTTGAGTTTTGAAATAGTTTACAATTAGAAAAAGATTCAGGTTGTGGGTTATTAATTTAGTTCGCTATAGTTTTAGGGGCTAGGGTTAGATTTAGGCAAAATAATTATGACAATGTCATAAAAGTTTTAAACTGCTGTCGTAAATTGTTGATGTCCTCACAAGTATAGTAATACAAACGTGTGTGCGTGTGTGTGTGTGTGTGTGTGTGTGTGTGTGTGTGTGTGTGTGTGTGTGTGTGTGTGTGTGTGTGTGTGTGTGTGTGTGTGTGTGCGTGCGTGCGTGTGTGCATGCATGCGTGTGTGTGCTTGTGTGTGTGGAGGGGTCTCTTACATTTAACCATTGCTGGTATCATGAAACAAAGACTAACTAACACAGCGCTATAAAACAGTGCTTCTCAAAGACCCCCAGGGCCCCTGACTAGGGGGGCCACAAACAAAAAACAAACATTATTATTATGTCATGTATCTCCTATCCAACAACTAGCGTTATTATTTTAGTATGCAATAAAAAATGACATAATGATTTTATAATGGGGGTGTTTAGGGGGGGGGCACCAAATAAAATCTTGCTTAGGGCCACAAAAATCCTAGGGCCGGCCCTGTCCAGGGGGTCCCCAGCAAAAGTTTAACCACTTCAACCCTATACATTAGTTCTTTGAAAATAGACGATCTACAAGCTCACAACGCGTTCTGTTGCAATGCGTGAGCTTGTATTCTTGAAGAAGAAAAAAAACATTTTAACAACACAAATCTTGTATGGGGGTCCCTGGCACAAAATATTTTCAGATGGGGGTCTGCAGACAAATGAATAGGCCTACATAATAATTTGGAGCTCTTTGGTATGAATTTGTTCTTGAGAGCAACTGCTACAAAACACAGTTCTTGTTTGTGAGTGTCACTGTATTTAAATGACACTTTAAAAGTGACATTATATTGCAACGCTCCCTAATTACAGACACACGTGATCACTTTGACAGAAGGGAGCCCTAATGGTGTCCTTCCGCGACTAGGAAAAAAATAAATATCATTAAATCATTTATCAAAACTTGTAACAATTAAGACAGCCACGTGCGTGTCACATCAAATGCATGTAGATTAAAACTATATCAATCTCGTGTGTAGTATCCTGGTTGTGTAGCTCAGGTGTGTGTGTGGGACTATATCTCGTAAAAGCGGCAGGATATGTGTTGTAAAAAAATCCTAGCCTGCTCTATCTTCTTTTTTCCTTCGTTGGTGGAGGCCATGATGGAAGCCTGAGTTCAGCTGGAGAGAGAGAGAGAGAGAGAGAGAGAGAGAGCGAGAGAGAGAGAGAGAGAGAGAGAGAGAGAGAGAGAGAGAGAGAGAGAGAGAGAGAGAGAGAGAGAGAGAGAGAGAGAGAGAGAGAGAGAGAGAGAGAGAGAGCTAAGCAAGGGGAGGGAGAGAGATAGCAGAGCAAGGGAGAGAGAGAGAGCGAAAGAGAAAGGGGGAGAGAGAGAGAGCAGAGCAAGGGAGAGAGAGAGACAAGAAAGGAAGATGATTCCCCGGGACGGAGGAACTGTCAGAAGAATCCGTGCAGAGCTCTGATGATCCAAACATTCTAGTTCTATACATTCACGGTGGAGCCTGTCACTTTCCCCCCAGCGTTTCTCGGATCGGATCGATCGACGACCATGTTGATTCGTTAGGAGGAGAAAAAAAGGCTCTTTTTTTCCTCCGAGAAGAAGCAAGAAGCAGGAGGAGGAGGAGGAGGAGGAGGGGGGGTAGCAGCGTTAGCTATTGACGCTAACAGCAGCTATAGCCACGGTGCTAGGCTAGGCTAGGCTAGCCAGCGAGCTAGCTAGCTGGGTTAGCTAGCCTAGCCTCGGCTAGCTTCTCCCTCCTATCCGTGCAGAGGAGTGAGTGGATCCGGGGCTCTGCTCTCCCTCTCTCCCCCCCCCCCACCACCCCCTACCCCCCAGCACCAGCTCTGACTCAATCACAGCGGATAAGATTGGAGCCTTGACCCGCCGCGTCGGGTAGCAGCAGCAGGAGGAGGAGGAGGAGGTTTCTTCTCCCAACCAGGAGGACTTGCATGTGTGTTTCTTTTAGTGGGGGGTCCTGGTCCTGGTCCTGAGGCCGCTGCTGGGGGGGAGGAGAGGAGGACGAGGAGGAGGGGGGGGGCTCAAGCGAAAAGACGGGATTTCGGCAGGATTCGGGGGTGTGGGGGAAGAAGAAGTAAAGCTAGCTTAGTTAGCTAGCCTACCTTAACCCGCCGCCCGGGGCCTGGAGGAGCCTGGGCCTGCTTGCTTGCACGGCACGGATCATCATCGCCGAGGCCCCGTTTCTTTATGTGATCCAGCGAGAAGAAGCCATTCTAATCCTATTGACAAGGCACTGCTACCGCTACTGCTACTAGTTAGCCCCCGCTGCTAGCCTGCCGGGGGAGCCTGCACCAACCAACCAACCAACCACCAACACAGCGGTGCAGCAGTTATTTACCCCCACAGCGGGAGGAGGGGGGAAACACAAGACATTCTGGGACTGTGAACCATTTAAGAAATATATATATATATATATAAATATATATACTTTAATCATTTTCTTCAAACTATTAAAAAGACTCCTGCCCACTTCGCTTTTACAATGGCTGCGATTATAAAAGAAATGGTCAGCCGGAACAAAAGGAGATATCAGGAGGATGGCTTCGACTTGGACTTAACATGTATCCTTTTATACCGTTCTGTGGCTTTGGTTTTTTGTTATTATTATTGTTGTGAATCCAGGACCTCGCGTTATTAGGGGTGATGGTTGATGTTTGGATTATTATTTGTGTAAGACCTGCAGAGGAAATGTCAAACGGGCTACGCGGCTAGCACCAGTTAGCACTCCAGTCCTTTCATTTGGTTTGACTCGGTTAGGTTAGCTCGGCTAGTTTGATTAGACAGAGCTGTGCTTTCCAGCCCTAGCCGTTGCTGTCAGCAAAGCGTGTTTGAAAGATGGTGGATCTGTCAAAAACCACACAAAAAAAACGGGGGCACGCAATGCATACATGTCGCAATCATAATCTCTTTGCAACCCCCCACCCCCCTCCTGACAACCACAAAGCTGGATTATTCTCAAACATTTAGTATTTTTTAATAAAAACAGATAGACAAAAGCTCGCAATCTGTGATGTTAGCTACACCAGTCAGTCGCCCAGCCAGCTGTGTGACATTAAAGGGAAATAAATATGCCCCCCTTTGCTTTTGAAACACCCACCCAGGGCTGATCAATCAGGACCCCAGCAATTCATTTCTGTGAATGCAGGTCGATTTTCTGCATTTTTGTTAGACGCCCATTAATGTATAGTTTATAACAGTTTGGCTTGGTGATGATGATAATGTTGGCAATTGATGTGTGAGATTAATATTCTGGTGACTAGACAGAGTAATAATGACATGTTGAGAAGTGGCCCCATACTGTAAGCTCTGCTGCAAAACACCCCCAAAAGAAATATGCACAACCAGGCTTTTTCCTGGTGTCCTTTATTCTGCTGCATAATAATGTGACCCTGTACTTTTTGATAGATTTCCAAAGTGTCTGCCTCAGTGTAGTTTTCCTTCCCTTTTAGGACACTTTAACCCAATAATTGCCATAAAACATACTTGTGCAGTACTTCTTCATCGAAGCCAGTGACAGTTGTTGACCTGGTTCTGCTGACATGACCAGCCATGGTGGATCTAAAGTGGATATATAATATAACGCTATAAATTGTTGGTTAGCCAGCTTGGATTGGTCTTTACCATCATCAGTGTTGTGTAGACCAGTGGTTCTCAAACGTTTTTAATGAAGTTCACCCCAAACCCCCAGATTGATATTTATTAGGCCACAGACCCCCATTACATTGAGAGTGTACAAATGGACCTTTGGGGTCCATTTGGTTCCATTTGTACATTCTCTGAATTACACATCTATAAGGGTCCATTTGGTTTCCTAAACCTAACTATCAATTTGGCTGGGGACCCCCTGGAACCCTCCATAAGGACCCCTGGGGGTCACCCAGACCCCACTTTGAGAATCACTGATAGGCCCTAGCTATATGAATGTAATAAGAAGCTGGTTGATGGGATATTTTTGCATTGCTTTTCAGGTGAGTGTCCACTTGACTGTTTTTTTTTTAACACCACCTTTTGTAAGATCAAAGGGTGTCTTATAACATGGCAAACAAAATCAATGCAGTGCAGTTTCACAGCTTGATTTTTGGCAAATGAACATTTAAGTAGGTCAAGTAAGTATTTATTGGATTCATTTGTCATGGTTATGGTCTATTACTGTACTAACTTTTTTTTAAACATTTAATTTATTAGTGTAATCATAATCCACATACATATCGTCTCTGTCGTGTGGAAACCTCGTATGTCCAAAACTGTTACGTTTCTGGATTCAAATTCAAACCGTAAAAGTAGCAAACCGAGCTTGTAGATCTGCTAATTTTGATGCTTTTGTGTGATGATGAAGTATGGCGTTAATTTACAACAAAAAAAGTTAAAAGATGAAGAGGTTTCTGCCCGACAGCAACGATATACTTTGTGTTGCACACTCATGATTCATGATCTTTTCATGAGGTCAGATTTGTCACGCCTCAGGGTTTGATATGTGGTTGAATCTGGTGTCATCATTGACAGGTCTCATCAGCACTGTGGTGTGCCTCAGAGACAAGTGTGAGTAGAAGGGGGGGGGGGGGGGGGGGGGGTGTTGTCGCCGAGTAGGGCTGCAAGATACGGTTTCAAATCAATATCACCATTATTTCAATCTTTTGCCTCGATTCCGATTACCGCACAATCATAAAAAATAAGGGAAAATAGCTAATCTACAGTAGAAGCTCACAACAGTGAGTTTGTAGATTTTTCAAAATCTTTGTATGCCGAAGGGCTCTGTGGTTAATCAGACATAATTGATTTAGGTTTGTGTCGATTGGTTGATATGTAAGGGAAAAAATATATATATACTGTAGCGAAAAAAAAGAAAAACCTGCTTCTCGGTTATTCGATTAACCTACATTAGCAAGATTAAGTCGGTTATTATTGGATCTAAATATTGGTTTTGATATGTTGGGTTAATTGCCCAGCCCTAGCCTCTGAGACGAGTGTGAGGGTGATGTTGCTGAGCCAGGGGCATCGCTGCTCAAACTGATGCCATTCCAAGGACAGTTGGTGTGAAAGTTCCCTCTAGTTAAAATCCAGCCTCTTTTTTTTTGGACCATCCCTTTTATCATGTTCGGCACGGTGTCTAAAAACAATATGGGCCTACTGCAGTTATGTAATGCAGTATCACAGTTCTGGGAATTGCCCTTAAAATAGCGTACCAGTGATCTTGTATCAGCAGCAATGCTGTCCGAGTGCTTTCCCTCTCTCTCTCTCTCACTCTCACCCACCATCACTCCCTTTCTCTTCTACTCCCACTCTAATTCTCTCTTTCCCTCCCTTCCTTGCCCCTTTTCCCCAGCTCTCCTCCTTTCCTGCCCCCCCCCCATTCCCTCTCTAACTCTCTCTTTCCCCCGTCTTGCTCTCAGTAGTAGATTTGGCGTATGTACCGAGCTGAAGCAGGGACTGGCTTTGGAGTAGAGAAGCATGCCTGAAACGGCAGTTTTTCTTTTCCTTTTTTTTTCTCCCCCCCCACCCCCCCCCCCCCCTGCTCTCCTCGCAAGGAGCTTCCGTCGGGGGTCCTGCGTGTGCGTTTCCTCCCAGCTGCAGAGAACAAGCCCCCCCATGCCCTGGGCCCGGCCGAGTCTCTCTCCTGGGAGCACTGGAGCTTTTTAAAAACACTTAGAAATAGTCTGGGCTGGAATCACTTTACCACTGAGTCTGAAGGGTTATAGTAGCCCATGAAATGGCACAAAGCACTTGCGTCTGCGTCCTAATTAGGACTTTGGAGGCATTAATGGAAGTTATTACAATACAGTGTGTATAGACATGCTTCCATTTTAAGAACTATGGCAGCCTATATGCAAAGAGCGCCATTGATTTTGCTGGTAGGCTCATTGAATGAAAACCATAAGGTCTGCTCTGTGTTCCTGAAATGCATCTCATGATATGCTGCATTAGTACAGTATATGTAACCATCTTTAAGGCTGTCAACGGTTTAGTTTTTTTCTGCATGAATTCAGTTTAACCACTTAAACCCCAGCATCTGTATTGTGGGGAAAGCTTTTTCAGAAAACAGCAGATCGACAAGCTTACAGCGCGTCGCGGCAGAGCTTGTCGATCAGCTATTTTCAGCAAAAGCTTTCCCCACAATAACAGAATATACGCTAGCATAGAGCCCCGAGGGACTCCGCTCAACCATATGGGGTTTAAGTGGTTAAATGTATTGATCTTGTGAGTTTGGCCATCCTCTTGTAGTTCACTCTGTTTGACAGCAATCCCGCGTTCCATCAGTCAAACCCCATTACCAGAAGATCTGGCACGCACGCGCCTACGTGCATGCATGTGTGCGCTAGGGATGGAATGATAATCTTTATCATTTATCGTGATAAATAATCGTATCGAAGAGATTTTAATTTATGGTGAAATTGTCCTCCATCATACACTAGGATGAATTAGCTTTTGAGTTGCAAAATCAGTACCACTTAAACCCTCTATACTTGATAAAACGGACCTGTAAAGAGCGCATTTGGTACTCTTATTTCATTCTGCACAAACGCATTGTGAGCTTGTAGATCTGCCATTTTTGTCGAGCGTTCCCCCCAGAATAGGGATGCTGGAGGTTCAAGTGGTGAACAAAAGGGGAATTTAGAATTTTAAGCATATTTTGATTATCACGATAATATTGTTAATCGCAATACTTATTTGCCACACAATGTAATTTTCATATCGTCCCATCCCTAGTGTGCACTGTACACATGGTGCAAAGTTTAAAATGCTGCAAAGTGTACGTTGCCTTTGTCTCACCGTCACTATATACGTGTGTCATATATGTTTGGAACATTAAAAAAAAAGAAAGAAACGATAAGCCTCTGAAAAAGTTCTGCTCAAAATGAAAGTGTCACTTCCAATTAGAAATGTTCTGCCTTTTCTATTTCTGACATCATGAACACAGGAAATGTAAGAAAAAGGTTGCCCTTCAGTCGGTGGTTAAAATGTTGAATCCCACAGCTTATGTCGACGAGCAGACTTCAGTTGCAGGTAGGCGTTAAAAGCCGAGTCGGGTAGACATGCATGCCAACTCAATTATGCTTTTCTCTGCAACATGACACTGAATTGGATATGGGTCTTTACGATTGCATGAATATCCTAGTTTAATTGGTTCTGACATTTCCCCCCCACTATCCTTCACTGGAATATGGAGCCATGTTCGCTGATGGAGTCTTTTAAAGGATGGCAATAAGGTGTAGTTTATTGGTGGAACCTGGTGTGAATATAGAACCATGCTAGCTGATGGAATCTTTAACCACTTAAACCCTGTATACTTTGTCGACCGGAGTCCCCCAGAGTTCTATCTTTGGTCGCCTTCGTTTCCCCCCTCTACACCCACGGAAATGGACAATTTTGCAAGCTCACAACGTGCCACGTTGCGATGTGTTGTGAACTTGTATAATTTTATTTAGATTGGTTATTTTTGCAGAATGCTTGCCTATTATGACGTGTCCAGAATAGGGACGCTAGGGATCAAGTGGTTGAAGCATGACAATATGGTGTTTGCGGTGGAACCTGCCCGGTGTGTGTTGCCTACAGTTTCTCTCACGTCTCTCGGCCATGCCCGAGTGTGTCAGCCGATTTCAAGGCACCCTGAGCTTCCATCACACCTGTACACAAAACAACCAAAACTATTGCGGTATGGGTGGATATAGTGTATGTAATGGATTCCTGGTTAAAAAGCCTCCTCGGTTTCTGGAGGTCGGCGTCCTCTTCTGCATTCCATCGGTTCAATAATATTCCGCTCGGTTCGGCTGAGAGCTCGGAGGAGAGATAAGCCCAACATTTGCAATGATCTCAATATAACTTTGGGCTCTAAAAATACATGCAGGTCAGGCTGTAGAGCCTCTCCTAGTGCACCCACATGTGGGCCTGGCTCAAGCAGGAGCACTGTACTCCCGTCCCCTCTGCCTGCCTCTCACAGTCAAGGCCATCTGTCACAACAGACATGCACAAGCTGATCGGAGCCCTAGTTCCCATCTATCCTGACTATCCTGACCATACGATGACACCTCTTGTGTTCACATGACTGGTGCAAGGGTTAATCAAACTAATTGATTTAATCTATTAAACATAATCGTTATATTGTGAAATGATACATTAATAATTGGTCCCTATTTTTGGCACGTCATTACAGGTGAAGAAATGTAAAAATATTTTTTAAAATGTATGCCTAAACCCTAACCTTGCAGAAAATCTGCCTTAACCCAGGGGTTCCCAAACCTTTTTGGTCGTGACCCAAAAGAGAAATTTGTTTCCTGGGATCCAAACTAGGGATCCAAACTAGTGAAAATAGCCTATCTTCCATTTGCACTACTTCTAAAGTTTTTTTTAATGTATTTTATAATGGAATTTAGGTTTTCTTTAATGAATAAATGTGAGAAGAAAATAAATTGAAAGTGTATATAATATATTTTTTAATAAGAAGTAAAAATGGGTCTGCAACCCATAAAAATGGGTCCCGACCCACTGTTTGGGAACCACTGCCTTAACCTCAAAACCAATCGCCCACCTGGGCGAAACACCTGGGAAAGAGGGTGTCACCTGTTGTTACACAGCCACATGGTGCCTGATAGATTCAGGTATTATTTGACTGATGCTGCTCATTCAATTGTTGTGGTTCTGGTTGGGATGTTGGATGCTTTTTGTAAGGTTCAGCTTTGGTGCCTACACATGGCTGCAGGATGCTTGTAGTCACACACACACTAATGAAGTACATTGCCTTGAGTGTCTGTACTTAACCACCCCATATGGTTGAGTCCCTCAGGCTCTATACTAGTGTCTTTTCTGTTATTGTGGGGAAAGCTTTTGCTGAAAATAGCCGATCGTCAAGCTCACAACGCGTCGTGTTGCGAGCTTGTCGATCTGCTATTTTCTGCGAAAGTTAGATTAGAATGAACCAATTAAACCATATTTCAAATATAAATAGTATTTGTGATGCGATGCATTGAGTTTGTAGATCTGCTATTATTTTTTCAAAACTCTTAATGGAAAATGTATTTGATTTTAATACAGCAATGCATTGATATTAAAACAAAATGTACTAATATAATTTGGATTTAGTTTAGTATTTCTTTTAAGTACTCCCAATACTTTTAACTCAAGTCTGACTGAGCAACTTTCACTTGTAATAGAGTAATATTTGACCAGGAGTATCTGTACTTAGATTCAAGTACTGGGGTTGAGTACTTAAGTCTACCACTGGTCATAAAGGCACACATTGTTAACGCTCCTTGACCCGCGGCTGAACAGATATCTATCCTAACATCATTGCTATGGGCTTTCCAGCAGAGAGACTGGAAGGCGTGTACAGAAACAACATAGATGATGTTGTACGGTGAGTCCCGTCGCCTTGGCCTCAGGAGGGCACCTTTTAGGGCTGTCACGATTACAATATTTAGGTTGACGATAAATTGTCATACATAATTACTATTAATGATTTAATTGTGTTTTCGGCGTTGAACATATGAATTAAAATTACATTTCTGTTGGCCTTCTAGAGATAAATTGCTATTTTTTATATTATATTTTGATACATGATATTGCAAAAATAATAGCGATTATCTCAAATAATTGTGATTAGGAGATTATGTAATAATTGTGGACAGGCCTACTATCCAACTACTGGCCTACTGTCCAAAACATGTCTTTTTTTCAGGAAATAAAAAAGCAAATAACAAACTGTTCTAATGAGTCGAATGTAGTCATTATTTAGTCGCAAGCTCTTGTTAATACTTTTCATTAGTTAGATATTTATAAAAACCCACAGAAAGACTTCTTCGAAGCTAGCCGATCTGCAAGCTCACAACATGTAGCAATGCGTCGTGAGCTTTGTCGATAGGCTACTTCCGCGAAAACCTGTCACAGAAGGTTTCTGACCGACGCCGCCGAATTTGAAATTTGCCTCTTATCGGTTGGAAACCTCACATGTCCAAAACTGTTACTTTTCAGGATTAAAATTCAAAAGTAACAGATCCACAAGCTCGAAACGCGTCGCTTTGCACCGCGTTCCGAGCTTGTGGATCTGCTACTTTTGATCCTTTTGTATGACGCCTGTATTATGATCAAGTAGGGCGTTAGTTTACGAAAAAAACAAAGTTAAAATACGGAGATAAGAGGTTTCTGCCCGACAACGATTTACTAGGCCTGCTCACTTGTGGTCTTGTTCTCACTGTGGCTGTGCTCTTCTCTTTCCGCAGGTTTCTCGACTCAAAACATAAAAACCATTACAAAATCTACAACCTGTAAGTGTCCCAAATACTGTGTCCTGTTACTAATACATGATAATACTATTTAAATCCTAGTACAGCGCTTCTCAAAGTGTTTAATTTCAAGGATCCCCAGTTTGGTATGCATTAGGGCCGTGGACCAGTGTAACAGTATGGGTCCATTTAATTCCTAACTATCAATCATTTAGGTGGGGACCCCCTGGAACCCACTCAAGGACCCCTGGGGGTCCCCGAACCCCACTTTAAGAAGCACTGGAATGGATAAATTAATGGATAGACTGCACATAGCATAATAAGCAGAAAGTATGTACATGAAGTTAGACATAAGGTGTAAACCTTTTAGTTGTCATGGCATTATAGCAGTTATGAAACACAGGTCAGATACAGAACAGCTAAAGAGTAACAGAATAGAGTCAGCAGATAGTAACGCACAGGGATGAGTGAATTCCCTCCCTGTTTGACCGTTAACCGCTTCTGTTCTTCCAATTTCAGCTGTGCAGAAAGACACTACGATGCTGCCAAATTTAACTGCAGAGGTAGGCCTTCCCGTTTCTTTCTCTCACACTCACACACACACACACACACACACACACACACACACATGCGCGCACACTTCAGCGATCTCATGTTCTGTCCTGGCCTGAAAGCTAGACTTGTACAAGGTCATTGAAGTCTGTCTCTCTGCTGCTGTCTTTTAGGGCTGGGTGATATGCCTCGATTGAATGAAATTTAAAAAAATAAATAAATAGGCTTTAGATTGTAGATCAGCTATTTATGCACACTATTGCAAGTGTAATACAGGGATAAAGTGATTAATCAGTCAAATCGATTTAGTCGCGTATAAACAATGTCGGATATTTTTTGTGTCGATTCGTAAATATTACATTTAAAAAACATTAAATAAAACGAAAACTTGATTATTCAATTAACCTACATTAATCGCAAGATTTAGTGAGTGACGTGGGACAAGTCTCACTTGGATCAGCGGGGATCGCACCGCGATTATTGTTGTTTTGTCCTCCTGCGCGTAGCGGGGGAAAAAAAGCTGACCGCAATCCAGCTCTTGTCACCCGCGGGCGTGTGCACGAAACGAGCACGAGCGTGGGAATGTCCTGGTCCTCACAAGAGTAATGGTGGTTTTGTGGTTAAAATGATTCAGGTTAGGATTAGTCATCTTTGCTTCTGGAGGTCCCTGGAACAAAATATTTTACAAAACTATATATTCAAAGATTTGTGCACATTTTTACGATTTTTCTAAAAAATAGCCAAATCTAAAAATGACACAGATGCGAATTGAATGGGTTAAGAATGGCGAAAGAAATAGTAAAATAAAGAATTGCGCTATTCGTGAAATTCTTGTTCTGATATGTTGATGTCCTCACAAGCCAAAGTCTTAATACCAACCCGTGTCCATCCCACCCACATCAGTTGCACAGTACCCATTCGAAGACCATAATCCACCTCAGCTGGAGCTGATCAAGCCGTTCTGTGAAGACCTGGACCAGTGGCTCAGCGAGGATGACAATCACGTGGCAGCCATCCACTGTAAGGCCGGCAAGGGCCGCACCGGTGTGATGATCTGCGCCTATCTCCTCCACCGCGGCAAGTTCCAGGAGCCGCAGGAAGCACTGGACTTCTACGGCGAAGTCAGGACAAGGGACAAGAAGGTCAGTGGTTGGTCCTGCCTGGGGGCCACGAACGAACGCACGCTTTATGTAGAACCTATTGGTTCTCAAACTTTTTAATTTCAAGGACTCTCCAGTTTGGTATGTGTTAGGCCACGGACCCAGATAATTCTAAGAATGTACAAATGGAACCAAATGGACCCGTTACAAATGGAACCAAATGGATCCTAACGGGCCCATTTGGTTCCATTTGTACACTCTGGGAGTTATAGACATGTTGGGGTCCATTTGGTTCCATTTGTACACTCTCAGAGCTATAGACATGTAAGGGTCCGTTTGGTTACTAATAAACTTAAGTCATTTAGCTGGGGACCCCCTGGAAGACCACTACTTGTCCCGAACCCCACTTTTGAGGCTGGTTTCACATTTGGTCCAATTGCTGGGAACCATGCCCCGAGTACGATTTCCCTTTCCCCACCGGTCAACTTTCACATTAGTAAGTCACTGGAGTTTTTGGGGCAAGTCAATATCTCAAATCTGTAAAACTGTATTCATAGTGACTTACAGGGATAGTTCACCCCCAAAATGACCTTTTCTATTGATTAGTCACCCCATGGAGACTTGAATTCATGGATATGTTTTAGTTTTTGTCGCATTCCTAAGCCAATAATTTGATGACCGGTAGTAGGAGACACAGAGTCTCCTTTGTGTCTCCTACCGGAACCGCTGCCTATGAATGGCATGCCCAAAAATAGGGATGTTACTTTTCAGGATTCAAATAAAAAATGGCAAAAGTAGCAGATCTACAAGCACAAGCTTTTGTGTGACGCTATAGTCAGGCTGAACGATTAATCATTTTCAAACTGATTGTGGAACCATGCGAATCGCAAAGGCTGCGATTTTAACTATGATCTGACCCAGTGTTTACAACAATGCAGCAAATCGCCCTATCCACAAGCATATTGTGCAGATCTATGTCTATATTTGGCGGGCGACACCATGGATTAATGAATGAGCATATATGATTAGCCTTAGTTGTTGTCCTTTCCACTCCTGCACAGGAGCTCATTAAAAGTTATTTCCGTTCCAACAAAGTACTCCATGACTGCAGAATCTGTATCTTCTTGTAATCGTTATAAGTATAACATTAATTAACCTTAAATCCTTTATGCTAGGGTTGTCCTGATCACATTTTTTTTGCACCCGACCCGATTCCGATCATTTGATTTTGAGTATCTGCCGATACAGTTTTTTCGAAAATGCATTTTGGCAATGCATTAAGAAAAAAGAAAAAAACAACGCATTCAAGTTGTCCCTTAAAGTTCTTTTTTTATTTAATGGACAGTATCCAACATGGATATAGCTTATTTTTTTCTTCCACTTATCACAAGTTAGGGCAGCATTGGATCAAAATATACATCTTAAAGCTTATCAGTGGTGCACACCGTTTTGAGAGCCACTCACCCTAAGTGCTTGTCGCTGTGCTTGTTGTTTTGCAGGGAGTAACGATCCCCAGCCAGCGTCGCTACGTCACCTACTACAGCTACCTGCTGAAGAACCAGCTGGAGTACAAACCCGTGGCCCTCCTCTTCCACAAGATGGTGTTCGAGACGCTCCCCATGTTCAGCGGAGGCACCTGCAGTGAGTCACAATGCTGAATGTTCAGCTTACATGCCTGATTTATACGTAGTTTTTTGGCGACGTCGTGCTCAGTAAATAGCAGATCTACAAGCTCACAACGTGACGCGTTTTGAGCTTGTATATCTGCTATTTACAGCATGCAACACCAGCGTGCAGCTAAGGCCACGTTTACACCGTAGCGGAACAGAAAACGACAAATTGCCGTTACGTTCTCAATTTTTATTCTGCTTTCACACAGAGACGCCAAAGTGATTGAAAACGCTGTAGTGTGCATGCTAGGTGGCTAGGTGGCGGTGAGACACGCTACCAGATAGACCAGTCACGCATGCGTAGAACCAATTCCGTTCTACTTCCTATCATAGCTGTTTGTTTACACCGATGTAATAGCATAAGTGTAATAACGCACGCTTTGCCATTTCCCCCTTATTGCTCGTTTACATGTAGACACGAGGTGGAGCTTTTTCAAATATTTCCACTCTGGAAGGGGGTTTATCTTTGCTGTTGCCGTCTAAACGGAAGGCACATCTGATTTTAGATTTTGCGTTTTCTCTAGAGACCGATGTCGTCTAAACGGGGCCTTATCAAGCTTTAGAGCTACAAACTAAGATGTAGGCATGCGTGCATGCTGCTGTTCCATTGAAACGAGGGCTGGAGATGTGATGCACGCAGCCAAGCCGCTGGCTTGAAGCTGCTATAGAACCAGCTCACCTGTAGAGCCCGTCCGATGCCAGAATTATGGGTTCGATACTGTTTTCGGAGAGTCCTATTGGGCTAACCGATTAACGTTATTTTGAGCTATAGAAAAAACTAAAGTCAACTAATGGCCAATATATGGGTCCAGCTCTACTATAGAAAGGTCTGTGAAAAAAAAATATATATAATGTAAAATATATATACCTGTTTCTTCTCAGAAATCAAATTAAAAAACTGCAAAAGTAGCAGATCGACAAGCTCGAAGCTTGTACATCTGCTACTTTTGACACTTTCGTGTAACGCTGTAGCATGATCAAGGAGGGCGTTAATTTACGGCAACGATATCCTCCTTTTGTGCTGCATTTATCCAGGTGATCTACTTGATCCAGCTTGTCAGACCAGAGCATTTAGGTGGAGAGTGATCAGTTGGCTAGACATCATTTAAAGCAGTTGTTTCCCAAACATTTTCTCCAGCTTGAGAAGGAAACATTTGGTGTCTCCCCGGGACCCATATGTACCGAAATACATTATGAATCAAACACAAAAAAGCAGATCTACAAGCTCACATTCAATGTGTTGCAGCAACACGTTGTGAGCATGTAGAGCGGCTATTTTCACTACTTACAGTTTTTTTTTTAAATGTATGGATTATTATGTAAAACATGTAAACGTTCTTTTGACTTTCTTATTTTACAACTCTACTGTTGGAATAATAATGAAAAATATTTCGTAGGAAACAAATTCTTTCATATTTACTCACGACGCATAGAATGGATCTGTGACCCCAAAAATGGGTCCCAACCCACTGTTTGGGAAAGAGTGATTTAAAAGGCTAGTGAGAGAGCTGCTCATCTTCACATTTAACTTTATGGCAGTGATTGAATGTATTTAATGTGATCGTCAATCAATATCCTTCCTCTCCTTCCTATTTCAGTTCTGTGCATGTGTGTGTATGCATTCTATATGGAAAATTGTTCTTGTGCTGGTTTTTAAGACGAAACAAATCTTGTTATCTGCTCTTGACTTGGTGTCTTTCCACTCTAACACCTGGATGTCATCGCTGACGGGTGGAAACCTTGTATGTCCAAATTAAGCGTTACTTTTCAGGAAATGGAAAGAAAAAACAGTTATCATTTTAATCATAAGCTCTTGTTGACGCTTTTCATTCATTCATTCAACGTAAGACATTGGGTAATTGCGAAAACGCTTTGTCACAACTTTTACATGATACTGACAATAATCTAGGGTATTGATTTATGTTTAAAAAAAAAGAGAGAAATGGAGATACAAGGTTTCTGCCTGACAGCGACGTTGTGCTAAGCTGCCATGGCTGCATTCGTCCTTCTCTCTCCTGCTAACTGTCCTGTTGAAAAGACCCTATTCTGAGGTTGATGTCCTCTCTCTCTCTACAGCAGGGCTTCCCAAACATATTCAGCTCCAGACCCAAAAGAAAAGTTCGGTGTGACCCAAACTTTAAAAAAAATCCTTTATGAATTGACCTCTTAAGCCATATTTAAAAAATAGCGAAAAGGGCCGAGCTAAAAGCTCACAACGCATCCCGATACAATGCATTGTGAGCTTGTAGATCTGCTATTTTTGTTTCTATTTTATATATGAAAGCTATGCTGTGTTTGGGAACCTCTGCTCTAGATGGACACACATCTCTCTGCTTTAGCTCAAAGTACCCGCCCACCACAGGGGAAAAAAGCTCATTTTATAAACTCTTTATGAATTGTCAGTTATGAAAGGCTGAAACCCAGACAACCAGGCTGAGTCTGGTTGTTAAATTCTATGGGTGCAACAGTTAATCCAACGAATCGATTTAATCAATTATAAAATAGAAAAAAAAATCCCCTAATAAAATAATCTACTTATCGATAAGTTTAAAAAAAAAGTGAAAATAGTCTTATAGTCTTGAATCTGCTGGGTTCAGCCTCCGTGATAGGACATGATTGCAGATTTAGGGGCCGTGTCCACAGAAACGACTTGTTTTGGTTATCATGTCCAGAACGCTACACATAATGCGCTGAGTGAGATGCCTCTTCTCAATGATTGTGGGAATGTCTCTCCACCGCTTTTTGTGGACACAGTCCCTTAAACTCCCCCTTCTTTTTTTCTCTCTCCTCCTTTGAAAACATTTGTTCACGACTTAAACCCTATATGGTTGACTGGAGTCCCTCAGGGCTCTATACTAGGGTATTGTTTTCTGTTTTCTGAAAATAGCACATTGACAAGCTTGTCGATGGGCTATTTTCACTGAAAGCTTTCCCCACGATACGGATGCTGGGATTTAAGTGTGTGTGTGTGTGTGTGTGTGTGTATAATATCTGTACGTACATGCATGTCAAATCTGTGTGTTTGTGTGCCTTGCTGCTGTGACGTCCCTGCCAGGCCAGTAGGGGTTGTGTTTGTGACCATGTTGTTTCTCTCTCTCTAAAGGGGACAGTACCTTTAAAAACAGGAGTGAGCCGACCCCTCAGGGCTTCAAGAAAGGGAATTGGCATTGGGGTAAATGAGTCTTTTAATCCATTTTTATCTCATTTTTTGTTCGCTGTTCTTTTGATTTCCATACTTGGTCTCGCGCACCGGAAATAGCTGATCTCCAAACTCACAATGCATCATCGCGTTGCGGGCCGGAGAGCCTTGTAGAACAGCTATTTTCGCCGTGCGACAATCGGTGTGCAGTTAAGTATAAATCAGTCCTCGGGTTGAAAAGTTGCCTGCAGAAAAGATAAGAATCAAGAGTAAATTTTTATTGTCACATCATAGGTTTACAGATATAAAGAAGTGGGTGATATTTGTTTTTGTGCAAGCTACGTCGTTCGTTGTTTAGAGGAAAGAAAAATGGGGGGCAGAGAGAGGGAGGGCATGGAGAAAAACAGAAAAATCATAGATTTCTACATGTATGCACATAAAAGCATAAAAAAGCAGCAGGTATGTGTACATAAGGTTAGACAACGCATCGGTAGGTCCACATAAAAGTGTAGCAGTGGCTGTTTTACAGGCAAGTTGAAGACTCCTCTACCACCCATGACAACTGAGGTTCAAACCTCCTTTCTGCGTTTGGTTGGTCTCGGAACAAACAGACCACATCCACTTTATCAGAATAGGGTCCCACGTCTTCTTTGGTATCTGGGTCTCTTTGGGTGTTGTATTTCTGTTACTTGGTTTCTCTTCCTTAATTCTGAGAGAACTTTTTTTTTTTGGTCACATTTTATTCATGTGTAATTCAGGGTGGGTTTTCTTTTCTTTTTTTTGCTCCGTCCTGTCAAACTCATGACACTAATACTGGTATCCTGTCTGGCTCTCTGGTTCACCCTCTCCGCTTCTCCTTTCTCTTCCTTTCTCTCTCTCTCTTGACGTTTCCTTCTTCTGTCCCTCAACAATCTCTCATAAAACTATACTGCTTCCAAACCTCCGTCCCCTCCTCCCCGTGTGCGACATCACTGACCCGTTTTGCAGACCCCCAGTTTGTGGTGTACCAGCTGAAAGTGAAGATCCACACGTCCAACCCGGCTCACACGCGACGCGAGGACAAGCACATGTTTTTCGAGTTCCCCCAGCCGCTGCCAGTGTGCGGAGACATCAAGGTGGAGTTCTTCCACAAGCTGAACAAGATGATGAAGAAGGTTGGTTGCTTTTTTTTTTCTCATTGCGAGTGATGTACTGTACGCACGACAGGGGTTCTCAAACGTTTTCGTGTCACGGACCCCCAAATGATACGTATTTGGCCGCGGACCCCCCATCTGAAAATGTTTTCAATGAGACAGACTGTTCCAAAAAAAAGTTACTCTGTGTAAGGAAACATTGGAACGCTTGCTCTCAACAGCACAGTGGATGGAACGCTGGATAAAGTTCCTTTTGTAATAAGATACCTAAAAGTACCATTCACCTGACACCCCACAAGTATCACCACCTAAACCTAAGTGGTCTAAAGTTTTTTGGATTTTTTTTACTATTTTGAAAAACATAAAAACAAAGTTTAAATAGCCGATCTACAAGCTCACTATGTGTCGAAGTAGATCGACTATTTTCACCACACTGATACACTAGTGGAGTTTCTTTCAACATAAAGAGGAGGATGAACGTGGGTGGCTACCGCAGCTCTGCGAGAAGAGGTGTGAATTTTCCTTTCAGACGCACAGTCCAAGTGTAATATTATTATTACTCCTCTCATCAAAACTCCCGTTTGAGAAAATGTACATTAAAGCCATAACCCATAATATAATTGGTTTAGCTATTTTATTTAGCCTATTATTAATTTTAGCTATTCGTGCATGCATGTGTTTAAGTGTGTCCTTAACATGAAAACGTTTGAGAACCACTGATTAAAGTGAAAAAAAAAATGCTAGATTTCGGATGGTAAAAAATGATGTCACTTCTTCTTCTTCGACCCTCCAGGACAAGATGTTCCACTTCTGGGTGAACACCTTCTTCATCCCCGGACCAGAGGAGAGCGGGGAGAAGGTGGAGAACGGGACGGTGGTGAACGACGTGGTGGACGGCCTGGCCAGCCCCCAGGCCGGGGGCGGGCCGGGAGGGGGCCAGGCCCAGATCCAGGGCCCAGCGGCGGCGGCGGTGGTCCCAGTCCTGGCCCAGAGCCAGGGTCAGGGCCAGGGTCAGCTCCAGGGGGTCCAGGGCCAGCCGCAGAGCTCGGAGCGCAGGGACAGTGACAGGGACTACCTCATCCTGGCGCTCACCAAGAACGACCTGGACAAAGCCA
Organism: Gymnoscopelus microlampas; assembly: GCF_963454915.1. Classification (NCBI taxonomy): domain Eukaryota; kingdom Metazoa; phylum Chordata; class Actinopteri; order Myctophiformes; family Myctophidae; genus Gymnoscopelus; species Gymnoscopelus microlampas. The sequence goes on from NC_139950.1 coordinate 16,470,219, forward strand.
ACAAAGACAAAGCTAACCGCTACTTCTCACCAAACTTCAAGGTAGGGGGGGTGCAATAGCTTAATTTAATCCATCCAAATAATCTATTAATAATCAATCCCCATTTTGTGCATGCATATAGGTGAAGAGTTTCACAAAAAAAACTAAAAAACATTCAGAAATAGTGAAAATTGCAGATCCAATAATATACACTGAGCTTGTAGATCTGATATTTTCACTATTTTTGCATGCATACTTTGGCACACCGTTGTGTGCCAAAGTATAAAATACTTAAGTTGTTAAGGATTTGTTGATGTATAAAGAAAAACAAAAAACAAATTAATATAAAAAAAGTTTTTTTCGATTTCCCTTGGTTTCCGCACTATAAGGCGCGCCTTATAGTGCGCCTTATAGTGCGGATGCACCTTATAATGCGGTGCGCCCTATATATGAAAATAATACATTTATTGAAGGTGCGCCTTATACTCAGATGCGCCTTATAGTGCGGAAAATACGGTAATCAAAAAAGCTATTGATAGCATAATTGCCAAGAGGATAATTGATCGTTGCAGATCTACTTCAAGGTCAGCATAGAGACAGGATTTGATGAATGATTTCAGATGGGCTCCACAATAGTTTTTGTATTGTTCTGTGTCTTCATTAGCTTCATTGAAGCCGCAATCGTAAGACATGTCATACACAGTGAAATAATGTTATTTTTACCACTTATTATTAAATGTAGTTTTACCGAGTTAAAGTTAATTTAACGGAGGATTTTACGGTGTAAAATGACGCGTTTTGTTTTTTTGTCTTTGCGGTCTGTCCAGGTGAAGTTGTATTTCACGAAAACCGTGGAGGAGCCTTCAAATTCCGAGGCGAGCACTTCGACATCGGTCACCCCGGACGTTAGCGACAATGAGCCGGACCATTATCGATATTCCGACACCACAGACTCTGACCCGGAAAATGAACCTTTCGACGAGGAGCAGCACACGCAGATCACCAAAGTGTGAACTCTTTTTAAACAGGAAAAAAAAAGAAAGAAAGAAAAATATAAACCAGAAAGAGAGAAAGAGAGAGAAAGGAGAAAAAAAAACAAGGAGAAAACTTGAATATGAACTCAAAAAAAGAAGAACCTTTGTCCCTTCCTTCCCCCCCAGACGGCAATAGAATATCATCATGTCAGATGCCAATTTTAGGGAAAAAAGAAAAAAAAAGAAAAAAAAAAAGATGAATATCCTTGACCAATATATTGTTTTTATTATTCGTTTCTTCGGCACGGCCGTGTAACCATGTGCGAGGTATCGACACTGTTGCCCCGTGGGAAAAGGTGCTGTAGCTCTTTAAAAAAGAAAAAGAAAAAAAAGAAGTAAAAAATAAATAAATAAAAAAGAAGTGTTTATATATATACATACATATATGTGTATATATACATATATACATGCATATATAAAGAAACTTTTTTTTTTGTGTCAAAGACAATGGAAAGATTTTACCACAATCAGGAGACGGGGAGTTAGTTGACGTGTGGGAGAAGTTTAGAATGATATAAAACTAGGACTATGCTGCTCCTTCTCCTGTTAAACCAGGAGTTAGTTGACGTGTGGGAGAAGTTTAGAATGATATAACTAGGACTATGCTGCTCCTTCTCCTGTTAAACCAAGGCCAGTGCAGTGCTGCAGTCACTTTGTTTCTCCCCCCACCTCCCCCCCAACTTCTCCTCCTCTACTCCCCTTTCATCCCCTCCTCCCTTTAGAGCCCGACCCATGTGTCTGTCGGTCTGGGCCGAAAAAAACAAACATTTTCAAAATTATTCAAAACATTTGCGATGTAAAATGAATAAATAGCAGATGTACAAGCTCACAGCACACAAAGTGACTCGCTGTGAGCTTGTACTTCTGCTATTTTTGAATAGCCAATATATAAATGGATAAAGTGGTTAAAACGATTGTTATGCGATATTAATACATTTTGCCCTTGGAACCCCCCCCAAAGACCCCTGGGTTTCCCCGGACCCCGCTTTGAGAAGTGCTGCGTTATTGGCACTTACGCAGCCGATTGTGTGTCCGATATTTTTTTCTCGTTTCTTTTTTTTGCACTTTTCAACCTGTCGTCCACCTATTTGGGGACATGTTATTGTTTGTGAAACTGTTTAAAAAGTTTTTTAAAAATGTTCAAAATTAGTCTGCTATTTTTGAACATTTTGAATAGCGCTTAAGTGTTTAAATGAAATACATTCTAGTTGAACGTTCTCGAGTACAAACTAACCAATTTAAAAAAACAAAAAATGTTTTTTTCTTTTCAAATTAATTAGAAAATGCAGCACTTTTTTGGGGCAAAAAATATCGGTGATCGGCTGGTCTAGGACAGTGGTTCTCAAAGTCAGGGGTTCTTGAGGGGATTCCAAATGGACCCTTACAGGTCTGTAACCCTGAGAGGGGATTCCAAATGGACCCTTACAGGTCTGTAACTCTGAGAGGGGATTCCAAATGGACCCTTACAGGTCTGTAACTCTGAGAGGGGATTCCAAATGGATCCTTACAGGTCTGTAACTCTGAGAGGGGATTCCAAATGGATCCTTACAGGTCTGTAACTCTTACAGGTCTGTAACTCTGAGAGTGTGCAACATGGAACTAAGTGGACGTTCTGTTTTTGTACACTCTGAGGGCCTTGCGGTCTTGCGCACCGCGTTTCACCTTATGCCTAAACCTTTAAGGCATATTTTAACTATTTTGAAAACTTTTAAAATACTGAAAATAGCCGATCTACATCGACACGTTGTGAGCTTGTATATCGGCTATTTTCACTATTTTTAAATGTATTTCAAAGTAGTAAAAAATGCCTTAAAGGTTTAAGCAAAAGGTGTAGCGCAAGATAGGGCCCTCAGAGTCCTCAGAGAAATTAAACTAAATCGGCGTCGGGACTCCAAACATTCTTGGCAATCGGTCGGGCTCTAACCTCCAACCCACCTCCCTGCCCTCCACCCCCACCCCCCCCCCCCCTCCTCTCCTCTCTTTACTGTGAATGCTTCTTGTGCTCTTTGCAGGCTGTCCCACGTGACTTTCGGCCTTTTGTGCAGTGGAGACTGCATGCGGGCAGTGTGTGGGGGGGGTTGGGGGTAGTGGGGAGGGGAGGGGGGGGTCGGGGGGTCCTGAAGAGGCTGTGATGATGTCTAATAAAAGCATTGCCATTCCTTTCTCCCCCCACTGTGTGTATACGTTTAAATTATGCAGAACAAGGCATCCCATGTAATTGTCAATGTTTTTTTTTTTTTTTTTTTATCCTAAGATAATAAAAATATAATACCACGAAACAAAGCGCGGAGACAAGTTGTTGTTGTTTTTTAGTTTTTTTTGGCAATAATGTCGAAGATATACGTTTAAAGGTCGAGGGGGGGGGGGGGGGGGGGCGTGTCTGAATCAGTTTGATTGTCACAGGTTTACAGTGTACATCAGTGTCTTTGTGCAACCTCCGTTGTGGTGTTTTCAGGAAATACAGAAAAAGCTGGTGGGTGTGGAGGATGCGGATAGAGGGAGAGCGAAGAGAAAAACAGAAAAAGAAACATGTTAAAGAAAATCTAAAGATATCTACATGCACACATGGCATAAAAAAGGAGTAGCCTATGTAGATATGTATTAGAAGAAGTGGCGTCCATCCCTAAATGCATGTATGCAGTGTTTTCTGTAGGCTGGCATTCTATCCATTATCTTTTCGGTTAATCAAGAAGTTGTTTTTTTCTATTTAAAACATGTATATGATATATATATATATATATATATATATATATATATATATATATACATATATATATACACACACACATATACAGTATATGCCACTTTTATACTACGTCGCACACCGGTGTGCGACAATACCGAAAATAGCCGATATACAAGCTCAGTGCATCGCAGTGTGAGCTTGTAGATAATCTAATTTTCACTATTTATTTTTTTTGTTGACACATTTTCATCTTCAATGACATACCTGGAACAGGGATTGCAGCCCTAGTTCTCTTTATTTTTCTTCCAGAGGCAGCTAGCTGTGACGTGTGTGTGTGTGTGTGTGTGTTGTGCGTGGGGTTCCCCCAGTGCTTCTGTTGAGTCATAAGAGATTTCCTTGGTGTGCAGAGAAACATTGATGTCATGAAGGTTTATGTAATGGTCTCCTGTGTGTGTGTGTGTGTGTGTGTGTGTGTGAGAGAGAGAGCTTTGTGAGAAAACAAAACCGTTGTACTGTACAACTTGTACTGAGACTGGAAGTGGCCTTGTGGTAGTGCAGTTATGTGTATGTAGACCTTATTAATCCCACAAGGGGGAAATTCAGCAGTTTCAGCTTAACCCAGCTGATGGCTGCTCAGGTGGTCATATTGGCCAGTTGGTATCTTGCTCATGGACACCTTGAGAGATAGCCGGGGGGGCCGGGAATCAAACCTGGGACCTTTCTGTTTTCCCAGGCTGCCTCTACTTCCACTCAGTTATGGCTGCGGCAGCCGCCTATGCTGATATCAAATATTATTTTTTTGGGAAGCCTCGGCCTAATAATGCATACGAAATTGGGGGTCTTTGAAATGAAAAGGGTTGATAGTCACTGATGTAGGTGGAGTGAGGCAGGAAGGTCAGCGTGCGTGAGCTGAGCTCTGCACTGGAGGGTGAGGTAAAAAAAAATGCTGTGTAGCAGGTTGTGAACCACGTTAACAGTAACTTCCTGCTCCAAAGGTTATCGCTCTGAGTGAAGGGTGGAGCAGGGAACTACCGGAGGCTTTATTCTCAAAGTACAGCTGAGGTCAAAGAGTCAAAACTAGGGTGGGGGCAACTAACCGAAAACATACTGACGTTTAGAACCTCTAAACCAAGGGTTCCCAAACGTTTCAGTATCTGCAATGTATTATAGGATGGAATATTCCAAGGAGCAGGAGCATATTTCTTATATCAGTGAATCGACACTGTCGATTGTCAACAATATCGATTGGTCTGATTAAAGTCCTGTATTATACTTTCTTCTTTCTTGTACAATGGTGTTGTGGCGCACAAAAAAGCAATATAACAAAAGAGTGAAAATAGCTACAAGATCACGTAAGCTTGTAGATTGGTAGAAGAGAGAGAGTAGAGGGAGTGCATGTAGAAAAACATAAAAACATGTCAGGCCTGGACCGCTGGCGTAGCCTGACAGCGTGTCGCGGGTACGACTCCGGATCCCGACAGCCTTTGCTGCATGTCACTCCCCTTCTCTCTCCCCATTTCCTGTCAGCCTACTGTCCTGTCAAATAAACGCATAAAAGCCCCCCAAACAAACTTTAAAAAAAAACATGTCAAAAGTTGCTGTCCGGCAGAAACCAGCTAACTCCATTTTTCCACTTTTGCATTTTTTTCCATAAATCAGTGCTATTGAACACCCTTTACATCTGTGTGTTGTTTAAAAAAATATTGAACCAATGAAAAGTATTAAAAAACACTTATGACAAAACCAGCTAACTCCGTTGGATCCTCAAACTTTCTGCTAAACCAGCTTAGTCCACCAAAGGGGGGTGGAGTTAGCTGGTTTTGCTGACCCCAGGCTCCACCCCTTTTGACCTCCAACCTCATTGTGAGCTTGGAGGTCCATTTAGCTGTTCTTATCAATGATGAACAAAACCTCCTAACTCCACTTTTTGTTTTGTTTTTGTCATTTTGGAGTTATAGCAGAGATATACACACAGCATAAATAGCAGCAGGTCCTGTACTTTTACATGAAGTTAGACATAAGGTGCTGAAAAGTGGCAAGGCATCGGTAGGTCCACATAGCAGCATGTATGTACAAGAGCTGCAGGCTGCACACACTAATATATATCATTGCTGTCGGGCAGAAACCTCTTATCTCCATATTCTGACTCCGTAAATGAATACCCTACTTGATCATGCTCCAGCGTCATACGAAAGCATCAAAAGCAGCAGATCTACACGCTCGAAACACGGCACCAAGCTTGTAGATCTGCTACTTTTGCGGTTTTTGAATTTGAATCCTTAAAAAGCTTTTGGAAATATGAGGTTTCCACCCGACAGAGACAATATATTCTGTACATCATATGATGAAAGCAAATGAAAATGATAGAGTAACGTCATTAACTAGCATGTCACTAAAAGCATTGACATAAGACCCTTGATAATAAAATTGGTATGAGAAAGAAACACACACGTACGTGTGTGTGTGTGTGTGTGTGTGTGTGTGTGTGTGTGTGTGTGTATATATATATATATATATATATATATATATATATATATATATATATATATAAATATATAATATCGAGTGTATATAATATCCACCCCAGAGGCAGACAGCCACATAATCCCCTTCTGCTCTATTAAAACTTGGTCCCCGGTCCTCTCATGTTGATAGAGACATCAAAGCCAGCCAGTGTGTCAGCGAATGAGACAGGCAACTGTCGCTGGAGCCTTACAGTAATTGGCTGAACTGAGAAGGAAAGGGGGGAGAGCAAGAGAGAGAGAGAGAGAGACTGTGGTGGATTAATAATGGATGTGCTGTTGTGGGGTCGGTTGTGAGAGAGCAGAGAGAGAGGGCCTGGTGCTCTGCTCTCCACAGGCAGATGGAACTGAAGTGAATGAGAAAAAAAAGAGACTCTTTTGGTGGAAGACAGTTTGAGAGGGGGGTGGGGGGGCATGCTAGTTTTGATTGGTCCCTGGCACACAGCAGGGACTTCTCATATCGTCGCTGTCGGGGCAGAAACCTCTTATTTCCATATTCTAACTTACGTTTTTTCGTAAATTAACGCCCTGATTGATCATACTACAGCGTCACACAAAAGTAGCAGATCCGCAAGGTCTCTCGCGACATGTTTCGAGCTTGTAGATCGATCTGCTGCTTTTTCGGTTTTCGAATTTGAATCCTGAAAAGTAACAGTTTTGGACATAATTAGGTGTCCTCCCGACAGAGACCATATATATATATCCAGTGGTTTATGTCAAGGACCCCCATAACTCAAGAGTGCACAAATGGAGTCAAATGGGCCTGTCATTATTTGGTTCCATTTGGTTCCTAACTATCAAGCATTTACAGTAGCTGCATGGGGGTCCCGACCCACACTTTGAGAACCACTGATCCAAACCATCTCCATATGCTCTCTAAAGTCTAAAGCCCATGTTCATACTTTGCCGCTGAGAGTAGCCCGATTGTCCAAGTGAAACCCCGAGATCTTTGGCAAGCGATGCTGTTTCAGTATCACATGTTCATTGCAGCACCCAACTGTGCTATAAAGCAGAGGTTCTCAAAGTAAAAACAGTTTAAACACTCAAGCATCATTTTCTTTTTTGGTTATGTAAAAAAAAAACTGGGTCACATTGCGATGCGTTGGGAGCTTGTAGATCGGCTATTTACTTTTTTTAAAAGAAGAAAAATAAAGACCGTTGACAAATCTTCTCTTATGTGGGTCCCTGGCACAAAATGTCTTCAAATAGGGGTCCACGGCCAAATAAATACATAGCAATTTGGGGGTCCTTGACAAGAAAAGAAGGTACAGGCACTATAAGCTATACACCTTTTCGGTCTAGCTGTTTTGTGCAGTTTTTGTGTTTGTTTTGTAGTATGAAGTGTCATATTTGTACATGGCTAATGACCGAAATGAACTATTACTGCTACTACTAAAATGTTTGAGAACCACTGCTGGGAAAGAGTGGGGGATCTGACACAAAATGCACAGATTTAAACACAGTATTATGATGAAATGGGGGGGGGGGGGGGGGGGGTCAGCTTGGCCTATAAAGAGCGGATAAACCCAGGCTGGTGGTAACCCCATTTCCCTCCCATCTGTTGGTAGCAGTTTGCACAGAGCTGGGCTCAGAGCTGAGCTGGCCAGGACCTGCCAACCCCTCCCCCCTCCCCCTCCCCCCAGCGCAGCCCTCTTTCTCTGGCTCACTGCACAGCTGTGTTGCGTTTGGATTAGGCCAAGAATAAAACAGGAAGTAGAAATTAAACAAAGCTTTGAAAAAAGAAAAAGAAAAAGAAAAGAAAGAAAACACGCGCGCACAAGGACACGCACACACTCGCGCACAGCGCACGCAACACACACACACACAGGCTCCTAAGTTACCAGAGCCTCGGCAGCACGTCTGATGGTCTGTGGAAAAAGTACACTTTTGCACACACAAACATACACATGCACGCACTCTCTCTCTGACATACAGACACATGAGCTCTCTCTCTCTCTCTCTCTCTCTCTCACACACACACACACACACACACACACACACACACACACACACACACACACACACACACACACACACACACACACACACACACACACACACACCACAGTGGAGCACACAGACAGACAGTAACATGCTACAGAGTGAAACTGCACCTCCCACAGATGCATAGAAACCCACTCAGCATCTCAAAGCATCTCATTTCTCCCTGTAAATGCCCACAATTCTGCTCACATACAGGCTCTTACAGAACGCCTCACACAGTCTCTTATGCTCATATACAGTCTCTTACACAGTGGTTCTCAAACCTTGTTGAGAGTGTACACATGGAACACATGGTTCCATTTGTCAGATTTAGAGACCTGTAACTGTCCATTTGGAAGCCCCTAAAGGAATCCCGAGGGTCCCTGGACCCCACTTTGAGTCTCCCATTCGTAATGTTCTGTTGTGGTAGGGCTGCAGCCCCAAGTGTCAGTCGTTGGTGCTGTATGCTGCTATTGTTGCTTTTTAATCAGATCTTTGACATATTCCATTATGAGATGGTGGATGCGGAGCGGACACCCCACAACAATTATCAGAACATGATTAAGCCCAGGTCTCTTTACACTCTTACACTTATTATAATCACATTAATACACCAAGAGCATGTCTTGATTTAATGAAGAAGCAGCCACGCAGCGGCCTGAACATCTGGAATGCGTGTGTTCTGTGAGCAGAAAGCACGGCTCTTACCCGGTGTTGTCGATGGTCGCTTTGTGAAAAATGAACATTTCCTTGCTGTCAGGCCGAAACCTCTTATGGCTGTTATAGAGGCTACTATACACCTGTAGGCTCCGTGCATAACTGTTATGAGGCTAGTGTATACCTATAGGCTCTTTGCATAACTGTAGGCCCAGGTCTTCAGAAGGTGGCATACCCATTTCCTGTTCATTTTCCTATAGCTTTGTTTGATTGAATCTGAAACCGATTTGAACCGGAAACGCGCGTAGGTGTCATAGTTTTTTTTTTTTTTGTCTCCTTTATTTATCCAGGGTATAGCACAGTGTGCTCATTTCCAACACCCTGCACACACGTAGACACACACAGACAGACACACACATTACCAGTACAACCACAGTCTTATACTGTTGGCCACTGAGCAGCTTCACCAGTGTTGCCAACGCTCGTGAGAGAAATAAGCCAACCGACTTCCAAAAACAAGCCAAATCTTGCGAGAGAAATAAGCCAAATCTCACCATAGATATATATCATTTCAATTACTATGTATAATCATTTATGTGTTGGTTATTTGTTATAACATTGCACAGATCGACTCTATCACTCAATGTGATTCACACTACCACAAACCTATGTGGAATTATAGTATACATCAAAGACATGTTGGCTTTTTAGATTTGCCAAAGAAGCCACCATGTTTTTAAAACAAGCCCAAAAAAAACGCAACTCACGACTCGTAATTTCTTCCTGCAACTCTGGAAAAAAACATGCCAAAAGTCACAGTAAATAAGCGGACCGGGTAACAGTTGCTCAAGGGCACTACAGCGGTATTGGGGGAGGGGTGAGTGGTCGCCATTCACTTTACCACCTTCTTGTCGGATCTGCATAATGAGTACTTTTACTTTTGGTACTTTAAGTATATTTTGATGCCGATACGTTTGTACTTTTACTCAAGTGCATTTTGAATACAGGACTTCTGCTTGTAACAGAGTGTTTCTGCATTGCAGTATTGATACTTTTACTTAAGTAAAACATGTAAGTACTTCTTTCATCACTGCCCACTAGTATAGTATAGAGATAGACCCCTGGGGGACCCCGGTCAACCAAGTGTAAACGGGTTAAAGTGGTTAAAAGGTTAAGTTCTCGTCCTTGGGAGGGGAGAGAGGGATCGCTCTGATTTCTCCGTTCGTGTGAACATGCACCAAAACACTCTCACTCTCCCAGAAAACAGGAACTATAAGTGAACAGGGAAGTCAAATGGAGAAGGATCTACACAGTATATAGGCCTAGGTGGTGAATGGAGCGCTGCAGTTTGCAAGTGAGACGTTCACATGCTAACTGAATGGGTGCAGAAATAAGGTTGGCAGCTATCACACTGTGTGTCAGTAAGTTGAACGGACGCTTTCACATTATTATTACTCTTTACTGTCAAGACTGACTCACCTAATGACTCACATGATCTGTGTGTGTGTGTGTGTGTGTGTGTGTGTGTGTGTGTGTGTGTGTGTGTGTGTGTGTGTGTGTGTGTGTGTGTGTGTGTGTGTGTGTGTGTGTGTGTGTGTGTGTGTGTGTGTGTGTGTGTGTGTGTGTGTGTGTGTGTCTTTATGAATAAGAGAAGCACATGGAAACGGTTACTGTAGTGCTGTCGCCCTGACTCCACCCCTTTCCCCAACGCACGCACGCACGCACGCACACATACACACACACAGCCACTCGTTCCCATCATAGGATCAATGAAGAGCACACATGTAGAGTAATAGAAGACATGCATATACTGTCGCTACGGGCAAATGACGTGTAGCTTATGTAAAAACACACACACACACACACACACACACACACACACACACACACACACACACACGCACACATACACACACGCTTTACTGTAAAGACTCACACACACACACACACACACACACACACACACACACACACACACACACACACACACACACACACACACACATACCCACACACATACCCAAGTACTGTAAATACATACACAACTACTAATCACAGTCATTCATGTACACACATACACACACACATTTCTACGACAAGAACATGTATTGTGTTTGACTGCATCTGCGTGCATGCGTGCGTGCGTGTGTGCGTTTGCGTGTGTGTGTGCGCGCGTGTGCGTGTGTGCGTGCGTGCGTGTGTGTGCTGTGCACATAAATGCATTGCGTGTGTCAGCAGCAGTGAAGTCTGTACATTTATCCAGTGGTGTAAAGTAACTACGTACATTTACTCAGGTGAGGTATTTTTTCTTAACTGGGATATTTCCAATTTTCAATACTTTTACTTCTACTCCACTACATCTCAGAGACAAATATTGTACTTTTTACTCCACTACAATTATTTGAAAACTTTAGTTTCTAGTTACTTTGTAGATTTTGATTATTATTACAAAACCACTTCAGACCTATATATTTAGCAATTTGAAAATAGCATCTACACGCTTGTAGATCTGTTTTGTATACATTTTATACATTTGAAAACTTGCGAAATGGGACCTTCTGCATAAAGAGTACTTTTATGTTTGGTACTATAAGTATATTTTTGATGCCCATACTTTTATACTTTTACTCAATACATTTTGAATACCAGACAATTTCTACAATATGGTATACTTTTACTTGTGAGTACTTGTACAATGTGAGTACTTCTCCCACCACTGCATTTATCAGACTTTTAGTTTGATGAGCTCTCTGGTCTCTACCTGACTTCCTACCACTGATCTGAGAGCTGCGCTAATCCTTCCCTCAAGCCCCTGTCCTCTCTCTCTCTCTCTCTCTCTCTCTCTCTCTCTCTCTCTCTCTCTCTCGTCTCTTTCTCACCCCCCCCCTCTCGTCTCTCTCTCTCTATATATATGTCTCTTCTCTCGTTTCTTCTCTCTCTTCTCTCGTGATGGTCTCTCTGTCTGTCTCTTTCTCTCTCTCTCTCTCTCTCTCTCTCTCTCTCTCTCTCTCTCTCTATGAGGGACTATGAGGCACATGACTGATGATGACATGTACCTAATCCTCCAGCTGATAACTGACATCCACTCATCCTCATCGTCTCATCCCTGATACATCCCTGTACACAAATCCTCAGGGTGGCTTTCTCTCCCAGAGTGCACTAATGTACATGTTGTACCCTCTAGGACTCTAGGAGTGTACAAATGTACACTCTAGGAGTATATACATTTGTACACTCCATCAGTTACAAATGTATATATTTGACACTCCATCAGTTATAAATGTATATTTTGTACACTCCGTGGGTTACAAATGTACATTTGTACACTCTGTGTGTTACAAATGTATATTTTGGACACTCCGTGGGTTACAAATATATATTTTGTACACTCCGTGGGTTACAAATGTATATTTGTACACTCCGTGTGTTACAAATGTATATTTTGGACACTCCATCAGTTACAAATGTATATTTTGTATACTCCGTGGGTTACAAATGTACATTTGTACACTCTGTGTGTTACAAATGTATATTTTGGACACTCCGTGGGTTACAAATGTATATTTTAGACACTCCATCAGTTACAAATGTATATTTGTACACACACACACACACACACACACACACACACACACACACACACACACACACACACACACACACACACACACACACACACAGAGCTGTGCGAGTTAACCACACCTAACCCTGGCATCCCTATTTTAGGCAAATTTGTCCAAAACGTAGCCTCTGTGATCACAACACACTATATCGTTGCTGTCGGGCAAAATCTCCATATTTTAACTATTTTTCTTTCTCCGTAAATGAATGCCCTACTTGATCATATTACAGCGTCACACAAAAGCAGCAAAAGTAGCAGATCCACAAGCTTGTTTAAAGCTCATCGATCTGCTACTCTCTAAAAAGATTTGAATCCTAAAAAGTAACGGTTTTGAGGTTTCTACCCGACAGAGACGATTATGTGTTGTGAGCTCTACCAGTAGTAGTTTGGAGAGTGTGACAATGGTGTTATAGCTATACTGTATGTCAACTCAAGGCATTCTACTGCCCATGTATGATCGCAAAGCGCTTGAGAGTTTGCCAGTGGTGGAAAAAGTACTCAAATGTTTTACTTAAAAGTATCAATACTGGCTGCAACGTAGACGTTAGTAAAAGTCCGGAATTCAAAATGTACTTGAGTAAAAGTATTGGTATAAAAATGTACTTAAAGTACCAGAAGTAAAAGTACTAAAATGTTTGAAAATAGCAGATCTACAAGCTTACATGCGTCGCGATGCGACACGTTGTGAGCTTGTAGATCGGCTATTTTCAAATAGCCTATGTATAAAATACGTTCTAAAAAACACGTTGACAGCTTGCAGGCCTACAGATCTGCAATTTCTTTGCAACAAAATTAACAATGGGGGAAACACATTTTAAAATGTTCTTACCTGTAATGATAATGCCCAAGTTGGCCACGGTGTGGGCACCTAGACTCCAAAGTAGCTTGATAGTGTGTCGCGGGTTCGAGTCCCGACCCCGACAGCCTTTGCTGCATGTCATGTCACTCCCCATCTCTCTCCCCATTTCCTGTCAGCCTACTATCCTATCAATAAAGGCATACCTTTTTTCTTTTTTAAAGCCAAAAATAAGAAAACGCCCAACTTGGTGAAAGGAGTTATAAATGGTGTTTTTTGTTCGTTTTTTACTGACAATAACAGGCAGGCGGAGATGATTCACAGTGTTGTACCTCCACAGAGCTGAGTGGACCACATCCAACCCAATAACTGACACCTTTTACTCTTTATATAATAGTACGCTTTTTTACACGAAACAACAGCAATTGTTTATGCTTTGCGGGAGCACATTTTCAGACAAAACTCAAGTTTACATGGATTAAAGTTCTCAGTTGTCACGAAACATTAATGGTCTCGGATATTTCGTAAAAGCAAAAGCCAAAGCCTCAACATGTGATTTATTGTAGTAGAACAGCAGCAGCATAGGTTTTATAATGATAATACCTAAACATCCTCATCTTACATACTGCGTTAATCTGTTTCTAGGAAACAGAGCACTACATAGTAACAGATTAAAACAAAGTGGTTCTTCAGTCATGAGATTTTATTTTTGCTTTATTCCATGAGTTTAGCAGTGGTGTAAAGTAACTAAGTACATTTACTCAAGTACTGTACTTACTGTAAGTACAATTTTGAGGTATTTTTACTTCTACTCCATTACATCTCGGAGGCAAATATTGTACTTTTACTCCACTACAATTATTTGAAAACTTTAGTTACTTTGTAAATTTAGATTATTATTGCAAAACATACATTAACCACTTCAGCCCTATATGCATTTTGGCCATTTGAAAATAGCCGATCTGCTATTTTCAAAAGATTTGTAATACATTTGAAAACTTTCAATTCTGCATGAGTACTTTCTACTTTTGGTCCTTTAATTGTTACCAATATTTCTGTACTTTTACTCAAATAAATGTAGGCGTTCTGACTTTTACTCGTAACAGAGTATTTCTACATTGCAGTATTGATGCTTTTACTTAAGTAAGAAATGTAAGTACTTTTTCCACCACTGGAGTGTAGTTCTTTCTGTAGGGCTACAGTGGGCCTACGTCTTTGCTCTTATCAAATACAGTTTACAGCATGACACGAGGTGCAATAAAATGTTTTTATTGATGGGCGAGCCCAAAGTTCATACAGCCATTATGTTTTAGTGGCAGTAAAGTATACGTGTACAAGCACTTTTTTACTCTGTGTATTAATGAATCTAGCTTGGAACGTCTGTGTGTCTGTGTGTGTGTGTGTGTGTGTGTGTGTGTGTGTGTGTGTGTGTGTGTGTGTGTGTGTGTGTGTGTGTGTGTGTGTGTGTGTGTGTGTGTGTGTGTGTGTGTGTGTGTGTGTGTGTGTGTGTGTGTGTGTGTGTGCGTGCGCGCGCGCGCGTGCGTGCGTGTGTGTGTGTGAATTTAATTGGCAAGAAACGTACATTATTGAAGCCTATACCCGTATATGGCAGTGGTTCTCAAAGTGGGGTCCGGTGACTCCCAGAGGTCCTCGAAGGAGTTCCAGGGGGTCCCCAGCTAAATTTGTTAATTTGTTCATCACAATCGGTTTAACCGCTTTAACCCTATTTTGTACTTCGGCTATTCAAAAAATAGCCCGTCAGTCTACAAGCATGTGAACTTGTAGATCCACTATTTTTGAAAAAATTTGAAAGATCTTGAAAAAATGCAAAATATTTGGAATAATTTTGATTATTTATTTTACACAAATCTTCTCGTATGGTTCTCCCTAGCACAACATATTTTCAGATGGGGGTCTGTAGCTAAATACAATATATTTGGAGACATGCTTGACATTAAAATGTTGCTGTCGGGCAGAAACCTCATACCTCCATATTTCGTTCACAAATGGATGCCCTACTTCATCATACAAGAGCATCGTACAAAAGTAGTGAAAATAGCGTTGAAAACACGTTGTGAGCTTGTCGATCGGCTATTTTCACTATTTTCAAATTGGGTTTTAAAACAATAATAAAAAAAGGAATCGTTTTGGACCTACAAGGTTTCAACACGACAGACAGTGACGATATGGAATGTCTTCTTAGGGGACCACCAGACAGAGGATATGGTCTCTGTCGGGTGGAATCCTCATACGTCCAAAACTGTTACTTTTCAGGATTCAAAATAAAATTAAAATGAAAAAGTAGCAAAAGTATCAGATCTACAAGCTCAAAACGAGTCGCTTCGTGCCGCGTTTTCAGCTTGCAGATCTGCTACTTTTGATGCTTTTGTGTGATGCTGTGGCTAGTATGATCAAGTAGGGCGTTTATTTACGAAAAAACACAAAAGGTTAGAATATGGAGATAAGACGTTTCTGCCCGACAGCAAAAATGGGGTTTGGGGCCTGCCAGCAGCCAGTCAACCAGCCAGCCAACCAGCCAACCAGCCAGCAAGTCAACCAGCCAGTCAACCAGCCAACCAGCCAGCAAGTCAACCAGCCAGCCAACCAGCCAACCAGCCAGCAAGTCAACCAGCCAGTCAACCAGCCAACCAGCCAGCAAGTCAACCAGCCAGCCAACCAGCCAACCAGCCAGCAAGTCAACCAGCCAGCCAGTCAACCAAGCAGCCAGTCAACCAGCTAGTCAACCAGCCAGCTAGTCAACCAGCTAGTCAACCAGCCAGTCAACCAGCCAACCAGCCAGCCAGTCAACCAGCCAGCCAGTCAACCAAGCAGCCAGTCAACCAGCTAGTCAACCAGCCAGCTAGTCAACCAGCTAGTCAACCAGCCAGTCAACCAGCCAGTCAACCAGCCAGTCAACCAGCCAGCAAGGGCTTTGGAAAGGGAGGCTGTGATTTGACAGAATCCCATGAGGGTGTGGGGGGGGTGGGGGATTAGGATTAGCAGCTGTTTCCCCTCAAACAGTGAGCGAGACGACACGGCATGGCTGCACCACGCTGACGGCAAATTAAATGATGAATAGAACATGCGTGCATGGTCTCAGATAATGTGCTAATACCCCCCCCCCCCCCCCCCCCCCTCCCCCTCCCCCTCGCTTCAGAAATATAGCGAGGAAGAAGGTGTCCCTTCCTTGAACCCGGCTATGTGAAGCTACTGTCTCTCACACTCACACTCACACACACACACACACACACACACACACACACACACACACACACACACACACACACACACACACAGTATATCGTTGTTGTCGGGCAGAAACCTCTTATCTACA